>NC_091836.1:67695735-68005159 GCF_037783145.1 Equus przewalskii
CCTAACTGGGAGAAGAATTATAAAAATAATGTCAAAATCAGGAAAACACACAGATAAAAATATCCTCATAGAAACCCTGTACCCTGACTTGAGACCCTTTTTCTAAAAGCGTGTGAGGCTTCCACACCTCTGTGAGCGGTCGATGCGGGTGGTTCCTCGTTCCCGAAGACTGTGAATCATGGGTGAGCACACTCGCTGTTGGGATTCTGAGGCTCTGCGTGGTCCCAGATGGAGAAACGCAGTGACTCCTGCTGTCTGTTGTTCATGACTATACCACCTCCTGCCCTGTCAGCTGATATTTCCTAGGTCAACCCTGCGTCCACCCCTGGGGAGCTTCCTTCTGATTCACTGGTTTTAATCTGGAGAGGTCTAAGGAGCCAGAAGGCGGGCCCGGCAGGATTGTGTGGAGATGGGAATCCCTGTGTCAGTGTTTGTTCAGCCCACACCACACCCACTTTCTCTGCCTGTAGCTGGGCCCCGGATCAGGCAGGAGGGCCTTGGGGCTGTTGCCACTGCCAGGCCTCCAGTTTAGGGAGAGGCCGGGCGTTCACTGCTCTGGGGGTCTGCGGTCTCACTGCCACAGCCTGCCTGGCCTGGGGACCGGACTCTGAGCCCTGTCCTCCCCGTCTTTTCTTGCCCCCTCTACTTTGGGGCTTTCTGTTGGGCTCTCCGCTTTTCTCCAGGTTTCTTTCTCCTTTCACTATCTTTGTCGCCTGTATTCTAAGTCTAATTCTGCCGCTGATTTGCTGGGCCTCAGTTTTCTCGTCTGGAAAATGGGGAGAGGGTTGAACGTGGTAGATCCTAAGGACCCTCCTGGCTCTGTCCCCTCCTGGCCCCCGTCTCTGGCACATGTCCTTTTATTTGCCACGTCTCTTTTTGCTCCTTGGCTACTTATCGTGTACTTTTTCCTCTCTGCCTCTGATTCTCTTGGCATCTTCCTCCTTCCTTTTTCTATGACTTTATTTCCCTCTGAACAGCTACTTCCTATCTTAATTTCTATTTCTTGAATCTATTTTTCTCTTTCTGTCTCGCTCCCTTTCTCTGTTTCTGTTGCTTCCAACGTTATGGTCTCTGCCTCTCTCTGTCCTTCTCTCTGGCTTTCTACTTCTTCCCTGTCTGTGAGAACTTTGTTCTGAATCCCGTTTCTCCTTCTTATCCCATTGCTACTTGATCACTGGCCCCAACTCCCTGCCTGACATTGCTTTCCCAGCCTCTTCCCGAAGCAATGTTTCTGGGTCCCCACCCCTTTCCTGTCCCTCCCCATTCATGTCCTGGCCTGGGGCTGGGAGCTGGTGCCACGCGGCCCCTACCAGAGCCAGGCTCCTCCCTGTAATGGAAACAGCAGCTGTGAGGCCACCTCCTGCAGGCACGTTGGGCCCCGTTGGCTGCCTCTGTCTCAAAGAAGGCCTAGAAAGTCAGATACGGCGCTCAGATGGGGTGTGCCATGCTGCCACAGCCCAGAGAGTAGGCATTGGCTCCACAATCAATCTCCACCCCATGTGTGTGCGTGCATACACACACAACATGCACATGCACACACACCCACATTCACACACACACGCACAGTTGGGCGTGAGCACTGGCTCCTCTCTCATCAGGAGCTGCTGCTGGCACTCAGGTTCACCTAAAGACTGCTTCCTCTCTTTGGAGACAGCTCTGGCCTTAATTGCAAGCTTCTAGCCCTCGGGATGTTCTCCACCTAGGCACAGATCAAGACTCATTAGGGAGAGAGAATTCTGACCCATCCATAGGGTAGAATCTGGCTTTGTTCCCATCAAACCCACAGGTTCTGCCCCTTGCCATCTGGGCCCCTGCTTTCTAGAGTCCAGATCTAACAGACACTTACTGGGCACCTCCCTACCAGTGCCCGGGCACCTGTCACTCACAGAAGCCTCAGAGCAGGCCCGAGAGGCAGGCCCAAGTGTCCTGCATTTCATGGGTGCGGAGGCTCAGGCTCCCAAGGTCACAGGCCAGTCAGAAGCTGAATTTCCAGTCCTGAGCAAATCTGTCCTCTGCCGTATTGTCCTCTACCCACTGTGACAACCCAGTGATGAAAATTTGACGGAAGGAGAAGCCGAGAGAGCCTGCAGAAGCACAGCATTGACAGCTGGCTCTAGTCCTGGAAAAGACATTGCAGAAATGCGGCCGGTCAGGTCTGACATCCCAGCAGGTGCCACGTTATGGTCAGATTTCTGACCAAGGCCTGGGGTCTGCATTTTAGGGGTGAGGGAGTGTGGTGAGGGTTGTGGGGCAGGTCACATGTCAGGTAGCGCACACTTAAAGGAAGCAAGAAGGCCCCCAAAAGTGGCTTCAGATGTCAGACTGAGAAGGGTCCCGGCTGGTGGCCTGCTAGTCCGGGGAGGAGAGGCCTCCTTCCTCCACTCACAGCCCAGGGCCCCTTGAATGAGTCAGGGTGGGCTCTAGGCCTGCAGGGCCTAGTGTTGGCTCTGTGCATTCAGTCCTACTCCCAGCCCCTGGTTATTCTAGACACGGTGCCAGGCCTGCCGTGTCTGGGGCACTGGGGCCATGGAGAATCACCTGACAGCACTTCAGGCTGCGAGCTCTCAGCCCCAGGCCCTCCAGGGTGCCGGCAGGGGCCCATCTCTTTCTCATCACACTGTTGCTCACGGTTTTCTGGGTTCTCCCAGCTATTCCTTGCTATTTGCTGCTGGCTCTTTGTCAGCTGGCAGGTCTCCACCAGCTGGCCTTCTGTTGCCTCTGTCGTGTTCAGTCATTTTGCTGGAGATTAGGGGGTTGGGGTGAAACAACAGCCGGCAGGCTCATCAACCGGCACGTGCATGAGGAGGCGAGGGGCCGAGGTTCACCAGACCCCCGGATCCATCCCAAAGCCATTGCTCCCACCTTCTTTTGTGCCACCACCCTTCACTAGGTTACACCCTCTGCCTCCCCAACCAGATGACAGCAGGGGCCCTGGCTTAGCCACCCTGTACCCCAGGGACTGAGGACAGAGCTGGTATAGACTAGGGGATCAGAAAACATCGAGGTCACAGACGAATGAAGGGCGGAATCTCAGCAAGCTGGGCTCATGAGTGGGATGCACACGGAGCAACTTTACCAAGAACCAAGGCAAAGATCCTGCTTGAGCCTGGACAGGGCGTTGGGCCATGTGCTGCTGGTGGAAGAGACAGACTCTCCAGGTGGCAGAAGCTATCGGCCCACCATGGTGAGCAGCACTGGGGCCTCTGAAACCCGAGCTGGTCTTGGGCCCAGTGGAAGTAGGTTTCGTCCGGGGTGGGTATGGTCCTGCTCCACTCTCCATCGGGCTGCAGCACCTCCGCGGGGCAAGCCACTTTCTGAAACAGCAGCACCGCAGTGTGGACGACACTCCTGCTCAGGATCAGGGCCCCCGCCCAGGCCGGAGGACCAGCATAGGATCTGAAGCCCGCTCGCTGTTTTCGTTCCGGGCTGGACACTCCCTCAGCTCAGCAAGGCCGCTGGCTCCAGGAAAACAGGGTTTTCTGTTTATTTTTTGAAGCCCTGTAGAACTGGGCTTGGCTCTCTGCAGGGTGCCGCCTGTTGACGAGCTCATTCTGAGGCAATTCCAGCCAGGCCCAGTCCCTGTGATAAGTTCCTGGCAGGCATCAGGAGTGACAGCAACACATGAAATGAATGCCAAAGGGAAAACAGCCTCATGAGACACCCTGTAAAGACGGCAAATTCACACCAGCCAGGAGGTGCTCACACCCTGAAGGAGGTGCCAGCGCCGGTTAAAATGTTAATTTCCCACATCCCAGAGGGGCACCTGGAGCTCCTGGGGGGCTGTAAGGGGGTACTTGGTATCCACGGGGTGGCAGGACGGGTTCACAACTCAGCTGCTTGTCTCCGAGATTCTTCCCCAGTCTGAGGGCAACTTCGACCCCCAGAACTTCCACACTCCCCTAGAACTATCTCCGTTCCCCAGAGCCACTTTTATCCTAACAGAACGTTCTTTATTCTCCTAGAAATCTCATTAGGATTTTAGAGTCCGTCTTTACTTCCCACCTCGTACTTGCTGGGTGGCCTCCCGTAAGTCAGACAAACCTCTCTGGGCCGTGAACACCTCCCCTGTAAGTGTCGAGGGCCTCGAGCGTGCTGAGCCCTCTCTGGAGTGTATCTCGTTCAGTCCTCACCACATGACTAGCAGGTACCCTTAGTCCTCATTTCACAAACGGGAATGGGGCTCTGGCGTGTGAAGGGCTCTCGCCGGGGCCCCTGATTCCTGAGGCTGGTGCTGGGGTCTGTCTCTAGGCCTGTGCTCTTTATGTCTCTCTCCTGTGCCCCATGGACTCTGCGTCTCCTCTGTGTGGTCCTCTGTGTCTCCATTCTTTCACCTGCCAGAGCCGCCAACACGCTGCAGGCCAGGCCTGGCTCCCGTGCTCCTGCAGGGCGCTTTTACTGCCGAGGACGCCGGTCCAGGCCAATTATTGGAGCCTGGGTGCCCTCTGCTGGAGACAGACTAAAATACCAGCCGTCTTTTTCTAAAGGGCGTTTATTTCTTCACCCATCGTCTGTCCATCCTTCCATTCACCCACCCACTTACACACCCGCTCACCCACATCCCCACCCATCTGTCCTTCTACCCACCCATCCCAGTCTCACTGATGTCCTGCGGGCATCACCTTCATGCACTGGGGCTCTCATGGCAGCGCCCCCGGCTCCTGCCCTGTACCAGGCCTTGCATAGACCTCAGTGAGGCAGAGAAGGAAGCAAGGAGGCCCCACATCTGTGTACCCCTTTCCTGTGTGCAGAGAACCTCACATCCATGGCATCCCTTGTCCCCACAACAATCCTAAGGAGACTTAGGATCCCCATTTAACTGATGGGGAAACTGAGACCCAGAGAGGCCAGGCAGCCTGGTGCAGTAGAAACAGTCTTTGGGGACAGAGACCGGTTTCAACTCAGGCCTCTGTCGTTCACTGATCCTGCCACCTCGGGCAAGTTTCTTAAGCTCTGTGGACCTCAGCCCCTCATCGGTAAAGTTCACGCTCTCAACTTAGATTTATAGTGCCGAGACTACGTGCCAAGCATGGCCCAGGGGTGCAGCGAGGACCAGGACTGGAAAGGCCCCTGCTCCTCCGAACCTCACACTGTGGAGCTCATAATGAGGCTTAAACGAGACGAGAACAGGTCACAGTGCCGTGTAAGTGCCCTTTATGTCATGTGGTCATTGTCATGTCATTACTATATGAGGGACATGAGAGGATTTGGAGATACTTTCCTGGAAAAAGAAAAAACGAGAGGATGGCTGAAATTATGTTAAAAAAAAAAAAACAAGCATTCCCCATTGGGGCTGAGGGTGTGGACTCTGGGCCGAGACTGCCTGGCTCTAAGTCGCAGCTCTGCCCCTTAAGTGCTGTGTGATCCACAGCGAGTGATAACCTCTCTGAGCTTCAGCTTTCTCATCAGCAAACTGGAGACAGTAATTCAATAGGTACTTATTGTGTGTCTAAAAGTGCCGGGCAGGGTCTTGGGGACCCAGAAAGGAACCAGACAGGGAAAGCCTGTCCTATCCAGTAGGAGGGGGACGAGTGAATGAATCATTACACGCCAAGCACCTAAAACGTTCCTGAACTTAATGTGCACTGTGAGTTTGCTGTTGCGATTGTGCTGACTGTTGTGAAGGCGCTATGGGTGTTATTTATCTGTACTTTATGTGTGATGATGCTTCTTGACTGTCTGGGGCTGATGAAGCCAGAGTGGGCAGGCCTGCTCCGCGGCAGAGAGTGTAGAACGGGGACCAGGGTGGAGGGTCAGAGTGCGGCAGGTTTCTCAACTCAGGGCAGAAGCCTTAACAGCTGAGTGGCTCACAATAGGGTAGCTGGCCCAGGGAGCAGTGAGTGGCGCATCAGTGGAGGCATGCAAGCACGGGTGGGTATATCACACGGAGTTCCTGTCCTGTCTGAGAGGTGGCACAGAGGCCACTGAAGCTCCTTCCTCAGCTAAGGGCTTTTTCTGGGGAATGATGGCGTGGACTCTGACTCCCTTCGGAGAGGCCCCAAGATGGAGAGGAGCCAGCCTGGGCAGTACTGCCCCCTGGTGGCGCTCACCAGAGCTTCCTGCTGCTGCCTCCTGCTCGCGACCCCGACGCCAGGCAGCTGTCCTCTGCTCATGGCTCAGCCTCCACCCGGACCTCAGAGACCAGTGGAGACCTGACCCCCCTTCCCAGGAACTACCTCTTGGTCCTAGACATGCCCCCTCACGCCCCCCCTTCACCCCCCCCACCACAACTTGCCTCTGGCGAGCTGCCCCAGCTGATGCCATGTGGCACAGAGACAGACCCTCCCTGCCGAGCCCTGCCCAAATGGCAGAGTCATGAACAAAATAAATGGCTGCTGTTGTTGCAAGCCTTCAAGTTTGAGGCGGTTCCCCAGCATTCGATCGCTGGAGCCCAACACCACGCTCTGCTCATCTCCCCCAGGATGCAAAGAGACAAAATACTTACAGAACGTGTGGCATGCGTTTTGCACAAGCTGTGCCACTTTGTGCAAGTTACACACCTTCCCTGAGTCTCAGTTTCCTCACCTGTAAAATGGGGACGATAGTAATGCCTTGAAAATGCGCTCTATGTGAACCCCCCGACACCCGCCCCTTGTCTCTAGGGTAAAGTCTCAACTCCCCAACCTGGTATTTGGGGCCCTTTTTCACTGGGTCCTTGCAGACCCCTCCAGCCTCATCCCCTGCGGTGTCCCCAGACGCAGGAACCCTGGCATTCCCTCTGCCTGGTGTTCTCCATGCTCCCGTACCTCCAGGCACTTCCTTATGCTGGCCCACTGCCTCATACGCCTTCCTCTCCCTCGACCTGGTGAACACATGAGACATAGTCCGGCGACACCTCCTCCTTGAAGCCTTCCTCGCCTCTGCCCAGGCAGTCTGCCCCCTATTCTGGCTCTGTGCACACCTTGTACTTTCTTCTCTCAGAGTTGTTATTGCCACAGGAATTTCTTTAAGAGGCAGACACCAGACCGTGGCCCCTGCAGGTGTGGAAGCCGTGTCTGATTGCAGGGCTGGGCACCCAGGATGAATTCATTAAAGGCTAAGTTTGGTCAGTGAGCCCTGGTGAGAACCAGGCTGGAAACGCCACATATGTCGGCTGGACGGCAGGGTAGAAGGTGCGGGGCCCTAGCCGGGCGTATCAGCCCTGGGTGGACCACTGTGAGCGGAGCCTCCTGAGGTCTCTGGGTGCCCAACGCAGGAGGTGCCAAGCCAGGAGGATGGACAGACTCCAGAAATAGGGTGTCTTCCTGATGAAGGGAAATTCGGGCCCAGGCCTGCCTGTCAGCTGTGCGTGTTGACCTGACCTTCCTTCTGGGCACACAGCCAACCTCCGGATGGACCTGGCACTCCCCGGCCTCTGCACATTTCCTCGTGTCACTCCTTTCTCCTTAGGGGCCCTCCTATGATCTGCTCCTGGGAAAACCTTCTCTTCTTCAAGCTGGGATGGACTGACTGCCATCGCCCCTTGACTCTCCCAGGGAAAAGTGGTTGTGCCAGTGTCTTCCTTCTGCTCCCCTAGATCCACTCTCCACCCTTCCCCACCCCTGCTGGGCCCCAGAGGGTGACCTGTGTGGACAATATCATAGTCTGTGCCCCTGGATTCTGGTCGGGTCTGGCCAGTGAGAAGCCCTAGCTGTGGCCGAGGGGGAGGAGACGTGGGATGGGGTTTCCTCTTCCTGAGCAACACTGTAGTCTGGGTGTGTCCTGTTACCCTTGGAGGCAGCCGACTCTTTTCTTCTGGGCTCCAGAAAACTGACCCCCTCACCCCTTTGAGCCTGGGGAGGCAATAGTTCTGCTACTGTTAGCCTTGAGTATTAGCAATACTCTTTACCATCGACCATTGACCATTAGCAATATCCTTTACCATTGACCATTGACCATTGACCATTAGCAATATCCTTTACCGTTGACCACTGACCATTAGCAATATCCTTTACCATTGACCATTGACCTTTAGCAATATTCTTGATGGAAGCCCTACCCCCACCTTTATGAACAAGCTCTCCTAGATTATCCTAATTTGAGTGTGCTCTTAGTTTCCTGCTGGGACCCCGACTAGTGCCAGGAGCGGCCACAGGAAGTAGATCCTGGAATTCTGGAATCGGCTTTGTTCTGTATTTGAAAAATACAGAGATAATCTCCTTGCTGGGGGAAAGAGGATGCGAGCAATTCTTGGCATCTGGTTCATTACAGTTACATGATCATGGGCAGCAGCACGGGATGCAGTGCAGGTTGGTGGCACATCGAGTGGCTGTGGTTCTTGACCCTGTGGCAAAAACACTGATTATAAAGACAGTTGGGGCACCTGTCTTCTTCCTGTAGCCTAAGAGAGCATCAATAAAGGAAATAAGTGAAAAATTCTGACCATGCAACTGAGAACCTGTGCAAACAGCAGAAGGCGCCCACGACAGCTTGAAGGAGTCCCTCACGTCCTGTGGGTGCAGGGAAGGCATAACTGAGGCCCAAGCCCAGGATCAATGGTGAGGGCTGCAGAGTCGCAGCACCCCTGCCCCAGGTCTCCTACATTCAAGGAGGGGCACAAATGGGGGAGGACTGGGACCCCAAGACATGGGGTGGAGACATGTGGGGATACATGGATGGGCTGAGAAGTGTGATCTACAAGACCCCCTGACCCTCCTTTGCTAGCAGAGGCAGGCCCATCCACCGTCTGAGCACATCCACTTCTCGGCATAAAAGCCTTTCAGGGTCACACTGGAAGCAGTCATTCTAGAAGCTGATACCTGTGCCTCTCAGAACACACTCTCACCGTCCCTCATTGTCTCAAAGGCCATAACCAGAGTTCAACACCAGCATAACCTGGAGGAGAAGAACGAAGCCTGTGCCACGAGAAGAGTCTACACCTTGAAATACTTACAAGACCATGTCCATCTCTATCAGCAGAGCCTGTGGGAGTGAATCCTGAGAGAGTTAGACCAAGGGGAAGAATTTTAAGACTTGACTGGGCCAAAGTCACTGACATGGGTGTCCCAGCCTAGGATTTAGGGTTTAGTATTTTGACTTGATCTCCCAGGAGTGGGTTAATTATCTACTAGGTAGACTAATTGAAGCTTGGACACAATGATGGCTTCAACTGAATGAGGTTTAAGTGCCGGAACTTCCGTGGAATACTATGTAGGGAGGTCTGAAGGCTCAGGAAGGTGGACTTCTTGGAGGGGTCTACCACATGTGACCTGCTCACACCCTGAGGAGGAGCCAGAGGACATTCGCTTCACCAAAGCCCTAAGTAATGCATCGATGGGCGTGGGGGCACCTCACCATCCTTGAAGAACTCTATGGTAGCTGTCCGCTGTGGGCCAGAGGTGGCCGTGGCGGCTGTTGTAAGTGAAGTTGCCTGATCTGAGTGTGGATAACAGGAGCCCAGGTAGATGGCAGCACTTAACCATCAGAAAGAAGATGGGCACAATTACCATAAGAAGCCACAGGTGTGGAGTGGTTATTGGCTTGTTTTAGGGATCCGTGGGTTTGGCTAATTAATCACAGGGACCCTAGGGGAAAAATACGTGGAAGCCTTTCAAGGTGCTGCTTGACATACACTGAAAGGAAAATTCTAGGTCTGCTGAGTAGAAACCTATCCTGAGTCATCATCGTGGGGTGCCTTGCCTCTTACCCAGGTCCCAGACTGAGCAGTTCATGGGGTCAGAGCCCTTGACTGAGCAGGATTCTGGGTCCCTTTGAGGAAAGTGTATGTCGTGAATCTTCCTTTAAGGGGTCCTATGGCCATTTACCAGGGCAACTGTTCTTTGGGGACAAGAAAACGACCCAGACCATCCAGGAGATTACTAGACACTGGCTGTCACTGATGCCTGAAGAACCAAGTTCCCTGAGGGCCACCGGTAAAGAGTAGGATGGTCAGGTGGTCTGCACAGTCCTGGCCTGAGAACTTCTAGTGGACGGGCAGTGGGGTCACAACCCATCCAGTGGCTATTTCCCCCGCCCCAGAATGCGTGATGGGAGTAGACTGACTTAGCAACTAGCAGAATCCCACATTGGTTCCCCGGCCTGTGGATTGAACGCTGTGTGGGAGGAAGAGTCAGGTAGAAGAGTCAGCAGCTCTTAAGCTGCTCCCCACCTGGCTTCCCCTGCACAGAGAGTCCACCAAAAGTTATACTATACTGCTCAGGGAACTGCCGAAATCAGTGCCTGCATCAAAGACTTGAGAGAAGCAGGGATGGTAATTCCTATCCTGTCCCCACTTAACTTGCATTTTGACTGGTACCGAAGCCGGATGGGTCCTGGAGAATAATAGTAGATTATCACAAGCTTAATCACAGGGCTGTGCCAAGTGAAGCTGCCATTCCAGATGCCTTCGCTGGAGCAGATCAACAGAGCCCCTGACACCTGGTATGCGGCCATTGGTCTGGCCAGGTTTTCTTTTCCATTCTGATCAGTAAGAAAATCAAAAGTGGTTAGTAGGGCAACGGTATGCTTTTACTGTTTCATCCCCAGAGCTGTGTCACCAATCCAGTTCTCTGTCATAACAGAGCTCAAAGGAACCTTGAATCAGCTTGATATGTCACAGAACACCATGCCGGTCCATGATGTTGGCGTTATTTTGCTAACTGGACATGGTGAGCAGGAAGTAGCCAGCATCTGAGCTGTCTTAGTGACACATGCCAGAGAGTGGGAGACACATCCTGCAAACATTCAGGGGGCTGCCACATTGGTGAAATTCCTAGGGATCTGGTTGTCCTTGAGCCATGTTGGGTTATCCCATCTAAAGCGAAGGGCAAGTCATGACACCTTGTACCACCCATCACATAGAAAGGGACATTAGTGCTTGGTGAGCCTGTGCAGATGTTGGCGGCAACGTGTATACCACAATTGGGTGTGTTGCCCTGACCCGTTTATCAGGTAGACCATAAAGCTGCCGGGTTTTTTTTTTTTTTTTTTTGAGGAAGATTAGCCCTGATCTAACATCTGCTGCCAATCCTCCTCTTTTTGCTGAGGAAGACTGGCCCTGAGCTAACATTCATGCCCATCTTCCTCTACTTTATATGTGGGACGCCTACCACAGCATGGCTTGCCAAGCAGTGCCATGTCCACACCTGGGATCCAAACCCCAGGCTGCTGAAGCGGAACATGTCACTAAACCGCTGTGCCACCGGGCCGGCACCAAGCTGCCAGTTTTGAGGGAAGCCCAGAGCACGAAAGGGCTCTCAGAGGATTCGTCACATTTCCCTGCCACGGAGCCTTGTGACCCAACAGGCCCAGTGGTGTCTGTGCAGGCAGAGATGCAACATGGAAGCTCTTACAAGTTCCAACAGGAGAATCACAACATAGACCCCTAGGGTTTTAGAGTAAAGCCATATTCTTTTCTGTGGACAACTTTTATCCATTTGAAAAGCAGCTTCTGACTTGCTCCTGGTTCTGATAGAGACTGAACATTTGACCACAAGCACCAAGTGACTGTGCTCCCGGAATTGGCAGTTGAAGTGGGTGTTATCTACTGCACTGAACCAAAAGATGGACACGCACAGAAGCATTCCTTATACAATGGAAGTGGCAAATATGAGACCAAGCAGATGGCTCAGACTCCCGTGGTACCTACTCCTATTTTTTGCCACTTCTTCCTCAACTCACACCCATGGCCTCATCGGGAATTCCTTATCACCAGTTAGTGGAGGAGGAAAAAGTGGGCCTGGTTCATGGATGGCTATTGTGGTAGGCTGGCACCAGCCAGAAGTGGATGGCAGCTGCATTCCAACCCCCAGTCAAGGCTGGCTCTGAAACGCAAGTGGTGAAGGGAGATCATCCTGGCAGGCAGAACTTTAGGAGGTACACCTGAGTGTCCATTTTGTGTAGAAGGAGAGATGGCCTGGGCTACTGATTCACTTTGACTCATGGTTAGGTGATAATGGGCTGTATGGATGACCAAGGTCTTGATACAAACAAAATAGGAAAGTTGATGTCAATGAGCTAGCTGTCTGGATGGACCTTTCAGAATAGTCGCAGGGTATGAAGATACACGTGTCCCAAATGAATGCCCCCAGAGGGCACCTATGACAGAGGAAGCCCTCTAAACTCAGGTGGTGAAGATGACCTGTGGCTATCACTCAGCTTCTTCCCAGCACCCCAGGGTTTGTTCACTGGGCCCATGTACAAAGTGGCCACAGCAGCCAGAGCCGAGGCTGTGCATGGGTTCCACACCATGGATTTCCACTCATCGTGGCACCTCTGACTACTGCCACAGCTCAGTGCCCAACCTGCCAACAGCAGAGGCCACTGCCAAACTGGTACCACTTCCCTTGGGTCACCAGCCAGCCACTGTTGGTTATGTTGGATCTCTCCCTCAAAAAGGAGGTAGCACTTTCTCTACTCCCAGAGATGGGATTATAACTGTGTATAGATTTGCCTTCCTTGTCCTTGGTGTTTTGCTGGAACCCCTGCTCATGGTCTCACAAGAGAGGCCTATCTACTGCTATGGTGTCCTCTAGAACAGTGCCTCTGATGAGGGGAGCATCTGACTGCAAAGGAATGGAAGCACTGGGTTCACAGGTTTAACCTCATCTCCCATCACTCAGAAGCATCTGGCTTGATGGAACTGTGGAATGGTCTGCGGAAGGCTCAGCTACAGAATACTCTGGGAGACACTATCCTGTACTTACAGGATGCAATATATACCAGTGCCCCAGTGCGCCATCTTCCTCTAGTCAGAATGCATAGGTCGGGAACCAAAGAATAAAGAAGAGTGGTCTCTCCCACTGTCACCCCACAAACTCGCTGGAAGAGTGCTTGCTGCCTGTGCCTGTGATTTTGGACTTGGTGGTTTGGAGCGCCTAGTTCCCGGGGAAGGAACAGTTCCAGCCAAGAACACAGTAATTCATCTGAAGAATTGGAAGCTGAAACTGCCCTTTGACCGTTTTGGGCTCCTCATGACCCTGAATCAACAGGCAGAGAAGGGAATCACTACTATACAAACAAGGTGATGGATCCCAATTACCACGAGGAAATTTCATTGTTGCCTCACAAAGGGGGCAAGCGGGACTGTGCTGGCACCCATGATATTAACTGGGGAGCCCCTTGGTACTCCCTTGCCCAATGGTCCTGGTCAATAGGAAATGGGGCAAGCCAATAAAGACCAGACCACTGAAGACTCCAGTCCTTCAGGAATGGAGGTTTGGATCACCTCACTGGGTAGAGAAGTGCACCCACTGAGGAGCTGTGAGAGGCTAAGGGGGACGTAGAATGATGGGAGATGGCAGCTCTGATTACCAATTCAATTACCAGTCAGTTGTGCAAATGGTGACTGTAGCAGCCATGTGTTGTGTTTATTATTTCTTTTGTACCCACTTTCTCCTATAAAGAACATCAGTAGTGACAAATATTGTAGTTTCAAATGGATGTAAGGTGCATTGACAGCACCTTGCTAACACAGTAACTGGTGTGACTTCGCAGGTCCTCTGTCATAGAGACAACACTTTTCCCTGATGAAGGGCAAGAGTGAATGCTGAGAGGCAAAGGGGTGGACCATGACAGATATCTTCCCTCTGCCTGCCAGGTGATCTCTCCACCCTTCCTCACTGAGCTTTCTGACCTGGGAGGCTGGGTTGTTTGGGAAACATCATCAGAACACTATGCCTGTTGGCGTCTGGTTGGGTTTGGCCAAGGAGAGCCCTGGCAGATCAAAGGGAGGGAGGAGTGAGGTCGAGATATTTATTTCCATTGCTGCTTCCATGCAGGGTTGTCTTGGGCTGGCTGTGTCCCTCAACCAAGGGTCATGGCTCCTGGCAAGGCAGGGGTAAGGTGTGGAGGGAAGGAAAGAATGTGGCTCTGGCTCTCCTCCACTTGGCAGAGCCATGAAGTAGGTGGTGATGATGTACATAGAGAGGCCTGGATTCTGGCTCCAGCCCTGACCCAGTTCCCTGTGGGATGTTACTCAAATCTTTGACATCTCCAGGCTGTCAATTTCTCCTACTATTATATGCACGTGGTGGACAGACTCTAAGGTGGCCCCCGTGACTTCTGCCTCCAGGTTGACAGCCCTGTATAATCTCTTCCCTGTGAATGTGGTGGAACATGTGACTTGCTTTTAACCGAAAGAATATGGCAAAGGTGTTGGAGTGTCACTCCCACGATTGCGTTATGTTAGATTACTTTACGTTAGATAAGACTCATCTTGCTGGCAGACTGGCTCTGTTGCCGGCTTTGCAGAAGCAAGCTGCCATGGATCCTGCAGCCAACAACCTGAGGGGTTTGGAAGTGGATCCTTCCCTGGCTGAGCCTCCAGATGAGAACTCAGGCCTCACTGAAGCCTTGATTGCAGCTTGTGAGACCCCAAGCAGAGGTCCCAGCTAGGCGTGCCCAGACTTCTGACCTACAGAGACCGTGGTACACATGTGTTGTTTAGGTCACTAAGTTTGTGATAATTGTTATACAACATAGAAAACTAGTACAGTGCATGGTTTTAAAAAATGCTGGTTAAACTAGAAAAAAATTAGAATACTGAATGCTGAGGAGGAGATGGTGAAACCTGGAAACCTACATTGTTAATTGGTATCAGTACTACGTTCTTTTGTTGTGAAAGTTTTCAAACATACCCAAAAGTAGGAAGAACAGTATAATGAACCCAAGCACAACCAAGGCCTAGATTCAAAAATTAAGATTTTTCCATTTTTCTTTTATCCTTCTCTTTTTGTATAATAATTTCAAAACAAATCCCAGACATCATGTCATTTCCCCCTACATACATTCAAGTATGCATATTTTAAAAAATGGCTAATTTCTTCCATAACCATCTCATCATTATGACATCTAAAAAACAAGAATAACCTTGTATCAGCTAATGTTCAGTCCATATTCAAATGTTTCCAATTATCTGAAGACTATCTTGATATTAATACATCTTTTGGAACTTGCAATATGAATTAACATGTAACTAGAGCCTTAATAATATTCATATTCTTCGATCCAGTACGGCTATTCCTGAGGGTTTATCATAAGGAAAAAATTCAAAAGATGACAGAAGCATGATATCTATTAAAGTATTGCTCTTAATGGTGAGAAATTGCAAACAACTCGGATATGTAGTGTATCCCTCAGGGTACCCTCTGGAAAACAGAGTCCTCCCCAGTAGTTCGACAGTGGGAAATTAGAATGGGGGGGGGGTGATTACAAAGGTGTTGGGATATGAAGCAGTTCAGAGATTGGCAACAGCAGGAAGCTCTCCCTCCTCTGGGGGTGGGGGGGACAAAGGGAGGAAGGAGGCGGTGGTACCCGAGCCCAGAAATTGGGGCCACATAGAGAGGGGTGTCTGAAGAGGTCAGAACAGAGAGGGGACATAGCCGTCACTAGGACACTGTCTAAAACAGAGAGAGAGGAGGAGAAATCTCCTGGCTTCTGCCTTTCTCCTCTCCTCCAGTCTGCTGTGAGTGTCTCATATTGGCTGAATCCAGCCAGAAGCCAGAGGCAAGGGATGCTGGGAAGTGAAGTTTTCTGGGTGAGCCCCCTGCAGGGCAGAGCTTCCTCCCTAACCTCCTGCTTGGGAGCCCAGTCGGGTTTGGAAAGGTCAGGGAATGGATCTGAGAGCAAACAGGCATATATCTGGGACATCAAGAGGGGCCCTAAAATCCCTCCACAACAAGATTAGCGCTACATAAAAATATCCGACAAAACGATAATTACTAACTTAGGACACATCCACTTGATGTTTTCCTTGGCCATTGAAATTGTAACTATAGGGGCTGGCCCCGTGGCCGAGTGGTTAAGTTCGCGCGCTCCGCTGCAGGCGGCCCAGTGTTTCGTTGGTTCGAATCCTGGGCGCGGACATAGCACTGCTCGTCAGACCATGCTGAGGCAGCGTCCCACATGCCACAACTAGAAGGACCCACAACGAAGAATACACAACTATGTACCGGGGGGCTTTGGGGAGAAAAAGGAAAAAATAAAATCTTTAAAAAAAAAAAAAAAGAAATTATAACTATAAATTTTGTGTAGTAATATGGAAAACACACACTGAATTATAATACAACATTATTCCCCTTCTTTTTCTTTTTTATACCACCTATCTCTTTCTAACATCCAAAAAAAAGAATCTACTTACTTATCCTGTTTGTTGTTTGGTGACTCACACATCACTCCCCACTCCTGCTAGAAAGTTAGCTCTGTGAGGGGGGAAAAAGTCTTTGTTTTTTGTTTGCTTGTTAGTGGATGTATCTCAAGTAGACAGCGCCTGCCACACAGTAGTTGTTCGGTAAATATCGTTGACCGAATAAAGTGGTGTGAAGAAAGCAAAACATGACACCCACTTACAAGGTTGTTGTGAGGGTTAAACGAGAGGGAGTGTGCAGTCCCCAGCACAGAGCAGATAGTCCGTGTACTTAGTAAAGGTTAATTTCACCGCGGTAGGAGAGAGCAGGGAGAGGAGGAAGGGCTGAAAGTCCACTGGATTATGGTGTCTATCTCCATATACAGGTCAACAGCAAAAGGGAAGATTGGAAAGCCTTCATTATAATTTCCAAAGAATCAATATGATGTGATGAGCAGAAGTCTGGACCAGTAGTCAGCTCTGCCACTTACTGGCTCTGTGCACTTGGTCAAATTACCAACCTCTCTGGGCTGTACTTCCCTTATCTGTAAAGTGGGAATAATAATGATACCTGTCTCAGTGGGTTGTACAAATAGTGCCCAACACAGGGCTTGGCACGCGGTGGATGTTCAATAACGCTGGTTTGTTTACTGCTCACCCATCCTTCCTTCCTCCTGGGAGTCCCAGCCAGCTCTGGAGCTGTCCGGAGTGCTGAAGACATCCTCCCTCCCTCCCTCCCTCCCTTTCTCCCTCAGGTCCTCTTTTCTTCATTCCCTCCTTCCTTTCTGTCCTTAGCTCCCCAGAGCCCCAGGGTCTGAACAGATCGAATTTTCCAAGTGGCTTCTTCAGGCCCTGAGGGGGACTGACAGGGAATGAGCCATATATGAGACACTCCCCATTCGAGAGTCTTGGGAAGCTAACAGGCAGCAGGAGTGGTGACCGTGTACGCTGCGGTGGAAATTGGGGCTCCCCAAGATGTTTGACATGTGAAGACCCTGGTGTAAGAACCTTATGATCTGCAAAGAGGCAGTGACTCAGCCCCAACAGAGCAGCATGGCAGGTGGGTCTTCAGGGAGCTTGTCCTGAAGGAAGGCAAGAAGGACCAGGTTAGGGGTAAGGGGGGTGACTCTTGGCTGCAGGGGCTGAAGGAGCCCTGCCTCTGACAGAAGTCCTCCATTCCCCTTCCCTGGGTTCCTATCACTGTCCCTATTTCTGTCATTTGTCTGTTAATGCAGCTAAAGGCATCTCCACCTTTTTGGATTATGATATCATGGAGTAGATTAACTCCATGAACTTGACTCTGTGAGCCAAGCAATCTAGTCCTCGGTGTCCATCCCCTTGAGTCTAAAAATACAAATGGTCTCCCCCAAGGAAGGTGGCACATTAACCCACTCGCAGGTGGGGGCACTGGCATCTCACACACTCCTGGGGGCAGGGTTGGAAGATGGGACGTGGCCAGCTTCAGAGACAAAAATCACCTATTTCATGATTTTTATTGCCAGCTAGATCATCAGAGCTGAAGGATCTTTGGAGACCTAAACATCTAAACCAAGTCGGCCCTATAAGTATGGCACAGAAAGAGGTGTGGACTCCACCCCACAGGACTCTTGTCCTGGTCTGAGGCCAGCCCTACTAAGGCCTTGAGTCTCCTGGGAGTCCCTGCAGGCCATCTGCAGAACTCTTGTGACACTGAGCATGGTCAGCAGGACCGCAGGGCCAGGGAGGCTGCTGCTGCTTTGTGGGACCGAGGGAAGTCCATACTCCTTTCTGGACCTCAGTTTCCCCATATGTACACAGAGGAGTTGGTTTCAATTCTTAGATCTCCAGGGGTCCTTCAGCTCCGATGTTCTAGGTGTTCAAAGAAAAAGGGGTAATTTTTGTCTTTGGCTGGGAAGGCAAGCCCCAGTCCCAAATCAGCCCCAACTTTTTGTGAGACGTCAGACAAGTCACTGTCCAGCCCAGGATCAGTTTCCTCCTCTGAAAAAGAGGGTAAGAAGTCTCCTCTCAGGGCTCTGGGAGGACCAGGCAAAGCAGGGGATCACAGGTGCTTTGCAAAGTACGAGTGAGGGAGAGGCAGCTGTCATGGTATCAGCCACATGTGCTTATGTTCCCAACTGGAAATGATGAGCCCTCCATGAGCCCAGAACAAGCCCAGCTGCTCCGAAGGGTTCGTCCCGAGGGGCGGGGATGCTAGGAGACCACGTGGAGCATCACAGCAGAAGAGGACGGAGGGTACAGAGGGCCTCCAGAGCAGCCCTCCGCCAGTCACCGAGCCCTGAGCCCCAGCATCACAGGCCCACAGGCTGGAGGTTGGCCAGCCCTGCGAGGGGGCAGCTTCTACAGATGTGGAGGCTGAGGGCTGGAGTGGGGCAGGGGCAGGACTGGGGCTGAACTCAGGCCCCACCTCCCCATCCGGATCTCTTTACACCTCAGTACACCTGCCTCCCCTCTAAGATCCAAAGATGGTGATAACTGTTCCGTTTAGTTAGTACCACTTACTTCCATTTAATAAGTACTACTCACCTACCGACCACAAGTCGTATCCCCACTGTAGATACTCTGCACATTTAGTCATCACCACAGCTCTATCAGGTAGCTATTCTCATCTCCATTTTACAGATGAGGAAACTGAGGCTCAGTGAATTTAGGCATCTTGTCCAAGGTTAGGGGCTAATGAGTGATAAAATCAGGGGTTACCTTTTCATATCACTCTAAGGCCCTTCTTTTTTTTAATTTAATTTTTATTGCGTTAATGATAGGTTACAATCTTGTGAAATTTCAGTTGCACATTATTGTTTGTCAGTCGTGTTTTAGGTGCACCGCTTCACCCTTTGTGTCCACCCCCCACCCCACCTTTCCCCTGCTAGCCACTAATCGGTTCTCTTTGTCTACATTTTTAAATTCCTCATATGAGTGGAGTCATACAGAGATTGTCCTTCTCTATGTGGCTTTTTTCACTTAACATAATTCCCTCAAGGTCCATCCATGTTGTTGCAAATGGGACGATTTTGTTCTTTTTTACAGCTGAGTAGTATTCCATTGTGTATATATACACCACATCTTCTTTATCCAATCATCTGTTGATGGGCACTTAGGTTGCTTCCATGTCTTAGCTATTGTAAATAATGCTGCAATGAACATTGGGGTGCATGGGACTTTTGGAATTGCTGATTTCAAGGTCCTTGGATAGATACCCAGTAGTGGGATAGCTGGATCGTATGGTAGTTCTATTTTTAATATTTTGAGGAATCTTCATACTGTTTTCCATAGTGGCTGCACCAGTTTGATTTCCCACCAACAGTGTATGAGGGTTCCTTTTTCTCCACAAGCTCTCCAACATTTGTTACTATTTGTTTTGGTTATTTTTGTCATTCTAATGGGTGTAAGGTGATATCTTAGTGTAGTTTTGATTTGCATTTCCCTGATGCACAGCGAGGATGAACATCTTTTCATGTGCCTATTGGACATCCGTGTATCTTCTTTGGAGAAATGTCTGTTCGTGTCTCCTGCCCATTTTTTGATCGGGTTGTTTGATTTTTTCTTGTTGAGCTACGTGAGTTCTTTGTATATTATGGATATTACGCCTTTGTCGGATGTATGAATTGCAAATATTTTTTCCCAGTTAGTGGGTTGTCTTTTTGTTTCAATCCTGTTTTCCTTTGCCTTGAAGAAGCTCTTTAGTCTGATGAAGTCCCATTTGTTTATTCTTTCTATTGTTTCCCTTGTCTGAGAAGACATGGTGTCTGAAAAGATCCTTTTAATACTGATGTCAAAGAGTGTACTGCCTACATTTTCTTCTAGAAGCCTTATGGTTTCAGGTATAAGCTTTAGGTCTTTGATCCATTTTGAGTTTATTTTGGTGAATGGTGAAAAAGAATGGTCAATTTTCCTTCTTTTACATGTGGCTTTCCAGTTTTCCCAGCATCATTTGTTGAAAAGACTTTCTTTTCTCCACTGTATGCCCTCAGCTCCTTTGTCAAAGATTAGCTGTCCATAGATGTGTGGTTTTATTTCTGGGCTTTCAATTCTGTTCCATTGATCTGTGCACCTGTTTTTGTACCAGTACCATGTTGTTTTGATTACTGTAGCTTTGTAGTATGTTTTGAAGTCAGGGATTGTGATGCCTCCAGCTGTGTTCTTTTTTCTCAGGATTGCTTTAGCAATTCGGGGTCTTTTGTTGCCCCATATGAACTTTAGGATTCTTTGTGCTATTTCTGTAAAGAATGTCATTGGGATTCTGATTGGGATGGCATTGAATGTGTAGATTGCTTTAGGTAGAATGGACATTTTAACTACGTTTATTCCTCCAATCCATGTACGTGGAATGTCTTTCCATCTCTTTATGTCACCACCCATTTCTTTCAGAAAAGCCTTGTAATTTTTGTTGTATAGGTCTTTCACTTCCTTAGTTAAAGTCACCCTGAGGTATTTTATTCTTTTTGTTGCGATTGTGAATGGTATTGTGTTCTTGAGTTCTTTTTCTGTTAGTTCGTTATTAGAGTATAGAAATGCTACTGATTTATGTAAATTGATTTTATACCTTGCAATTTTGCTGTAGTTGTTGATTATATCTAAAAGTTTTCCAATGGATTCTTTGTGGTTTTCTCTATGTAAGATCATGTGATCTGCAAACAGCGAGAGTTTCACTTCTTCCCTCCCTATTTGGATTCCTTTTATTCGTTTTTCTTGCCTGATTGCTCTGGCCAGGACCTCCAGTACTATGTTACGTTATGTTAAATAGGAGTGGTGATAGAGGGCATCCTTGTCTCATTCCTGTTTTCAGGGGGATGGCGCTCAGTTTTTGCCCATCGAGTATGCTGTTGGGTGTGGGTTTGTCATATATGGCCTTTATTATGTTGAGGTAGTTCCCTTCTATGCCCGTTTTGTTCAGAGTTTTTATCATAAATGGCTGTTGGATCTTGTCAAATGCTTTCTCTGCATCTATTGAGATGATTATGTGGTTTTTATTCCTCAATTTGTTGATGTGGTGTATCATGTTGGTTGATTTGCGGATGTTGAACCATCCCTGTGTCCCTGGTATGAATCCCACTTGATCACGATGTATGATCCTTTTGATGAATTGCTGAATTCAGGTTGCCAAAATTTTGTTGAGAATTTTTGCATCTATGTTCATCAGCGATATTGGCCTGTAGTTCTCCTTTTTCGTGCTGTGCTTGTCAGGCTTTGGTATCAGCATGAATTTGGCCTCGTAGAATGTGTTAGGAAGTGTTCCATCCTCCCTAATTTTTTGGAATAGCTTGAAAAGGATAGGTATTAAATCCTCTCTGAAAGTTTGGTAGAATTCCCCAGGAAAGCCATCTTGTCCTGGGCTTTTATTCTTTGGGATGCTTTTGATTGCTGTTTCAATCTCTTTCCTTGTGATTTGTCTGTTCAAATTGTCTGCTTCTTCTTGACTAAGCTTTGGGAGATTGTAGGAGTCCAAGAATTTATCCATTTCCTCTAGGTTATCCATTTCCTCTAGGTTATCCATTTTGCTGATACATAGTTTTTCATAGTATTCTCTTATAATCCGTTGTATTTCTGTGGAGTCTGTTGTTATTTCTCCTCTTTCATTTCTGACTTTGTTTATTTGAGCTTTCTCTTTTTTTCTTTGTAAGTCTGGCTAGGGGTTTGTCAATTTTATTTATCTTCTCAAAGAACCAGCTCTTTGTTTCACTGATCCTTTCTACTGCCTTTTTTGTTTCAACAGCATTTATTTCTGCTCTGATTTTTATTATTTCTCTCCTTCTTCTGACCTTGGGCTTTGTTTGTTCTTCTTTCTCTAGTTCAGTTAGGTGTAGTTTTAAGATTGCTTATTTGAGATTTTTCTTGTTTGTTGAGATGTGCCTGTATTGCGATGAATTTCCCTCTTAATACAGCTTTTGCTCTATCCATATGAGTTGATATGGCATGTTATCATTTTCATTTGTCTCCAGGTATTTTTTGATTTCTTCTTTAATTTCTTCAATGATCCATTGCTTGTTCAATAGCATGTTGTTTAGTCTCCACATCTTTGTGCCTTTCTCAGCTTTTTTCTTGTAATTAATTTCTAGCTTTATAACATTATGATTGGAGAAGATGCTTGTTATTATTTCAATATTTTAAATTTGTAGAGGCTTGCCTTGTTTCCCAACATATGGTCTATCCTTGAGAATGTTCCATGTGCGCTTGAGAAGAATGTGTTTTCTGCTGTTTTTTGATGGTGTGTTCTATACATGCCCATTATGTCCAACTGTTTTAGCTTTTCGTTTAGCTCCACTGTTTCCTTGTTGATTTTCTGTCTGGATGATCTGTCCATTGATGTGAGTGGGGTGTTGAGGTCCCCTACTATTATTGTGTTATTTTTGATATCTTCTTTTAGGTTTGTTAATAGTTGCTTTATGAACTTTGGTCCTCCTGTGTTGGGTGCATAGGTATTTATAAGTGTTATTTCTTCTTGATGCAGTGTCCCATTGATCATTATATATTGGCCCTCTATGTCTCTCTTTACCTGCCTTATCTTGAAATCTGTTTTGTCTGATGTAAGTATTGCGACACCTGCTTTCTTTTGTTTGCTAGTAGGTTGGAGTATTGTCTTCCACCCTTTCACTCTGAGCCTGTGTTTATTCTTGGAGGTGAGGTGTGTTTCCTGGAGGCAAAAAATTGTTGGATCTTGTTCTTTAATCCATTTTGCCACTCTGTGTCTTTTTATTGGAGAGTTCAATCCGTTTACATTGAGGGTGAGTAGTGATGCATGAGGGCTTAATGCTGTCATTCCATTGCTTGTTTTCCAGTTTTCCTGCGTTTACTTTGTTTCTCGTCCTGTGTGTTTTAGCCTACCCATTGACTTCTGCAATTTCTTATGCTGGGTTTCTTAGCTTTTTCCTTATTTATGTTTTGTGTCTCTGTTCTGTTTTTTAGTTTAGTGGCTACCCTGCATGCAGTTTGTATTCAGAATCTCATATATAACATAGTCCATTTTCTTGTGGTCTCTTACTTACTTAGCCTAGACTGTTTCAGTCCCTTTCCTCCTCCCCTCCTAAATTATTATTTTCATCTCTTATTCTCACTTGTGTTGTGAGTTTGTGGTTAGTGTGATAAGATTGTCTTTGCTTTGTTGATTTCCTTCCCTTTATCCTAATGCTATAGTTGAATATTTTCTATCCTATTCCGATTCTATCTATTTGTCTCCCTACTCTGTGTTTTGTGACCTCTTTCTCTCTTCTTTTCTTTTTTCAGGTATGAGAGCCTTCTTGAGGATTTCTTGTAGGGCAGGTCTTGTGGCTGTGAAGTCCCTTAGCTTTTGTTTGTCTGGAAAAGATTTAATTTCTCCCTCATATCTGAAGGATATTTTTGCTGCATAGACTATTCTTGGCTGAAGATTTTTATCCTTTAAAGTTTTGAATACGTCACTCCAATCTCTCCGAGCTTGTAAGGTTTCTGTAGAGAAATCTGCTGGAAGTCTGATAGGGCTTCCTTTGTAGGTTATTGTCTTCTGCCTTGCTGCCCTGAGTATTCTTTCTTTGTCATTCATTTTTGCCATTTTTACTACTATATACCTTGCAGTAGGTCTTTTTACATTGACAAATCTAGGAGATCTGAAAGCTTCCTCCACACACATTTTTCCCTCAATCCCTAGATTTGGGAAGTTATCTTCTATTATTTCTTTGAGCACACTTTCTGCTCCATTTTCCTTTTCCATGCCCTCAGGAATACCGATGATTCTTAAGTTGGATTTTCTCATTGAGTCAGCAATTTCTTGGAGATTTTCTTCAGTTTTTAAATTCTTAGCTCTATTTCTTCCTCTGTCTGGAGCCATTCAGCCTGTCTATCTTCAATTATGCTAATTTTCTCTTCTATGGTGTCTACCCAGGCATTCAGGGAATCCATATTCTGTTTTATCTGATCCGTTGTATTTTTCATCTCTAGTATTTCTGATTGATTCTTCTTTATAGTTTCAATCTCTTTTGTGAAGTAACCCCAGAACTCGTTGACTTGTTTCTCTATATTTCCCTTTACCTCACTGAGTTTTTTGATGATAGCTACTCTGAATTCATTGTCACTTAGCTTACCTATTTCCAAGCCCTCAGGACCTACTTCTGTGTTTTTATTGTTTTCGCTTTGGTCTGGAGGTTTCACAAATTGCTGGATGGTAGAGGAGCAGTTTTTGTTCATGATGCTGTTATTTGGTTGCAGTTACAGCCTGTCGCGACTAGACGGGGGTCAAGAGCTGCGCATTCTGAGCTCTCCGCCTTCAGCCCCGGTGGTGGGTGTGCAGCGCGGGTTGAGGGAGGAGGGGCACGTTCACTCACGGTGACCTGGATTCCTATCAGCTCTTGCTCTCTGGTCTCCCGGGGCCCTGGCTTGATGGGGTCCCCTCAAATGAAAGCTTTCCCCTGTTAGCGGATTTCCGCTGCATGGGTGGTGGGAGTCCTGGATGATCCCTGGATGCGTGGCCCCTCCCCTGCAGCAGAAATCCCAGTCTCTAGGGGTGGGAGTGAAGTTCTGTCCTACCCCATTCCAGCTCCTCCGAGGGCAGCTCCAGCCTCTGTGCCCTCTGTCGTTTGGCTGCTGTGGGTCTCTGACGATCTCTGTGTTATTAGGATTCTTTTGTGGCTGTGTGGTTGCTCCTTTTGGTTGTAATTTGGAGAGGAGAGAGTCCCGGGTGAGCTCACCCTGCCATGTTGCTGATGTCACCTCTCTGAGAGCTGATGTTCTTGAAGGTCAGTCCCAGGCCCTGCGCTCCGGGGCCTCTGTCTGGTGGCAGAGACAGGAACAGCTGAGACCACCCCACACAGTATGGTGAGAGCCATGCCAGGGGCAGCCAGGGGCTCATGGAGCCCAGAGGAGATCTTTACCACTTGCTTCCCCACCAGCCCTGACTCACAGACTTCACCCTCCAACAGGTTTTAATGAAGTCATTCGACAAATCAATCAGCAAACATTTATTGAGCAGCTACTGTGTCCTAAGCTTGGAGCTGAGAATTAAGGATGCAATGGGGGATAAGATTCACAGTCACCACAAGCCCTGGTGAGGGAACTCACCGTGGACAGGGGGATGGGTGGCAAGGGCAGGTGCTCTAAGACAGGGCCCTGGGAGGGGACACCGAGGAGTGGAGGGAGCCTGAGCAGCAGCACCAGCCTCAGGATTTATCTTCTCTCAGGAATCCAAAAATGGCAACTCTCACTCCAGCTAGGATTGTTGTGGTCATCACCAGTACAATGATCAGGCATGTGGATTGAGAGACCAGACAGTAGGGGCTTTGGGGCAAATATACTTCGGGCTGCAGCTCCAGGCTGCTGCTGACTAGCTGTGTGACCTTGGGCAAGTTGCTTGCCCTCTCTGGGTCTCCATTTCTCATCTATAAATAGGAACAAAGACCTAGCACCCTCACCTGCTTGTCCTTGCACGTGGGATGGGGTAGACCCCAGGAGCAGGCTCTGCGTCCAAGGGGAGAGGACGGGGCTTTAAGGTCACATCTTCTCAGTGAGAACCACTCCCCCAGGGGGCACCTAAGAACCCAGGACTGCCTGGGCTTGTCCCATCCGGGGCTGTATTCTCTGCTCCCTGTGTCTTGGGGTCTTGTTGGCAAGAGGCTGTGTCCTGGGCTTTGTTCTCTCGGATTGTTTTTGTGGTGGAATGTGGAACTGTCCAGATTCCTTTACTCACACCTCCTTTCAGCCTCTGCTTCATTCCTTGGTTCCCTTTGGCAACAAGACTTCTTGAAACAGTTGTCCATGCTCACTGGACTGAATGTCACCTTCCCTCTGCTCTGGATTCCTCTCCACCACTCTCTTGACATGAGTGGTCATATCAAGGTCACCAATGGCCTCCATGTGGCTGAGCCCCAGGGCCCGCTGTTGGCCTTCATCTTGCCTGGCCAGCGAGCTGACAGCTCCCTCCTGCCTGCTGCACTGACCCTCCCAGGGCGCCCCTCGCTGGTGCTCCCTCTCAGTCATCTTTTCTGTTCTCTGGAGGCTCCCACCTGTTGCCGCTGGCTCCTGTGGGCTTGGTGCTTCGGCCCTTTCTGTTCTTTCTCTGCACTCACTCTCTTGGTGTCTTAGCCATTCTCGTGGCCCCCAGGTTGACGTCTCCAGTCTTGGTATCTCCTAGACTCTGTATCTAGTAGGATGCTGCTAGACACCCGGATACCTAGTCATGTCTCAGACTTGACGTCGCCTGAAGCTGAGCTCCTGCTCTGCCCCCAAACTGCCTCCCATCGCCTTCCTCACGGCAGGTCACGGTCGCCCCATCCTCCCCAGGTCTCAGGCACCCTCACGCCCCATGCCCAGCCTGTCAGCACACCTGGGGGCTCCATCTTTACAACTTGCCCAGAAGCAGAGCCCCGCTCGCCACTCCACCACCGGCACCCTGGTCCAGGCCCCCAGTGTCTCCAACTGGGTCACGGCTGCAGCCTCCCAGCGGACCTCCCTGCTCCTGCCCTGTCCCGTCCCTCAGCCTGGCAGGTTGGAGGAGCCTTTGAAAACAGAAGCAGATCTGGCCCCCCTGCTCAGAACCTGCGGGAGCTCTGCCTCAGTGGAAGTCATCCAGAGTCCTCGCCGTGGGCTTCACAGCACACTGTCCCCTCTGCTCCCTGCCCTCTGTCTTCTCCACTCGCTCTGCCCTCCCCATGAACACACAGTCGCGCTCCTGCTTCAGAACATTGTGCGTGCTGCTCCCCAGGCCTGGAATGCTTTTCAACAATGTACCGTGTGCTTGTTCCCTCACCTCCCCCAGATCGAGGCTCCAAGCCTCCCCCCAGGATCCAGGGTGAGAGGCCGGATGGTGCAGTAGTTAGGGGCCCAGATGGCAGAGGAAACTGCCTGGGTTTGACCCCAGGCTCTGCCGCTCACAGATGGCTACTTAGCTCTCTCTTTCCTCTTCTACAAAACCATGATCATGACCGTCCCTCCTTCCAGAGGTCACTGTGAGGAACCACTGAATTGAAATACACAACATCCTTGGAAGAGGTGCTTACTGCAACACAGTGTACAGTAGGATGCTAAGGGCTACATGGTATTTGCTGCCATTATGATGATCTGGACTTAACTCAGACTCGGGGGCCTCAGCAGGGGCCAAGCAGAACAGGGCTCATCCTCCAACAAGAAGAAGGAAGGGAGGGAGGCAAGGAAGGAAGAAGGGAGGGGCCCCGTCTGTGGCAGCGGAGGTCAATGTCCTCTCTCCAGATTGGGGCTGGGCGTTTTGCCACCTTGCCAGCCTAGGCTGGTGCCGGGGCTGCCTAAGCAGAGCAGCCCTCCCCACCTTTCCCAGCGGCCCAGAACAGCCTCTTTACACCCAACTCCTGACGTGAGGGCTGGAGACTTGGATTCAGTGCAAGGACAGCTCTTCTAATAGAGTGAAGGACAATGAAACTGGCTGCCAAAATGGGTGGTGCGTGGCCCACTGTGAGGGGGCGTGCAAGAAGAAGTAGGATAACAGTTGACGTGGATATACAGTTTTTATTCAGCACCTGCCCTGTCCAGGCCCTGTGTTAGGTAACAGGGACACCAAGATGAGGAAGACACAGGCCCTGCTGTCCAGCTGCCCTCGGTCTAGGGAAAGGGTCTGACATGTCAGCCGACAGAAGCCCGTAGTGTGACCAGGACTGTATTGGGCTCTGAGCAGGATCTGTGGGGCCCTGCAGGCAGGGAGCCCAACAACCCGGACGGCAGTGCTGGGAATCAGTAAGTGACGTGATGACCAGTCCAGAGACAGGACTTTTGCAGTTGGGGGCCATTCTGAGCCTCCCCCCGGGGTAGGGGCTGGGCGGGGATTTGCATCCCCATTTCCCAGAGGAGGACCAAGGAGTAGGTGCAGGAGCTCAG
Source organism: Equus przewalskii (assembly GCF_037783145.1). Classification (NCBI taxonomy): domain Eukaryota; kingdom Metazoa; phylum Chordata; class Mammalia; order Perissodactyla; family Equidae; genus Equus; species Equus przewalskii. The sequence continues at coordinate 67,723,580 of NC_091836.1, forward strand.
TGGAGGGGCTGTCCTCAGTGTCTGGTTGTTACTGTCAGGACTCAGGGCAGCCCTGTGTCCCCCACAGGTGCGCAGCCACCGAGCAGCCTGCTGGCTCTGGCCCTGGCCTGCGTCCTGGTGCTGGCTGGTGTGACCCTTGCTTGCCTCTTCAGGTGAGACTCTGCACCCGAGCCTCGTTCTGCCCCTCTGTGTCTCCTCCCTGCACGGCCTCTCTCCTGCATGCACAGCCCCGGCAATCCGCAGGGGGCTTTCCCGTCCTTGGTGCCAGGACCTCAGGACCACCCAGCACTCTGTCCATCCCTGAGCCTCGCTCAAGGCCCTGTCAAGGCCGGGTGCCTCCTGAAGAGGTCCCTCTGAGACATGAAGAAGAAGCCTGGGACCTCGGACCACACTCCATCCCTCCGTGAGCTTCGGGCCACGCATCTGTACAATGAGGGCTTGGCCAGGATGACCCCCAGGGCCCTTCAGCTTTGAAATCAATTCTTCCTGGGTCTGAAGTCCTCTGAGTTCCCACATCCGAGAAGGGGAAGCACTCTACCCCCAGCCCTCACCCCGGGTTCTGGCCACCCCAGGAGGCCTCCAGGCAACTTGGGAACACCGAGGCTGGGGACCAGCAGGCACATCAGGCTGGTCCAGGTCTGAGCCGGGCCGAGGGCCTCTCTCGGGGACAGTGCTCGGTGGTGCCCTCTCAGCCCACCTGGGACTGCTGGGGAGACAGGAAGGGGAACAGAGAGAGGATAGGGGAGGGCTCTGGGTCAGTGGCAAGTCCAAGGGACCAGACTGAGCGGGGAGTGACATTGGCACCATCCCCTCTGCCCTGCACTTTCTCTTGCCTCCAGACTGGGCATCCAGCAGCTGCAGCTGGCGCGGGGCTCCCACTGGATCCTGCTGACAGCCCAGGAGCTCACCTTCATCCATCTGCCCTCGAGCACACAGGTGGGTGGGGCAGGCGCTGGGCTGGGTTGGCAGGCCGTGGACTCAGGCCAGGTCTAGGCTCTTGACGTGCCTGCTCCCTCCAGAGGCTTTACGTGGACAGTGTGAGTGAATCAAGAAGTGTGGCAGATGGTGGGAGCTTGAGGTCGGTGGTCCAGGGGTCAGCAAGGAGCCTGCCAGCCCCCCAGGAGCCCACCAACACGGCCCCGTGCTAGGTGAGGGCCTCTGCCACAGCCACGCCAAGGCCTGGGGAGCTAAAGGCATTTTGGGAGAAGCCAAGGGAACTTACAGCCTCTTGGGCTTCTGTAGGCCCACTGATGTTACAGGATGGGAAACTGAGGCCCGAAGAGGGGCAGTGATTTTCCTGGGCCCCTCAGCCAGTCGGCAGCAGATCTGGAAGTGGGGAGCAGGGCTCCAGCTCCTGGTCTGGCGTCGTTCGTGATCTGACCATGGAAAACAACCAGTTCCCAGCCACTGAGGCCTGGGCACTGCCAGCCTGGGTCCATCCCGGGCTCCCTCTCAGCACTGGGGCCAGCCTAGGTCACCCTCCTCCTGCCTCGGCAAGGAGCAGGGAGATCCCGGGTCCCCGAGACCCTGTCATGTGGGCCACCAGCCGACAGGGAGACTGGAAGGTCAGAGGTTAGACCACAAGATTCTAAAGTTGCTGAGGACACTGCGGTTTCTCAGGTGCTGTGTTCTCCGACACAGCTCCCTGAGGCTCCGATTCACACGTCCGTGGCTCAAGGTGGATGAGCCGGGCTAGTCGTTTCTACAGGAAGCAACATGAGGCTTCTGTCCTTCTTTCCCACCTTCTCCCCTGGGGAATTCCACCTTTTTTCTTTCCTGCTGAGAGGAGGCCTCACTGATATACGAAGGATGCCTTGTCTTCTCCTCTGAGTTCGCTGGCAGGCTGGGCATGAGGCTGAGGAGGCAGAAATCCCTCAGTGAGGAGGGCAGAGAGGGCGAGGGTGACAACCAGCTCCGGGCCAAGCCGGGGCAAGGACACAGCCCCAGGCCTCTGCCTCTCCCACCCTCCCCTCTCTGCTCCCCCGGAGTCTCTGGGTCACGGAGCCCCCCTCACTTCATGGGATTTGGGGTGTCGTGGGTACACAAGGCCTGCCTCCGTCTCTTGAGAAAGGTAGGGCTGCAGAGGGCGGGGAGTGGGCGCAGAGGGGGTGCTGTCAGGAGACCCCTGCCGGTCTGGATGGGGCCCTCCTCGATGTGGAAGTCGGTAGCCTCAGAAAGGAAGTCCTTCTTACTCTCAGTGCCAGGACCTCAGTCACAATTATACAGCATCACTGTCACCATCGCACACCAGCATCTCTAGAGTCACATCACCACAGCAACATGATCGTCACCATGACCACTAGCGGCACAGGTCCCCTCCATCAGCATCATCACACGCACAATCCACACCATCGAAGGACCCCATCCTGCATCCTCCATCCCTCACCCATCCTCCCGTTTAGTCACTATTTATTGAGCACTGCCTATGTGCCAGGCTGTGTGCTGGGTTTGGGGGACACAGCCATGAAGAGAGAGACGGGGTTCCTTCCCTTGGGGAGCTTCCAATCACTTGATCACATAAGCCCCTTCACCCCCGAGATCGTCAGCATCCTGAGAGGCACTGAGGGATGGAGGATGGAGCGCAGGAGATGAGTCAGGAAGACTCCGGGTGGAACTTGGCCTCCCCGAGACACTTGGCTTTCCTGTAAGATGGAGCTAATGAGCTCCCCCCGGGGTATTACGAGGACTGGAGAAAGTACGTGAAATAACCCAGAACTGTCCCTGGTGAGTCACATGCCTTTGACAAACAGTGAATTTTATTATTGTGTCCAACGTGACCGCTGTCTGAAATCAGCTTGGGGAGATTAAGCGACTGGAGGTTAGGTTAGCTATTTTCTGGCGGGCGTCTTGCAAGCAGTGTGAGTACAGGTTTCTTAAAAGAAAAGGTTCTATACACGGTCAGATAAGTTTATAAATTGTTTGGGTTAGCCATAGGATTTCTCAGAACCTTTAGTAGGCTGTTCTGGTTGTCTATGACTGTGTAACAACTTGCCCCAAAACAGCAACCATTTTATAATATCTTACAATTTTGTGGGTGGGAAATTTGGGCAGGGCTCAGCTGGGCAATACTTCAGTTCCACCTGGCATCGGTGGGGTCACTCAGTGGTGTTCAGCTTGTAGATGAGCTGTCAGAGGTTGGCAAGCTCTGGCCCGCAGGCCGGGTCAGGCTCACTGCCTGTTTTTATAAATAAAGTTTTGTAGGAACCCAACCATGACCATTTGTTGTGTATTGTTGACAGCTGCTTTCGCCCTACAACGGCAGAATATTTGTGGCAGAAACTACATGGCCCACAACGCTAAGAAATTTACTCTCTGGACTTTTTCAGAAAAGTTTGCTGAGCCCTGGTTCAGAGGGGCTGGAATGGCCTCACTCACGTGCTTGGTGCCCTGAGCGGGCTCAGCCGGACCTGTCTTCCGGCTCTGGGTGGTCTCAGGGCCTCTCCATGCGGTCTCTCCAGCGGGGTCACTCTGGGTAGAGGGACTTCTGATGGCCGGTCAGGGCTCCAGGAGAGAGGGCTCCAAGGGATGGGAAACAGAGCAGCCAGTCTCCTAAGACTCAGACCCCAAATGCACCAGACCGTTCCACCGTGTTCTGTGGGTCACAGCAGGCACAGAAGCCACTCAGATTCGAGGGGCGGGACGGAGGTCCCACTTCATGATGGCAGGAGTGGCAGAGGATTTGAGGCCCTTCTTAAGTCACCATAGGTGCTATTCGGCTGTGACTCTCAGAGGGGGCTGCTACGGTGCCCGTTGCCCCGTAGACGCGGGAGCTGTGGCACAAGAACCTGGCCACCTGCCTGGGCTTCTTCGTGGCCCCCGGGCTCTGCACGGTGGTTCTGGAGCACTGTGCCTGGGGCAGCCTGGAGGACCTGCTGTGGAACGAGGCTCTGCCGCTGGGGTGGACCTTCAAGGCCTCACTCCTGCTGGTCTTGCTCCACGTGAGCACCCTCCCCAGGCCTGGAGCTGTGGGGGATGGGGAGGGTGGCGAGATGAGAGATGCTTCCATTCCCCAGACCTGAGCTCTTTCCATTTTTAAGGAAAATCTGAACGGTATGACAAAGGGTTCTGGGGTCTGTGGGAATTCTGAGAGGACCGGGGGTCCCTTTCGCTCATCACAGGCCTGATGGACCCCCATTATGTCCACTCTAGGGCGTGCGGTATCTGCACCATCGACATTTCCCTCACGGCCGCCTCAAGTCCCGAAACCGTGGTGGATGGACGCTTTGTACTGAAGGTCACTGACCATGGTTACGCGGAGCTCCTGGAGGCTCAGGGGGCTCCCCGCTCCTGGCTGGCCCCAGAAGGTCAGCTCAGGAGTGGGCAGGGGGCTGCCAGGAGGCTCTGAGGCCTCTGTTTAAATCAGGTGCTTGTGAGGCAGAAGAGAGGGGAGATGTCCAGTCCTCCGGCTCTTCCTGCGCTGTGACCTTGAGTTGATGACTTTTCCTCACTGAGCCTCAGGCCCCTTACCTGTAAATGGGGAGAATGAAGCTTCTATCTCCCTGGGGGACTGTAGGGAGAGGGCAATGACCCCACAGGTGTGAAGCATCTGCCTAGCTCAGCCCCACTTGGGTGGTCCGGTGGTGATGGTGGTGTGGCCCTGCCCTGTGATTGCAGAGCTGCTGTGGACGGCTCCGGAGCTGGTGCAGGGGCCCGGGATACCCGGGCGGGGCACCCTGAGAGGAGACGTCTTCAGTATCAGCATCATCCTGCAGGAGGTGCTCACTCGAGGCTCGCCCTACTGCTCCTTGGGGCTCTCGGCAGAAGGTACAGCACTCTTTCTCCTTCCTTGGCCTGTCCCTGACGGCAGTCTCCACGTAGTTCAGTTGCTCTTTGACCATCAGGAAATCCAGGCCTGAAAATAACCACACAGACACACGTGCCTTGGGTCTCTTTGGCTTCAGCCGGGCATCCTTCAGCAACTCTGCCAAAATAGCAGCTGACCAGCTCCAGCGCTAAAGATGGTGGTTTCTAAGTGGAAGGTCTGACCCGTTCCTTCCTCAACCAGTGTCACTGCCTTGCCCGCAGGTGCTCCTGACCTAACCACCCACTGCCCAGCACAGATTATTTGTCTAGGCAGACCTCAGCTCTTCCCCAGCTCTATCACATACTGTGTGACCTTATAGAAATCACTTACCCTCTCTGAGCCTCAGTTTTCTCATCTTTAAAATGGGGATCCGATATAAAATGTGCCAGACCCCCAACCCATGTCTGATGTGGCCCGGCCGCTCAGTATTTGGGGGCTTGGTTCTCTGCCCAGGGTGGGCTCCTTCAAGAGCATCTCTGTCCCCATACTCCTGGGCGTACAGGTTAGTCCCTCACACCTTCCCCACTGTCACCTGGTCTTAGTTTCTCTCTTCTGACCCCAATGCCAGGGCCCACTTCGGAAATGTTTTCTCCCCTTCCGTGTTCTCTCTCTGGGCTCCCTGGACCCCGGGGTGCTCATCCAGTTGTCCCTCTGCTGCCTCTGCTCCATCCCAGGGACCTGTGCCCGCAGATGCCCTGGCATCTCAGCCGCCATGCAGGGCCGTGGTAGAGCCGAGCCCGCCATCCCCTCCCACCACAGTGGATAATCTTTAACTCACGGGGAGGCCTGGCCCCACTCCCTTTCTCCCTCAAAGCACGGCTCAGAGAATAATGAGCATTCCAGGCCCCAAATTTATGAGGTGGAGGAGTGGGAAGGAGAGGGGCTTTGTCAGGCTGTTTGTTCAACACCTCAGCCGCCCCCCCACATCTGCCCGCTGGGAGCAGAAGACCAGCAGATGTCTACAAGCCGCGCCGCAGTGCAGGCCCTTCAGGCCGCCGCCCGGTCAGGCTCTCTGCAGGGCCCAGGCCTGGAGCTCCACGGCCAGCCTCGCTCGGACTGGGCCGTCAGGCCAGTGCCTGAGACCTCCTGGGCCGTGCTCTCCCTGGTCTCAGGGAGTACAGTGTTGAGAGCACAGGCGTCAGCCGACACTGACCTAAGCCCCACTCCGCACGGAGTCACCTCATGGCTCTGAGGAAGCACCTTTCAGGCTCCGAGCCTCAGTTTCCTCATCTGTAAAATGGGAACCGTGATGCCTGCTCCCAGAATGGTCACGAGGATTCAGTGAAATGCTTTAGACAAACTACCTGACCCATGGTGGGCACACAAACATCTGCCTGGGGGGTTTTAGGGTGGGCTGATGGGGGACCCCAGGTTCTTTCCTGACTCTCCTGCTTGGGACCAGAACTTACGTTAGAAAAACATCTTAGAAATGACATCTCTAAGATCCTGTGTGTGCAGGGCACTTGCAGTTTCCAAACCACCTTCACATGCCTTATTCCCCTGGACAGCCTGGGAGGTGGGTCAGCGGCATCTTTTCAGTTAGTTGACTGAGGCTCAGAGGAAGGAAGGGGCTTCTCAGCGGGAAGCAGTGGGTCTGGGGTGGGGCAAGCTCAGCGCTCTTGACCTAAGATCTCTTGGGGTCATTCAGGGAGCATCTTCCCGCGGAGCTGGAGGGGTGGCCTCCTCGCTCAGCCATCAGCAGGGCCGAGCAGTCGGAGCGATGCACTGGGTGTGGCCGGTGGGCCTGGCACCGTCACAGAGCACGAGAGTGGCCTGGCCCGGGCCAGTGCTTCCCAGCATGTTCGCGTATGAGAACTCCATTTTAATGTCCAAAAAGTTCGGAGCCTCACATGGTCTTATTTGACTTTTAATATCTGCTGACTGGAAAAACACCCAAAGACGAAATCTGGTCTGAAATCAGCAATGCTTTGAAATGGACTCGTATTTTATTCATCACAACACCATCTGCAGGCTTTTGAAGCAGAGCTGTGCGCGTGTGTGCGTGATGAATCCATCATCCCAGACGAGCTCCCAGACGAGCGGAGGATCCCAGCCCTCCTGCGAGACTGAGCTGCTCTCCTCTCTTGGCCCTCTGAGGTCCTCTCTGTTACTGTGCCCCGTTTATGGGAAAGGAAACTGAGCCTCAGAGAGGTGACATAACACCTGTAAGCAGATCGTCTCCAAGTCCCCTCCCAATCTGCTGAAAGCCTGGGCTTGGGCCCAGCTCCTCTTCCTCTCAGTGTCCTCGTGAGTCTCTCAGCTCCCCTAGCTCTCCAGCAGCTTCCGGAGGGGGGCTTATTCCCCTCAGTTATCCGGTGGGGGAACCGAGGCACAGAGCGATGGCAAGTGGCAGAGCCAGCTCTAGAACGCTGATCTTTCTGACCTCAACTTTTTCTGGTCACCTTTATCACACGGAGTGCGGACAGGAAGGTCCACGGCAGGACTGTCGTGGGAAACTAGCAATGACGATGAAGACGCTGATGGTGCTAAGCAGACCGTGTTGCTTCACACTGTGAGGAGCCGGCCCCAGAGCGTCTCCAGGGGGCGGGGCTGTAGAAAGCACCACGGGCGGCATCAGGGCTCCGAGTGGAGTGCGTTGGGCGTCGCTGGGACAGAACAGCAGCCACTGCTGCCACGTCTGGGTGGGGAGAGCCTGCAAGGTGCCAGGCACCTAACATCCATCGTCTCCCCCCTCAGCACCCCTCTCAAGAGGCACTTCATTAAGCTCATTTCACAGATGGGGAGACTGAGGCTCCGAGACGTCATCGCCTTGTCCTGTATCTCATAGAGAGGTAGAGGCAGATCGAGAACCCAAACCTCGCACTCCCGGCTCTTAGTCTGGGATCCTTTTCCTAGCCACATCCCTGGGGGGTGGGGGGCACCCAGGAAGGCAGCCATCCTGGGTCCACTGGCCAGCAGGCTCTGGGGCACACAGCAGGGGGCCAAAGAGTACCCTCAGGGCCTGATCCCTGCACCCCCGCAGGCCTACCCTGTCCTCCCTCTCAGGACCCCAGGCCAGCCCCCTCCCACAAGCCCTCCTGGGGACCTCAGGCCCACTGTCCCCTCAGTGTCTGTGGCAGAAATCATCAGGAGGGTGGCGTCTCCCCATCCCCTGTGCTGGCCACGGGTGTCTCCTGACCACATGCCACCTGAGTGCATCCGGCTGATGGAGCAGTGCTGGGAGGAGGCCCCTGAGGACAGACCCAGCCTGGACCAGACCTACCCCCAGGTCAGTGCACCCTGGAGGAGCTGGGTACTCACAAGAAATGGCTGATCAGCTCACCTCACTTTGCCCAGTGGGAGCCAGACACTGTCGCTGGGGCCTAGAAACCCTATGCAGTAAAGGGCAATGGGCTAGCACCATCCTCCCTGAGGGTGGGGCCTGGGGTCCACCATTTGAGGAGAGCTTTCCCAGAGCCTTGTTCCTTGGACGTTTGTTGAGGGCCTTCCTGGGCACCCCTGCTAAGTGCTATGCTTACTTCATTTAATCTTATGATCACAGTGGCCATCCTTAAGGAGCATTGTTATCATCTTGGCTTTACAGGAGAGAAACTGAGGCACAGAGAGGTGAGGGAACTTGCCTAAGATAACTGAGGGAGGTGGGACTGGAATCCAGACCCAGGTTTGTCCGTCTGCAGAGCTGGTGCTGGGAGCCGCAGCCCTGTACCAGGCCTCCTGGCACCGGAGCGGAGAGGCCCTCTGTGGCTGGGGAGGCAGCACTGGTTCCCCACGTTGGGGAAGGGAGGATGCGAGGGGCACAGGGCCCCCAGACCTGCCTTGGGACTGCAGCGGGAGGGGGCGAGGCAAGCCTGTACGAGTTTGCGGGGCGGTGGTGGAGTATGTGGGCCTGACTGAACCAGCTAATAGCTCCCACAGGGCCAACCCATCCAGCCCGAGGTGACACGCGCAGGCCTCCCCTTCCGCCCTCCACTCCCCAGCTGCAGCAGCGCGTTGCCGAGGAGAGGCTCAGCAAGGAGAGGTGCGCCCAGACAGGCAATGAGGGAGCGAGGGGCAGGAAGACGGATCGAGGAGAAACTCACGGTGTCCTCTGAAAAGCCTCACCACGTGCCCTCCCCACCTCAGCTCTGGCATCCGGGGCACTGTCTACACTTCACAGACGAGAAATCTGGACCTCAGAGCAAATGAGCGCTCAGTGGCCACATGAGGGTGGGTGCAGAGCCGGGACAAGCAACTGGTTCTTAGAACCCCAGCAGGGACTCTTTCCAGAGATCGGAGATTGCCGTGGCCAGCAAGGCGAGGCGACCGTGGGGGAAGATGCTGCCTCAGGCCCAGCAGCAGAGGAGGCAGAAAAGGGCACATGGTACAAACAGCACATGGAAGGTGGGGAGTGCGTCGGGGGCTGAGGGTCCGGATGCCTGCAGAATGCTGGCCTGGGCAAGTTGATTCTCTGTCGAGCCTCAGCCTCCTTAAGAGTTGCCTGGGAAGACCGACTCTGGCCTAACTTGCCATACTGGAGAGACCAATGTTAAGTAAAAAAAAACGAAAGGAAAAAAGGTGATTCCCTGAAAAGGAGAGAGTGGGTGAGGAACTGGAGAAAGAGCACGGACCTTGAAGTCAAAAGACCCGAGTTTAAGTTCACTTAACATTGTTCTGGGAGTACCAGCCGACACAATTAAACAGGAAAACGCATATTAGAAAGGAAGAAGAAAATGATGGTATTTGCAGATCCTATGACTGTGCTCCTGGGCAATGCAAGGGAAACAGTGTAACATTCCAAGTGATAAAATAATTCAGCAGGCTGGCAGATGACAAGATTAATATATAAAAGTGTGAAAGCCAGTTCCACCACGGTGAGGTCCTCGCCAGTCGTTTCACCTCTCAGATCCTTCGTTTCTTCATTTGAAAGGGAGCCCTCCTTGCAGGTAACCTTGTAGTCAGCTTCGTGTCCTTGGTGTCTCAAGGTCATCAGCTATCACGCCCACCCCCACTGACCTTTAATGCTTATGCCTCTGCCTTTAACAGGTAATACAAAATGGGGGGACTTTGGGGGCCGCTGCCGCTCCGCACCTTACAGACCTTTGGTTGAGAGAAGTGGTATCGATGGAGATTGGATACACACATGTACACGCACACACACACACACACACTCAGATGCTGGATTTAGACGGGACTGGACCCCTTCACTTTGACCATCATGAATTTGCTTCTACTGACTGCACTTTGAAAAGGTGCAAGCCACGTTGGGGAAGCTTCTAGTAAATCTCCTTAGGAAGCACGCTGTCATATTTCCTGTAAGGTTGTTCTTGAAGGTACGATTTGTGACCAAACGTGAATGTCCTCAAACGAACACCTAGGAGAGGTACTTCTCCCTGCTCGGTGCCTGCAGCAGCTGTGTTTCTTTTGAGCAACCAGTTTTCTGCTCCATTGTCTCATGGACTCCACAGATTGTGTAACCTATGTTTCCCTCTTTGCTTTGTTGCTAGGAAGCTCATATCCAAAATTGTGACCAAAAGTGTAGCATGCATTTTGCGTATAGACTTCACTCCTGGATTAGTTTTTTTTTTTTAACCTTTACTCTCCTTTGGTCCCAGTGGCCTTACACATTTATTATTTTATTTTATGGTATTGCTTCATTTTCCTTAGTACTTAAAAATGTTTTTGGAGCAAATAGAAGTAGAGAGGTAGAAACAGATTATACATATAAATAATCTACAGATATTCTTTTTATCTATCTATCCACCCATCTATCCATCCACTTGTCCATCCATCCATCTGTCATATCCACCCACCTATCTATTATCTGTCTATTTATCAATCAATTGATTGATGCATCCATCCATCCATCCATCCATCCATCCATCTATCCATCCATCCATCCATCCATCCTTCTATCTTCAAGAAAAACAAAGAAGGCCTATTCCACAGTGTCGTTGTGAGAACCAGGGCAGCAGGGTCACTGTCTGCTAACAGTAATGCTGTGCTGGGCACAGGCTCTTTCGTGAAGTCCTCTCCCTGCCTGTCCACCCCACACAGAACTAACCCGTTTTTCCCCCCAGCTGTGTGTGGTTTCCCTTGTCAGAGCTGCCACCTCGTGTCTGTCACATGCCTGCTCCCCACCGATCCAGCTCCTCCAGGCAGGGACTCCCTCTGGTTCGTTCCTGTGGCCCAGACTCCCATGCTGAGGGCCGAGGGCGCTGAGTTCCATGGATAAATTGGGATTTTCGTTTCATCGTCAGTTCAAAAGCATCAATCAAGGCAACAAGACCAGTCCTGCTGACTCTATGCCGCGGATGCTGGAGAAGTATTCCCAGAGCCTGGAGGACCTGGTCCGGGAGCGGACTGAGGAGCTGGAGCTGGAGAGGCAGAGAACAGAGAGCCTGCTCTTCCAGATGCTCCCTCCGTGAGTGGCCCCTCAGGCCTGACGCTGCCTCTAGCCAGTGGCTCCGAGCGCGGGAGCTGGAACACGGCAGGCGCTCAGTAAATCTGGACCCCTTGGATTCATTCAGTTCATTCATTGTTCATTTATCTAGCATGTTCCCACAGAGCCCTTCTATGTGCCGGGCACTGTGCTGGGCATGCAGTACTGAATTTCTGCTACCTCTCTCCCTTGGGAACAGGGAGAGGGCCCAAGGTCCCCCATCTGACTTCAGAAGAAGTAATGTCCAGAGAGGGACAGCTAGAGCTGCTGCCCAGCACCCCAGCAGACCTGTCCCAGATCTCCTGACGCTCAACTCAGAATTTTCCCCTAAATATCCCACTCTCACCTCAAACTGTGGAAAGGGGGTCATCCCACCTTGTGACTCTGGCTCTTCCCGCCCCTTCAGGTCTGTGGCTCAAGCTCTAAAATGGGGGCAACCATGGAGCCGGAGCACTTTGACCAGGTTACCATATACTTTAGCGACGTCGTGGGGTTCACCATCATCTCGGCCCTGAGTGAGCCCGTTGAGGTGGCAGCCTTGCTCAACACCCTCTACACGCTGTTCCATGCTGTTCTGGCAGCCACGACGTGTATAAGGTGAGAGTACCAGGAGGCTGGCATCCATCTCTCCTTCCTTTACTACAGTGTTTGTGACGTACATTTACCTCCGGTTGTTTATTTTTGTGTTTTTATCAGTTAGCCCTTGCTGTGTAACAAATCACCCCCAAACCCAGTAGTATAAAATGATCAGCCTTTATTACTGCTCACAAGCTGATAGGTCAGTTCTCTGGACTCGGCTGGACTCGCTCGTGCATCTGTGGTCAGCAGTGGGTGACACAGGAGGCTCTGCGGATCTTGGCTGGGCTGGCTCACTTCTCTGGAGCCTTGTCTGGGACTGCTCAGCTCTGGTCCACGTGGTCCCTCATCCTCCAGCGGCTGGTTGGAATCGTTTGCACGGGTGGCAGGGTTCTGAGAGAAGGCAGAAGCACAGAAGCCTCTTGAGGTCTAAGCTGGGACTGGGCAAGTTGCTTTCTCTGTCATATTCTGTTGGTCAGAGCAAGTCAAAAGGCCAGCCCAGACTCAAGAGGTGGGGAAATAAACTCCCCCAGTGCTGGGCGAGGGGAGACCGATGGGTCACCTCCCATGCTTGTCCTCAGGGAGCCCTCCGTGCTGCAGGTGAAAGAGGAAGACAGCTCACAGTGAAAGTAATGATCAGGGGAGGCAGAGCAGGCTGGCAGAGCACCCACTCCAGCTACGGGAAGACGTGTGAAGAGCGAGGAAGTCTTCCTGGAGGAGGCGTTGTCTCCCTAACATTGTCCAGTCTGGATGTGGTTGCTCCAGGCACCCATGGGGGAACAACGTGCTAAAGCTTGAGGCTTGAGAGGGTGGCCTGGTGAGTGAGAGGAACGCTGAATGGGTTGTGATGGCTGGACGTGAAGTGGGCCAGTGGTGGGAGTGGGTGGGTGGGTGGGAGCACTGGATGGGGCGGCAGGGGTCCTGGCAGAGCCGTCAAGACCCTCCGTGAGCTAGTCCCTGTGCACCTCTCCATCCTGCGTTGGAGTCCCAGTCAGGCCACCACCTTCTGTGTGGCTTTGGGCAAATGGTCTCCCCTCTCTGGGTCTCTGTTTCTCCATCTCTGCAACAGGAATGATGACCCCCGTCCCATCCCGGGGCTTCACGGACGATGGGCGGGTCCTGTTCCCCTTGGAGAAGCGCTGTGTAAACTGTGGAGTAATCCTGCTAGCCTTCTGCCCCGACGCTCTTCAGCCTCCCCTGTATGGGGACTCTCCCGTCCCAACCTGCCTCTTTCGGTTGCTGGGGTCTTGGGTCAGAGTCAGACATGGCAGGCGGGGGAGGTGGGGAGGGAGGGCCCAGGAGACGGCCACACTCAGGCTCTGCTGGACTTAGCCTTCCTTTGGGACCCGCCAGCCCACTTCTGGCCATAGCCCACCAAGGAGACAGCGACAGGGGAGGGCCAGGCGCAGGGCTGAGGCCAGGATGGAAGGGCGCCTGGACAGCGAGCTTCAGAGGAGAGAACTAACTCTCCGAGGGGCTAAGCACCCTGCTGACAGCATTGTGCACAGTGCCAATAATTGCCAGTACTTATTGAGTGCTTACTGTATAACTGACAGTAGTCTAAGTGCTTTATATGTATTAACCCATTTAATCATCTGAGCGGTCTGTGAGGTGGGTGCTGGTATCCCTAATCTATAGATGAGGAAACAGGCGATTAAGTGGCTTGTCTAATTACATATTCCCAGTGGCATGTGAAGCTGAGATTTGAACTTGGACATTCTGGTCCCAAGACCCTGCTCCAGGGGCCCTCACCATCCCCATGACACGGACGTCCTCAGGATAAAGCCACAAGTTCACAGTGGCCCATAAGGCCCTTCAGGAGCTGGTCCCACCTCCCCACCTGCATCTCTGACCACTCCACCTCTGAAGCCTCTACATTCCGCATATGTGCTTTGCTTTCCCCAGCCACCGGGCCTTTGTACATGCTGTTCCCTCCTCCCAGAACACTGCTCTCCCTTGTCTCAGATGACCTTGGTCTCAGGTGAACTTCCTTTCCTTCCCAGAAGTGGCTCAGAGTGCCTGTTGGTGCTTTCACAACTACCCCTGGACGACACAGCCACACTTTACGGTTCCAACATAATCACTCTGTCCCCACTGCCTGGCAATGTCCAACACACGGCAGGGCCTCAGGAAATGTATGTAGACCAAATGAGGAGCTCACTGAGGCCCAGAGAGCGAGGTGCCTGGCCTGAGGTCACACAGCTGGTAGGCGGCAGAGCCAGAACAGGGACCCACGATGTCCACCCGTGCCACCTGGCTCTGTCCACTGCACCACATTGCCCAACACTGACCTGCGGAGACCCGAGCCGCTGACCTTCCAAGGATGCAGCTTCCCTCCCATCTCCCGTTGAAGACCCTACGTTCCTACCCCAGCCCGCTGTCCTGAGGCGTCGTCTCTCATTCTGGCTGAGTTCCCCTCTTGCCTCCAGAGCCGCTCCAGCCCCAGGGGCCCCAGGAAGAGATTCCTCATCTGGTCTCGCTGAGCCCCGCGGCTTTGATGTGCCCTGAGTCGCCCCTGGCCTCGTCTCTTCCTCCCCTGCTAATCTTTTCTCACACGTGTCCCTCCCAGCTCTGAGTCACACCTTCTGATCTGCTCTGAACCCTGGCCAAGAGGTCTGCGTCTTTCTGGCAGAACAAAATGAAATGAAACGAGGTCCACACACCCCTCCAGATGTGGGGAGACAGGGGACCCGTTCCTCGCCATGTGCGAGCTCGTCTCTCATCACTCACGCCGTCCGCCTCGGTTTCCCCTCGTCCCCAGCAGGATCTGGTTACCGCTGTTTAATCCGGCCTGGGCTGGGAGGCAGCCAGGCGACCATTTCCTGATTCCACAGGAGTCTGTGATTCCCTCCCAGCAGGCGCTGAGCGAGCTCTTTTACGGACATAACTCCAGAGGGGAGCCCATGTGGGCTGCGGGGGAGGACAGGACCTACCCAGCCGCTCAGCCCCGGGGGTGCGTCTGTCAGCCATTCTGCGGAGTGACCCTGGGCAAATCACTTCACCTCTCTGAGCCTCAAGCTTCCATTTGTAAAACAGAAGTGAAAGTGCCTATGGCTTGGGATCCCCTGCAGATTAAGCAAGGTGAGAGGAAGTGCCGTCCTTCATTCCTTCATCAACACAATGACAGCGACAACCCAGTAAGAGCAGGTGATGAGGCCTCCCCCTGAAAGCATAGAATGTGGGTGGCGGGCACTAGCATGGGTTAAGCATCTACAGAGGACAGGCCTGGCCTAGGGATTATCACAGGGTATGTCATTTAACCCTTGAAATGTCCCTCAGAGGGATGGATCATTATCCCTACTGTACAGGTGAGGACACAGGCTCAGAGAGGGAAGCAACTCACCCAAGGTCACACAGCAAGCCAGTGATGGAGTTGGAATTCATGGCTGTGTTTGTTAGCATGGAAAATTTTGCTCTCAGCTCTCTTCTACCTGTGTTCCCCCGTCTGCAAAGGACCAGAGCCTTGAACGATGAGCCCCAGCCCTTGGTAGCCCTGAGTGTCCACGGCGCCAGGAGGCTTTGAGTGGCCATCTTTGCAAGTCCGAGCTCCTAGAGAGTGGGCCCTGTGCCTGGTCATCCTTCTTTCATTGGGATTGTAGGGATGATTATTGATTGCACCAAACTCTCCCTTCCAGCTCAGTGGCAGGCAGGGGGAGGGCTAGTGGGCAGCTTAGCATCTTGGAGAGTGTGGGCTGGATGTGTGGCCACCATGGGGCTTTCAACGGCTTCTCCTTCCCAGCCTGGACCTTGAGTCACCCAGCTGATGCAGGCTGGTCCCCGGAGCAGGTGTACTGCAGGTGAATTGCAGCTGCCCAGCTGGCGGGCTGGAAGTGGGGCCAGGGAGCAGTAGGTCTCCCGGTGGCCTCTGGGAGGCAGGACCCGGCCCAGACACAAGCGCTGGGCAGGAGCAGAGGGACATCCTGTGCAGCAGACAGATTCTTCTCAAAAGAGAGCCAGACAGGCCCAAGCCATGTGCATCAGGAGGCAGCATAGCATACAGGCTCCGGAGCTGGACTGACCAAGTCCAAATCTGTGCTGTGTGACATTGGAGAGTGACTTAACCTCTCTGGCCCAGTTTCCACCTGCAAAATGGCAATAGTAAGGCTACCTACCTCACAGAATTCTTGTGAAGATCAAATATGCATTTATGTTTGTAAAGGGTTTGGCACAGTGGCTGGCACGTTATAACTGCTGTACGTGTATTTAAGGGGGCACTTTTTCCAATCTTGCCCTTCCGATAACGCGTTCTTCCTCCTCTGGGGAAGCAGAGGGCGGGGAAGCAGAGGGCGGGCAGAGGGAAAGCCAGGCTTGCTCGTCTTTACCCCTCCTGGGGCGTGGGGTGGGGGGGCTCTCTCTCCTCTGTGAACGGTACTCGGTGGGGGGTAGCCCTGCCCCCTGCCCCGCCATACTCCGCTGCCAGCCCACAAGTGCTGGGTGACGGATGACAGGTGACGGATGACGGGGTGGGAGAGGGAGGTCGCAGCTGTGAGGAGGAAGTGACTTTTTGGTGACTGGGAACATCTTACGGATGTGATGAAGCGTGAGCTGGGTTGATGGGGGCTCGGTCTCCACGGATGGGGACCCGGGGCGAGCATTTCAGGCAGAGGGACCTGGATCAGGCCTGGAGGTGAGCACGTGGCTCTGTGGGGAGGAGAGAGGTTCCCGTGTGGCTGAAGTGTGGGGAACCAGGAGCGACTGCTCGGAAGAAGTCCGGAAATTCTGCAAATCATGGCGGCGGTTGGCCAGGAGCAGATTGCAGTGTCTGAGCAGAATGTGCATGGTTAGGGCAGGTCACTTCCCGGTGTTTGGCTGGGGACAGCCCGGGTGAGGGAGAGCTGTGGGGACACAGGAAGAAGGCACAGTCCATGGCCAACGTGTGAGATTTACTGAATTACAGCGCCTCCTATGGGCAGGCAAAAGCATCATCATTATTATTACTGTCCGCCAGGTGCTAAGGGAGAGTGGGTGTCCCTGGCCAGAGGGACGGCTCTGCCCGGCCCGGGTGCCGCCGATGAGCGCTGGCTGTGGGAGCGGCAGTGGGGGAGCTGGGCTCTGGGGCCGACCGGAAGACTCGGGGTAGAGTCACTGTCCTCTCCTTGGCCGGCCTGGCCTGTGGCAGGGGAGAAGGCCACCACACACACCTGCGTCCCCAGCACCTGGAACAGGGCCTTCGGAACAGAGAAGGCGCTTGGGAAAGATCTGTGGAGACGGTTCAGGAGGTACAGCTGGGACCAGCAGGTGAGAGGCAGGTTCCAATGCAACTCAACATTTGCCTGCAGGGAGAAGCAACCACCCCGAGAGGAGGGCCCTTCCTGTCAAGAGACGTGAGCTGGCCAGCACGGCCCTGGGGCCGGGGGAGATGGGAGCCTTTCAAGTCCCTCCTGCTTCCGAGATTCTGGGGTTTTGTCTTCTCCAAAACCATTAGCCAAGGAAATAATGACAATGACGATAAAGACAGAAGTCTCCGTTTATGGAGCATCTGTGATGGGCCTGGTTCTTCCCATACTTTATCTTTAAAATACGCGCCACATAGAGGAAACTGAGGCCTACATGGGTGAAGTGGGCTGCCTCAGGTAAAGGGCAGAGCCAGGGTTCAAATCCACATCTATCTGATTCCAGCATCTGCCTTCTCCCCACTGCACCTGGGAAGGCCCCCGGGGTTTGGGAGAGAGGAAAGGTATCCACTATGTACGTGCTCTTCTCTAGCTTGGAGCCCTGCTGGGCGCTGGGGCGTGGTGCAGATGGGCGCCCAGGTCTGTTCGTGGCCTGGGGTCTGAGGAGCCGAGACAGGTGTGGTCACCCACACTTCAGGGTCATCTGAAATGTGACACCCAGTTGTTGCCGGAGAGCCCGGAACGGGTGGCCTGGCAGAGACGGAACTGTGGCCCAGGGACCAGTCAGGGGCTCCCCGAGGCGGCCTCGTGCTTGATGAGGGACAGGCCAGCAGGTGTATTCTTGGGCTGGAGCATGAAGGCTGTGGCTTCTAGGTGAAGACCATCGGGGACGCCTACATGGTGGCATTGGGGCTGCCCCGGCACAACCGGAGCCGGCATGCGGCTGAGCTCGCCAACATGGCCCTGGACACCCTCAGCTCTGTGGGCGACTTCCGGATGAGGCATGCGCCCACCGTGCCCGTTCGCATCAGGGCTGGCCTGCACTCAGGTATGGGCAGGGGCCGGGGTGACAGGCCAGACCAGTTCCCCAACCCTGCCTGGGGCATTGGCTGGGGCAACCTCAGTGGCATGCTTCTGGAATTCTGAGATTCTAGAACCCTATGACACAAAGGTTTTACATTTCTTTCTTTCTTCTATTATTTTAAGGTTCTAAGATATTATAAACCAAAGAATCTGTGATGCTCAGATTCACACATCTTTCCTTTTGTTGTCTCAGCATCTGTCGAGGGCATCTACATCCATGCTGAGGAGCTGGCAGTCTGATGGAAGAGGCAGGACAGGGACCCTCTGCTGTCATGCGAACTGCATGTTTGCTGGGTGGGTCTGGGCGAGACCTCAGGGTCTCTAATACATCCTTCTGATGCCCCGGCTCCCTCCTCCCTCCGTAGTTTCACCTGCAGGATAAAGTCCAAACTCCCCTCCATGGTCTGCAAAGCCCTTGCTAATCTCTCCAGCTCAGCTCCCTCTCCGCTTGGCCCTCCATCCATACTCCAATGCTTGCAGTTTCCCTCAGACACGGGGGCCCTCTGCCTCTGTGCCTTTGCACCTGCTGCTTCCTGCCCACTCATTTTCTCATCCCTCAAGACACAGCTCATGCACTTCCTCCTCCTCCAGGAAGCCCTCTGAGCTGGGTCAGAGTCTTATTTCCGGACTGGCACGGCTCTAGTGGTTCACTCTTTACCGCATTGTTCACAGTTTACCCATCTCCCCCTGCAGGGCTGGGAGCTCCCCAAGAGCAGAGACTGACTCCGATTTATCTGTGTCCCCCCGCCCCCTGCCCAGAGCCTGGCACAGAGGTCATCTCCTTTCTGGGTGTCATAGAGACTCCAGATAGCTTTATCCTCACCCCTAGTCAGAGCCCGGGCTGCAGGGTGGGGATGGCAGTGGGCGTGGGGAAAGACAAGACTGTCATGGGGACCTCTCTCTGGCCATGGCCTGCTGGAGCTCACCAGGCACATTGCACCTCAGGGCTCTGCATGGTGGGTGTCGTGGGGCTCACGGGCCTCTTTGGGGACACTGTTAACACTGCATCCCGGATGGAGTGCACGGGGCTGTGTGAGGGTCTCGTGTTTCTATCCTGCCCGGGAAGGACTCTCTCAATGACCCCTGCAGCCTGGCTCTTTGAAACGGTGCTTAGTAAGCAAATCTCCGCCTGGTGGCAGCATCCCCTAGGTGTCAGTAAAGCAACTGGAGGGAGAGGATGTCCACCCCAGTTCTTTTACCTTTTCGCAGGGTTTTTGTGAGGATTCATGGGAGAAGCAGCAGAGAGAACGAGGACTGGAGAGGCAGGAGACCATGGTCCTGGCCTTGGCCCCGCCTGGTTTGCCCAGAATGCTCTCCCTCTATATCTTGTGTCCCCATCTATATAACAAGGAGACCCCTTCCAGTTTTTTAAATGCCATCGTCGGTTCTTGCTGGCAGCGGGAGTCACTCTGACTCTTGGTTAGAGCAGCTGAAAAAGCTCAAGTCCTAGGACCTCTGCTTGTGGCCGCATAGGCCATGTGCTCCATGATGTTGTTCAGTGCACATCCTGCATAACCAAACCTGGTGGTCCTATTGGGGTGACCTGCTCTTAAAAGAAAAATAAAAGCTGCTTATCTGCCCTGACTCAGCCTCCATAGGCTTCCCTGCAAGGAGAAACGGTGTTCCTAGTGCTTTTGGCTTCATCTTGAGTGCCTCTTAACGCTCAATCTTTGTAATTTGCTTTTCCTCCAGGCCTCTAGTTTAATGACTGACAATCTACTAGAGGGCCAAGAAGGCCAAGTGAAGAGTATCGCATGGAACAGAACTATGTGATTACTGGCTGGAACTGGGGCTGTTCCAGGCTCTTAATGACTTTACCGAACACTCGGTACGCTGCCACCAGGTGGTGACTTGATTCCCACATTTCTCCTCAGCGTACAGAATTCACGTCAGCAGGAGCACAGTCTAGACACTGCTCAGCCTGGATGAAGCCTACAGAATTGACGCCAGAGGCCAGACGGAGACGAAGGTGAGACACTTTCTTTCCTGGGCTTGGTGGGAAAAGTCCCCAAAGTTCCAGTTTCTATGGGCAGCGGGAGAGATTCTCGTCTGACTAATGTTGCTGGAGGAAACTCCTGCCTGAAGTCGGGGATGGAGTCGATCACCTTTCCACGTCCTCTCAACTCCCCAAAGTCTAAGGAAACATTTCTTCCTGGAAGCCAGTCCCTCATTTGGCTCCTCATGAGGAGAAGGGCCAGGGCAGAGCAGTTACTTCTATTGATGACCTGCCTGGGCAGCACGCTGGTACACAACATATATTAAGATATTTATTACTCACAGCAATAGTGAAAGGAGGATCAATGTTCCCATTTATAGTGGAGGAGATTAAATCAGAGAGGCAAAATGACTTGTCCAAAATCACACAGCTTGTATCCTGGGTCTGGTGGCTCCAAGCCTGCACCTTCTCCGTAGCACTGTTGGGCTCCTACTCATCCCTCAGAACCCTAGCACAGACATCACCTCTCACTGAAGTCTGCCCTGACCCAGAGCACTCTTCTTCCTTTCTCTCAGCAGTAACTGTCATGCCTTCTCTGTGCACCCAGCAGTGCCACCACCCGCCCTCTGCTGCTGTAGGTACGATATTGGGTGGCACTTGCCCACAAGCACCTCAAAGGCAGAGACGGCCCTGTAACCTCTGTGTTCTTTTTTTAATGTTAACGTTCAATAAAGGCAATGGTACAGTATTCCTGTGAGTGACTTTTCTTCCTCCCCCACCCCCTCTCATTCCCCCAGTTCCCCAGCTAGGGCCAGGCCTGGGGATGCCGAGAGGGAGCTGGGAGGGCAGCGCACCAACCTCAGCTTCTTCAGGCCGGCCCCGGGCTCCAAGGGGCAATCCCCATCCCCGGCCCAGAGCCGGGGACAGAACCTCTAGACCAGCTGGCTCTGACCTCAGGGCCCCTCTGCCCCTCTACTCCTCACCTCCAGACAGCTGCCCTCCCACCCCAGGGGAGGCCAGCAGGTCCTTCAATGGCTGGGGAAACTCACAGATCACAGACTCAGTGGCATCTGAGCATTCCAGAGCTGCTGGTCTTAGAATTTGTGATTCATTACTTATTTATTTCCCTAACAGAGAAATATTAACTCATTTCATCCTTGCATTGACTCCATGGAGCATTAAGGACACTGAGGCACAGAGAGGTGAAGTAAATTGGCCAAAGTCACGCAGCTAGCAAGCGACAGACCCAGGATTCGGACCCAGACAGCCCGCCTCCAGGCTCTAGGCTGCTCTCCCCCAAGCCACTGGAATTGCCTACCTACCGCTGCCCCGCTCTCTGCTCCGTGCCCTTTCCTCTCTCTTCCAGGGGGAGGGGTGGAGGAGGAGACCTGGCTGGCGGGGAAGGCAGGCTACCCCAGACCCCTCCCCACACATACGGACGTCAAACCTGGGTGAGTAAGACGAATTTCTCCAGAAGCTTAGCCTCTTCAGCTTGAAATTTGATATCTGCTATTTTTCTGATTATGAAAGTATTACCCGCCCTAGTGTCGAAAACGTGGAAAATACAGAATTCTTTAATGATTAAATGTCCGCATCTTCCTGCTCCTGAGGCAGCCGGTGAGCCATCAGCGGGGTTCCCGCAGGTGTCTCTGCTGCGTTCGCTGTGGGTGGGATCCTGTTCCTCCATGACCTCGCCTCCTGACGCGTGCTCTCGGCCCCCAGATTGTCCAGAGCGCTAGGTAAACACACAGCGTCGGGATTGCGACACGCGGGCGCGCCACGATTAGCTCAACCCTCCGCTTGTGGCTGATCACGTAGGAGCTGCCCATGCTGAGCTGGTTGCGGTAAAGTGTTAACAAATATCACCGAGCATTTGTCGCCATTCAGACGATCTCTGAAGACGAGGAATTTATAGACCGAAGGGCACTCACATTGTAAGGGCCGAATGACGCAGATTCTCTGAGCGCTTGCGCCTGCCCAGCAACTTGCTTCTTCTCTTTGTCCTCTGCCCTTTGGGACCCCACATCCTAACACGGGGATGCTGTGGGGGGGAAGCGATAACGTTTTGCTTTGACGTGCTGTTCCTCACTCCCTTCCACCCAAGCAGTGGACAGTCCACAGAGGGCCGGAGTGCAAGGAGCACAGGTGTGGCCAGTGGCTGAGAATTACAGTTTCCCAGATGTGAGAAGGCCCCGAGGCCCACAGCGGCCCACGGGCTCATTCCCCCGGCTGGGACACTGAGCCTGGGGATGGGCAGTGCCCCGCTCGGCCCCCACAGCAGCACCACGGCAGAGCTCCCTGCTCAGAGTTTTTCCTTTATCGGAACTCCCGGCTGGCTCCTCTCAGCTTTTGCAGGATGGCCCCCAACGCAGGGCTGCCCCCTCCCATCTCTCAAGGACAAGAAATGCGTGGGAGACACATGGGCTTCCTAGGGAAAGACCAGCGCTGAGGCAGCCCAGGCTGCACGTCCTCCAAGCGGACGGGCTGACGTGGACAGGGCTGCTGCAGGCACCGGTTACAGCAGCCACTTCCACACCATCCTGCCGTCAGGTGCCCCCAGGCCTCGGGGCCCCAGGGACCCCAGGGCACAGCAGTGCCAGGGGACAGGAGCTGTCCCCGTTCATCTCTGAGTGCCCTCCCTCAACACGCAGCAGCGTCCAGCAAGGGGGCGGGCGTGGACGGGCCCACCCTGGCGTACGGAGAAGGGCCGGGGTGCAGAACACACAGGACACGCCAGCCTCCTGGGCACAGAACCAGCAGCCCAGGGGCCTGCAACCTTTGGACAGTCCTTGTGTGGACGGATGGGGCTGGTTGTGTGACTTGTGGCGGGTCCCTGTCCTCCCTGGGCCTCCCCATGTGCCAAAGCAGCCCCAGCTCTCCCATCCCTGGGGAGAACGGCTGGGCCCCTCGTGCCCTTTCCCCGTCCAGCGAGGTCCTCTCTGTCAGCCCTCCTCTCCTGCCCTCCTGTCCCCTGACCTCGCGCCCTTGCTACCCACCCCACCTCTGCCTCCGCTCAGGAGCTGTGCTTCTCAGAAGGCCCGTCTGCTGACGCTGGCTTCACTTCCTCACCTCCCACTCCCTGCCCTGCTCCTGCGTCTGCCTTCCACCCCCACCTGCCCCCAGGCTCCGTGACACCGGTGACCTCCACCCGTGTCACTAGATCCGTGGGCAGTTGTAGTTCTCAGCCCGACAGCTCAGCAGAATTTCCCCTTTGCGCTGGCTCTTCCTAGAAACACTCTCTTCCGCGGCCTCCTCGGCGCCCGGCCGTGCTCCCTCCTCTCCAGCTCATTCTCCGCGGGCTCCCTGCCCGCTCCTCTCCTCCCCTCAACCCTTAAATGTTGGGGTTGCAGAGGGCGCCTCCCTGGGGCTGCCCTTCCGACGCTGCCCCTCTGAGCTCCAGGCCCTGCAGCTCCCGCGGCTGCCCTCAGCAATGCCTTCTGCAGACCCACTGGGTGCCCCTGTGCCCGCAGCCTGGCCCTGCTCCAGGGTTCTCTTCTCCCTGACAGCCTCACCTTCCTCACCCAGAGGGCCAGGCGCTGTCCTGGGATCCTCAGCACGTCCCACAGCTCTGCGTCCCTCACACCCCAACCTGCTGCCTTCTGCACCTCCATGTGGGCCCCTCTGCTGGCCCACTGAGGGGGGCTCCTTGCCATTTCCCCTCATCCACTGGGCCCCTCCATTCATCTCCATTGGCAGTCAGCGATTTTTTTAAAGAAAGCTCAAACATGATCAATATACAACTTCCCCGTGTAACCCGCTTGGGTTCTTCCTGCTGCTCTGAGGCTCAGGCTCGAACTGTTTCAAGGCTGCCTCTGAGGCCCTGCTCCGGCTGACCTGTGCCTGCCCCTCGGTCTCGTCTTTCCTGCCACCTTCCACCACGCACCACCTGCTCAGGGCCTCCTCGCTGTTCCCTAAAACACACTGAACTTCCTCCCACCACAGGGCCTTTGCTCTCACTGTCCCCTGCATCTGGAACACCCTGGCCTGCTCCCTTCCCGTCCTGTAGGTCTCAGCTCTGATGCTGCCTGCTTCACCAGGTGGCTCTGATCACACACCCTAGATGGAGCCGGGCCGTCACCCTCTACCCCATCTCCCAGCGCTGCAGCCCCCATAGCACTTGTTACCCCCTGACATTTCCTGCTGATGTGTTTATGGAACTTTCTCCCGCCTGCACAAACCCCAGGAGATCCTGGCCGACGATGCGCCTGCAGGTCCCCTATGCCCAGGATGCAGAGAAGGTGGGCTCTCCAGCCCCCGCCGGCTCCCCCGCAGGGCCCTGGCCGTGCAGCCCGGCTCCCAGCCCCCAGCCCGCCCGTCCTGGGAGTGGGAACCGGCAGGTCTGGCAGCCATGTGTCATCCCCAACTCCCTCAGCTGATGACTTTCCCACTCCTGGACAGAAACTTTAGAAAGTGCCAGAAATGTTTTCATCTTCTTGGCTCAGGGAGGGAGGAGAGTGGAGATCAGCCCCAGTGAGCTCCACCCGGTTTGGGAGCCTTGCAGGCCTCCAGGCAGGCAGGGCGGGAATCGGCACCCGCCTCGGCCCACGTGCTCAGAGCCGGTAGGTGGGCGCACAGGGGACCGTGCACGCGCATGTGGGCGTGCGCACACGAGCACACACACTGCGCTCGTCTTGGGCACGAGGTACACACACATACGGAAACCCCACCACATGCCCCTCCGCCTACCTGGAGGTGAGATCACAGACAGGCCAACAGACGCAGACACTTGGAATCCCTGTGGGAAGGGCTCAGGGCGGCCCCGGGATGCACGCCTGTCCTGGAGTTGTGTTTACAAGGCAGTTACCGAATTTTTACCAGAACTGTGCGCTATAGCTTGATTTTTTTTTAAAGATGCTTTTATCCTCACTTTCTGTATTTGCCGTATCTGCAGAAGTTACTAATCTTTGTATTTGTGTGTTTGGGGAGGCTGATGCGGATTGGGGTAAGGTGTCAGAAGCCCCTCCCCTGTCCTGGTGGAGCCCACGGAAGTGCCTCCTGTCACATGGCACAGAGACAGCCCACACAGTGGTCCTTCCTCCCCCCTCTCGCCCTGGCACCCAGCCTCCAAATTGCCCCCTGCCAGGTTGCTGTGAGGTCCTGGCTGTCCCTGGGAGCCTTGCTCCCTTCTCTGTACAGAGGCCATAACCCGCTCTCCCCTCCTCTGGGCATGTGCGGGAAGCAAAGGAGAAAATGAGTGTGTGCAGGGCCCAGTGTCCCCACCCCGGATTTGCATCATGCCTGGAGAGTCACAGAGCCCCTCTCGCCGTGGCCTCATGGCCTCCCAAGTTCACGTCCTGAGCGGGGGACAGAGCCGGGGCTAGCTCCCCGTCTCCCAGGAGGCCTCTGGACTGGAAGCCACATATGCAGACAAGCCAGCAGCGCATCACCTCTCTGAGCCTTGGTCCCCAAGGTTCCAAGTGCGGAGGGCGCTGGGATGGCCACGGCAGGGCTGCTGCAGGGCCCAGGAGGAGCCGAGGGGGTGAAAGGGGCTCCTCGTAAGCAGCTGTGGGCTCCAGCAACTACCACTCTTGTTCTGGGGGGTGGGTTTGTTATTCTTGTTTCTCCTTTTTCCCTAGGGACCCTTGGCAAGACCTCATAAACCAAGAAATCAAGATGGCCTTTGCCCAAGCCCACCAGTGCCCAGCCAGGCCCTGGAGCTTGGGGAAGGCCTCGGCTGGACCCTGAGGAGAGGGACAGGGTGGGGCAGGGGCCTGTGCCAGCCAGACTCTTGCGCCTGCACACCCTCAACCCCTCCCCGCTCCATTCCCCTCAAAGAATCCTCTCGCTGAGCTCCTCAAGCCAACTGGGTGCTCATTAGCAAGTGCGCTGGAGCGACAGTAATGGATGCGTTCCGGTATGACTCCTAGGGGCAAACTTGCCTCTTGACGCAAAAACAATAAAAATAGAAATATTCCACCCCTCTCATGCAGCGCTTTGCTCTTGACAAATCATTTTGACTCTGAGAGCTCCTTGTTATAAAGCTCATTGTTCCTGGCGTCAAGAACACAGCCCCAGTTGTACAGCTAAGGTGCCCAGGCCCAGAGGGAGGAGGCCGTTTGCCCCGGTGGCACAGCTGCTACAGGCAGAAGCAAGACAGGGGCCGGGAGCTGGAGCCAGGCAAATGAGGGCTCTGGGCTCAGCGGGGCCACCTCCTCGTGTCACGTCACTTCTCTGAGTCTCTGTTTTGTCATCTCTAAAATGGGCATTGAGGGGGCCCACATAAGGCTTGTTCCTGACACAGGGCTCAGCCTGCAGCAAATGCTCAAGCAGGCTGCCTCTTTCCCTCTCTTCTCCAGCCGGCCTAACCCTCTGGGCATCTGTGAGCACTGTGCTGGGAGTCCAGGTTTTGGGCTCTCAGAATCTCAAGGGAGAGGAGGGGAGTGGAGTGATAATTCCCTGGTTCTTAGGAAAGTGACACTTCTGTCTTACAGAAAGAAAAACAAACAAAAAACCCCACAGCCAACTCATTTGACTGGCTTCCGACATCGGAGTGCTCACCAGACCCCCAGGCTGATTTCAGAGCAGACAGACCAGCGCACGTGGAATTCATTTCCCTGACGGAGGGGCCAGGGTGGGGGGCAGGGTAAGCTGCGAACAAACTCTCCTTCCTCAAAAGACCACTCGGGAGAGGGAGCTGGCACTGGAACTGAACTCAGGTCGTTCAGAAAATGTTCTGCCGGTCACTGTTGTCACAGAGGCCAGGCTGCCTGTGTGTGCGTGTGCGTATGCGTGCGTGTGTGTGTGTCAGAGAGAGGGCCGTGAAAGGGATGTGGATGATGAACGTGTGGAGCCACGAGTGGCTGTGTGGTGGAAAGTGCTGGACTCGACTCTGGGAGATGCCGCTGTGGCCCCTTCCTGCGTGACTCTGGACCTAACATTTTTACGCCTGTTTCCTCAAATGCAAAATGGGGCCAGTCACCCTTCCCTCCCACGTCCTTGTGACAACCACTGAGAGGTCTGGCCCCGAGCGAGCCTGTGGGAGTTTGTGGAAGGGAGGATGTGGGTGGCCTGTCTGTGGACGTGCCCACGGCTCAGTGGGTGATCGTGACTGCAGTCCTGGGGTGCGGGGACAGAGCATGGCCCTGTTCCTCCGTGACCTCTGGGTGGCCGCCTTAGGCCTGTGGCTTTTCTCTTTGGGCCTCAGTCTCTTCCTCTGTAAAAGGAGGGTTTGGTCCAGGTGGCTGCAAGGTCCCTCTGGGCTGGGGGTAGATGGAGACCGAACATGGCGGGCAGACGCGGGAGACCAGAATTCAAACCAGGACTCAGCTTTCCTCCCGTGAGCAGTCAGGGGGCCTCTCTAAGCCCTCAGCCCCTCACTGCACGGTAGAGACCCGACCCCGGCCCTTACACACCACTCATCAGGCCGCACTGTGGCAGCATCCCACATAGAAGAACTGGAATGACTTACAACTAGGATATACAACTATGTACTGGGGCTTTGGGGAGAAAGAAAAAAAAAAAGCAGAAGATTGGCAACAGATGTTAGTTCAGGACCAATCCCTCCTCAAAAAACAGACAAACAAACAAAACCTTCCTCCATCAGCTGGAGACGGGGTCAACAAGGAGGAGGGCCAGTGGCTGCCTGGCTCCTGTGTGGTGCCCCTGCCCGAGGCTGGGCTGGTTTCCTCTGCCCGGGAAGCCTTTGGGGCTCATTTATTCCACATTTACCCACTGCCTGCTATGGGGCAGGCCCCAGGCCTGGAGTTTCCATGGTTTCCATCTCAACCAGAACCGCTCTCTGAGACAGGAGCTATTGCCCACTTTCTAGAGCAGGAAACAGAGGCTCGGAGGGAAATGAGTCGTCCGCGCCAGCTCTGTCTGTCTCTGATCTGAGATGGTCACACAGTGGTACACGCACAGGGAAAGAGCCTCTGGGAGGCTTCCAGGGGGCTGCCTCAGGCACACAGCCCTCTCCTCCAGGAATGGGGCGTGAGGACAGACCTTCCTGGAAAGGCCCAGGCGGCTCTCGGAGCTGGCCCTCCTCTCAGGAGGAGCAGGCCCAGCATTTGCATGGGGCTTCCCTGCGTACATCCAGGTGGAACCCCAGAGATGGGGCCCCTAGTCACGACTTTCATGATGAGTCAATGTCAGCTGGTCCCCATGAGGTCCCCTCCTGTCCCCCACCAGCCTGGGGCCATCCTCCTGTCCCTTGGGATGGGTTTCCAGCAATGGGACACCTCAGCCATCTCTAGGGGATGGGATTCTCCCTTTGGTGGATGGGGCCATGGGGCTCCAGAAAGTCCTCATAGGGCTGGGTGATCTTGGGTTGCCTGGTTCATGGTTCTTCAACCAGGCACAAACTGGGACAGACTTCTTGCAAAAACGCAAACACTAGCCTGACATTTCAGGCCCTACATACGCCAGCCTCACCTCATCTGCCCTCGGCACACCCAGCTCTCTGGCTATGACAGCCTGCTTCCTCCTCTCCAAACCCCTCATGATGCCACAACTTGCTTTTGCTATTTTCTCTACCTAGATGACCTTATCCCTTTTTCAACATTTGGTGAACTCCTACACATCCTTCAAAGTCCACTGAAAAGCCACCTCCTCCTGAAACCCTTTCCCAACTGCCCTGTGTATGTAACAAGCTGTTGCCATGCCTGACCCTCCCTTGACGGCAGGAACCTTATCTAGTTCATTCCTTCAGTCCAACGCCCAGGAAGTGGCGTGCGCTGGGAGGTTGAATTGATGGATGAACAAGGAAACTAGTGAACTAGTTAGTCCAAAGGCTTTTAATGAACCATCTCCCCTCCTGCAGTGCCGGCTCCCAAGGTCTCGCAGAGCTTCTTTTCTATGTTCCCTGCTTCTGGGCTTGTTCATCCGCTGCTTCATTGCGATCTGGCCCATCAGATGCAGGTGGGTGTGTGCCTGTGGCTTTCCTGGCTGCCTGTGTCTCCTCACCACCACCCCTCCTGTTGCTATAGATGCCCTCACCTCCAAACCTGCACCCGCCCGAGGGCTCTTCCCCAGCCCTCTGCTTCCCACCCCTTCCAGCCAACTCCTCCTTACCCTCTATGCTTCTGCTCCTCTGCTGTTTCCTCCAGGAAGCCTACCCTGAAACTTTGACTTCCACCCCTGTGGACCGCAGGAGGGGTACCTCCTATGGCCCCTTAGCCCCCTGACCACCCTGCCCAGCACTGTTCCTCCAGACTGGGGGCATCCTGAGGGCAGGACTGGGTCTGCCCTCTTTCTGCGACCCTGGTGGGAGAAGCAATGTAACAGGGCAGGGGAGGGGGAGGAGGCCACTGTGGTGGCAGGTGAACCTCGCTTCAAGGAAATCCGAGCACATGAAGATCCAGGTCAGCTCAAAGACTGTTAGAGCTGTCTGGACTCACAGAGGAGGTGAAGCGACGTAGAGTAGGGGGAAGGGACACGCATGTACTGAGCATGTTGTGCATGCATTGTCTCAGGGAGCCGTCCTTGCAGCCCTAGGCAGTGGGTTTCATCATCCCCATTGCTGCTGGGTTCACCTGGGGCTGTGGGATGCAGAAGCCCAGGTTCTTTCCCGAGGGCCGCCTATGCTGCCTTTTGTCACCACTCTGCCCCAGACTTGCGTGCACAAGCCACTCCTGCTCAGGGCTCCAGTCGGGACACGGAATCTCCAAGCTCCCTGTCCAAGGGGTTTCCATGAGTCCCCGAGACTCTTCAGAAGTCCACTAGGGGGCAGGCAAGCTGTTCCAGAGAGAACCAGGAGCCCCTCCAGCAACCCCCAGATTCTTGGCCCTCCGCAGCCAGCAGGCAGGCACCCCGGGCTCGTCTGCCCAGCTAGGGAGGGAAACGATGCTGCACTGATGGGTGGGGCCCAACCCACAGAGGAGTCTTCTTAGGAATCTCCTTGACGACTGAAGGACAGTGAGAGGACCGCAGATCTCAGTGTCCTGTTACTGTCCGAAAGGCCTGGCCCAAGTCGGCACGTGTCAAAGGTTTGTCCAGTCTCCAGCCATTTGCATTCTCTATTAAATGACACACAGTGATGCTCAGTCTTAGCCAGTGCTTCCCTGGATGCTGGCTCGCATGACCCACCACACCCTCTCCTGGGAGACAGGTGTCGGTCCCCCCGCACAGACAGGAGAATGAGGCTCTTGCTGGCAGTCTTCTTCTGTTACTGACTTACACCTTCCTTCTGGGCTCCAGGCTCACAGCTGCCTGCGGGGCACGTCCCTGATGAGCCACAGATCATCTTGACTATGCTCTGCCCGGTCACCTGGCCAGAACCAGGGCTGATCACACTCTCTTCCCTGTCCTTCCATGGCCCACTCCGCACTCCCACGATCCATCCCCAAATCCATCTCGCCCACCACGGGGATCTCCCCTTTGTCCAGGCCCCATCACCGGGGTCCTCACAACAGCCCTGGGCTCTGTGCTGGCCTCCTGCCTCCATTCCCCGCCGGCCCCTGGGGTCCCCAGTCTGCCTGCAGCACAGACCTCACCATGTCGCTTTCCTGCTCAGCACGCTCTGCACTGCTGGTGGCCAGGGCCCTCCACCATGGAGCTCCTGCCAGAGGACCCTCCCACCGTCCCCCCCCCACCCCGATGCCCAGCCCCTTCCCACCCTTGTGCCAAGCGCATCTTGTCTTCTCAAATTGCTCAGTTCCCCGGTTTCAACCTAGAGAATTTTTATTATTAAAAGTAGTCCTATAAGTAGTTATAATAACCCCCCAAAACCTGGAACCAGTTGCCTAAAGACTGCAACCTTCTCATGTCACCATTGTGTCCAGGTGAAAAATCCTTCCAGCTCAAGGAATATCACAGTTTCCACTCGACCTTTCGCCAGAATTGTCCATTGGTTCATGGCCTGAGGGAAGCCAGGCCATGGGGGCGGTCTTTGTTCCCCCTTGTGCCCACCTTGAGCCTACGCTCAGCACTTGTATATAGCCCTGAAACCGACCCAACTTCCCAGAGCATCAATGAGAAATGGAGAGTTTTCTGGAGCTTTCCTGGGAGCCAGAGAAGAGAGTGCATCATCATGCGTCATGCAGCCAAGCTTCATGAACCCCTCCAGACTTCTGCTTCTCCCTCCCAGGGCCCTCCACTCTTCCCCACCACCCCCTTGCCTCCCAGACCCCATATGGTCCCGAGCCAATCAGTACCCAGCCTCAGCCTCTTGCCTCACTGCTGGTTACCCAAAGAGCACCCACAAGAAGGATTAAAAGCCCAGGAGCCTTTGAAAGGATGTCTTCAAGGTTCCCACTGTGGGCAGCCCGTGGGAGGGTCTTTATCTCACTGAAAAGAAGGAACTGATATGGATGGAATACCTGTGCTTTAATCCTCTGTACAGTCATGCAAGGTAAGCATTATTCCATAATTCTATTCTACTCCATGTTGTTGTCATCGTTGTTTTTTGAGGAAGATTAGCCCTGAGCTAACTACTGCCAGTCCTCCTCTTTTTGCTGAGGAAGACTGGCCCTGAGCTAACATTCATGCCCATCTTCCTCTACTTTATATGTGGGACGCCTACCACAGCATGTTGTGCCAAGCGGTGCCATGTCTGCATCCGGGATCCAAACCGGCAAACCCCAGGCCGCCAAGAAGCAGAACGTGTGAACTTAACCACTGCGCCACGGGGCCGGCCCTATCCTATGCTTTTTTTTTTTTTTTTTTTAAAGATTTTATTTTTTCCTTTTTCTCCGCAAAGCACCCCAGTACATAGTTGTATATCCTTCGTTGTGGGTCCTTCTAGTTGTGGCATGTGGGATGCTGCCTCAGCGTGGTTTGATGAGCAGTACCATGTCCGCGCCCAGGATTCGAACCAACGAAACACTGGGCCGCCTGCAGCGGAGCGCACGAACTTAACCACTCGGCCATGGGGCCAGCCCCCCGATCCCATGTTTTTGATGAAGCTACTGAGACTTAGTCCAGAACTGGACCTCGACCCCAAAGCCCCCACCACAGTCACCATCCTGGCTGCCTTGTTGGCCACAGCCACACACTACATGGAAAACTGTGACGCAGACACAGTGACAGCCTCAGTCACCAGCCGCAGGGTGGGACCAGCCAAAGGAAATGGGGTGAGTTCTGGGGTGAGGTCCGGAGCAGCAGGCAGGTGAGGCCAGGGCCCCAGGTGAAGCCATGGCCAACAGCCAGATGTCCCGATGGCGGATGGAGGAGCTGAAGGGCAGCCGTCAGAGTGCGCTGTGGACAGAGGTCCAGGTCTGACCCTGCAGTGCGAGTGGGGCAGAGGGAGAGACGGAGAGAAGCCGGGGAACTCCGGCCATCCAGGAGCCCTTTAGAGGGCTGATTCGGGCCTTCTAGTCATGGGGCAGGATGTCTTCAAGGGTCCCCCTGCAGGCAACCCAAGGGAGGGTGGACTTCTGCGGCCACAGCCTCCCCTCTCCTGGCCTCCTGGACGTCTGTAGCACAGCCATGAAGAGCCCTTCCAGTGAGAGGGCTCGGCTTTTGTTGTTTTTGGTATGGGAGCCCCACAAGCTTGTTCCTATAGCCCTCAGCTCTGGCAACTCCAAATGGAGAGAGAGAGACAGAGAGAGGGGAGAGAGGGGAAGGGAGAGGGAGTGAGACAGAGACAACGGAGCACAGCTGGGAGAGAGCAGGGAGCAGAGAGAAGGTGATGGAGGATGCATGTGTGCGTGATGTGGAATCTGGCCCCGGTGAGGAGAGAAAGAGACAGGAAAATGGGGAATGTGACACGTGCTCGGCCCCCCAGGGCCATCAAAGGGTTTTAAGTGGGGGAGTGACCTGGTCCAATCTGCACTTTGGAGAGACTCCATCTGGCCGCCACGTGGAGGATGGACGGCTGGATGATGCACAGGAAACGGAGATCCTGGGGCAGGAAGTTCTCCTCGCGGGAGGGTGAGGAGAGAAGCAAGCTGAGGCCAAAGAGGGAGGGAGGCCCAGGAGCTTCCACATTTAAAGATCAGGTGGAGGAGGAGGAGGAAGGGGAGGGGCCAGAAAAGGATCCAGGAGAAGATGCCGGAGAGGTGGGAAGAGAAGGAGGGGGGGCCTCGCAGGGTGCCAAGGGGAGAGGGCCCTCAGGAAGGAGGGAGAGGGCAGCTGTGATGCATGCAGCCAAGTGACCAAGGGACCAATGGAGCTGGGGACAGAAGAGTGTCCATAGCACTTCTGGATGGGGAGGCTGGGGATGCGCTGGTCGGAAGGATGGGGCCGGAGACAAGTGGAGGAAGCAGGCAGGAGGGTGGAGGGGAATGGAGACAGCAAGCGCAGCCAACAGCCTTGACAGGGCTGGCTGGGGGGAGACCGGAGGGCTGGGCACCCGCGGGTGGGGACCTGGGAGGCACGGAAGGGGTTTGTGAAGTAGGGGAGTGTCTACGCTGACTGAAGGAGAACCTGCAGGGCGAGGGGATGCCCAGAGGGGTTCCCAAGAGGAGGCCTCCGCCAGGGGGAAGCACAGCCCCGTCCCCCAGGAGGCCAGGCGGGCCCTGACGCCTGCAGTTATAGGGGTCTGGTTCAGGCCTCAAACTCAGGTCTCCTGCCCCCAGCGCACAGGGGAGAGGGAGGGCAAGCTGGCAGAAGTCACACAGCCTAGAAGAGGCTGGGAGCAGTGATCTAGATGCCCACGCTTCCAGGCCTGGAGAGAGGGGCTGGCTGTGGGGCCGGGGCCGGGCACCCACTCCTCAGGAGACAGGATCCAGCCCTCTGCATCCTGGAGCCCCAGCCCAGCCCAGGCTCCTGGGGTCCGGAGCTCCCAGCATCCCCTTGGGAGTAATGACGGCATTCTGGGAGGCCACGGCAGTCTGTCCAGCCGAGCCCTTGCCCCTTCCGCCCTTTCACACCCCAGGAAAGCAGCCTAGTGGAAGCCACCTGGCTCGTGTGTGGTCTGCTTCTGAGAAAATCAGAGCCACGAGCAATTCGAGATCGCGGCCTTGCTCCCATGAGCGTGTGCACGTGTGTCCACGTGTGTGCATGTCCACACACACACAGCATGCTCACCTGCTCACCGTGTCCGGTGCGTGTGTGCAGGTTTGGGAGCCTGGGTGTTCTGAGTCTTTGCTGTCTGTATGGGACGTGAAGTGTGGCCGTGGGCAACGTGGGTGGTATATTTGCGACTACGGCATTTGCATGGGAGATATATATATATATATACACTGTGTGCCCATCGCACGTGCTCACACTTGGGATGTGTGCTGCATGCGTGGTGTGTATACGAGTTGAATTTGTGCAGGGCATACGTATCTGTGGGTGGTGAGTGTGTGACTTTGAGGGGGTCTCTGTGAACATTTGCGGACAGTGTGCACCTGGGGGAGGTTCCTGGGGGAGGCTCCTGGGGGAGGCTGATGCGTGCTTGCTGTTTTCCTGAGTTGTGGCCCTGTGCGTCCTGTGTTGTCTCTGGGGCTGTATGTGAAGGTGTGCCTGTGCAGGTGCGCTGTGTTTTGGGGGGAGCACATGTGGGGGGGATCTCCTGGGGGAGTCCCAACAGCCCAACACAGCAGAGAGAGGCAGAGTTCCAGTCCCTGCTTTGCCATCTCCTGGCTGTGTGTCCTCGGGCTGGTCACTGCCCCCCTCAAGCCTCAGATTCTCCCGACAGGCCAGCACCTGAGGTACCCTAGAAGACCCTGGGGTCATGAGGAGGACAAGGTGGGGCCACAGTGGCCTGCACTAAAGAGGACCCTGTCCCGGTGAGAGGAGGGTATACTCAGGCCCCTGCCCCCTTGCCATCCTCTGGGGGCCCCACCTGTCCCCTGCAGAATGGACACGCCGCCCTCTCTCACTGCCCCGAGGGACAGGCCCAGCTACGTTTTAGACAGGTTCCCTCCGCACATCCCCGGAGCACAGCCCAGGGGAGCTTTGCAAACTGCTTCCCTCCCTCCCTGAACTAAACCAGCGTAAAGAAGATAGAGCTGCAGCCAAAAAAATGCAAACAGTAACTCACCAGGAGTCACAAGCAGGGCCATCGACAGGGCGAGCTCCACGGTGGGGGGGGGGGGGGGCTCTTAACACAGAGGAGCTCACTCTTCAAACAGCCCTAGTCGTCCATCATTGCTCCACTCTACAGAGACTGAATGGGTTCAGAGAGGTGAGGCCACCAGCCCAAAGTCACACAGCAGTGGGCGTGCAGTGAGGATGGGAACCAGGTGGGGCCCTCCCTGAAACCTGGGCTGCTCTCTTCCTCAGATCGGCCCTCCTCAGGTCCCTTCTTACCCTACCCAAGAAGGGGGAAAATACAGCTCTACACATGGGGTGTCGAGGTAAATTTAAAGAGTTTTAGATTATATGCACTTTTGGCTAATTAACTCTCCTTCAATTGACAATACAATAGAGCATTAAGTGGGTTGGCGCTGGAGCCCCACTGTCTGGACTTATCCATGCTGGCTGTGCAAGCTTGAGTTAATTACTTAACCTCTCTGGGTTTCCTCATGTGTCATCTGTAAAGGGGAGAAAGTAATAGTAATACTAATAACATCTACCTCACCAGGTGTTGGAGGATGAAATGGGTTACAACATGAAAGCTGCGTTAGAAGGCCGCCTGCCCGAGCCGGTCCCCTTCCCAACCGGAAAGGTCGCGAGGCCTCACGCGGGTCTCAGGGTTTGGCTCCTGCTAAGGAAGATTCGCAGTCCTGTCGACCGTCACCTGTCCACCTCAGTCCCTCAGCTCTGCGCCTCAGTGGGCAGGGCGGCTGCCATCCCCGCTTCCGCGTGGGTGAAGGTGGCCCGGAGCAGCCTCACCCAGAGCCCGCCAGCCCCACGGCCGCACAGGGGCGGCCCTTCTCAAAGCGGGGCCGGCGGACTGGCAGCCTCAGCACCCCTGGGAGATCGCTCCAGATGCGGAGTCCGGGCCCCCCCTCAGAGCAGGCCCTGGGGTCGGCCGGGCAATCTGTTTTAACAAGAAGTCTGGGAGGAACTGGACGGGGCACAGCTTGCTGCGTGAACCCCGGAGCACGGCCCGTGGGGCAAGTGAAAGAGGCGGGTGTGGGGGGATTCAGACGCTCAGCCCGCCTGCGACCTCGTCCCCACGCTCCAGGGGCCGAGAATCTGCCGGCCCCCCTGGAGTGGAAGTAGAGAAGGCAAGCAGGATTCTCCGAAACTTCGGGAGGCGACCCTTCTCTGTGGGTCGCCGGGTACGCGTGAGCCAGTTTCCAGAAGCTCTGCCAGCCCGGGGGCTCTGACCACGCGGAGGAAGACAGGAGCCCACAGGCAGCGGGGAGCTCGGCACAGCGAGGAGCCCCAGCTTGGGAGGGCTGGGAAGGGACCTCCGGGAACCCCGGGAGGCAGGGTAGCCCACCGTTGGAGGATGCCCTATCTGGACCACAGCCCTTCGCCTCACGGGAGCCGGGCCCTGCCTGAGGAGCCAGCTCTGCCCTGGGTCCCCTGAGCCTACAGAACTAGGTCCCTCCAACTCAGTCCCCTCCCAGTCATCGTCTCCCATCACTGGGCGCTCCATCCGCCCACAGCCCCCTTCAGTCAACCACGGTCCCCGACTTTCACGTGAGGAGGTGCTGTCAACAATCACGCTGACTCAGCCCCGACTGCACTCAGCTTTCCACAGTGTCATCGTCTCAACACCCCCTTGAAGTTGGCAGAATGACTGTCCCCATTTTACGGATGAGAAATCGAGACTACCAGGGGAGGATGACTTGCCCAAGGTCGCCATCCCCCGCGGCGGGGGCCATCCCGCGGCAGCCTCCCTCTCATTAGTGCTGCCTTCAAGGGCACGCTCGTGTCTGCTGCTGTCCCACACCGGGGGCCTGGCTCGGTTGCCGTTGTTGTTAATAGGAGGTTATAGTCTATGGCACCAGGGACCGTCACCAAAGCCCACAGTGATCACCCTGGATCATCGAGAGAAGGGGTTAACCTTCAAATGGTTAAAACAGAGAAAAAGTGGGGTGGCTCAAGGGGACAAACCCGCAGGTTCCCAGCAGCCTGAGCGTGGCAGAGAGCTGTGGTTTTCATGGTCCGCGGCGCGGCACAGTCAAGCTGTAGAGACGCTTCTGATCCTGCCCTGTGTGCGGCACCCGGTCTCGAATTTTCTAACCTGACATCCCCCCTCTCCCTGGGGGCCCCCGGGAGCCTCCAGACTCCTCAGGCCGGGTTCTCACTGAGCAGACTCAGAGCCAGGAGCCTCCTGGGTGGCGGCAGAGGGACACCCTGGGCCTCACCAGCACCTACTGCCCTGAGTTGGCTGCTCCAGCAGCCACAAGGAAGGGGTGACTCGTGCCCCACTGAGAACAGAAAACCAGCCAAGCCAGTCGCCAGCCACGCACAAGGACCTTGCAGTCTGACGACTTGATGGGAATGGCGGCTATGCCCTGTGCTGTTAGCAGTGTGACCGTGGGCAAGTCACAGAACCCCTCTGAGCCTCAGTCCCTCTTCTGTAAAAGGGGGACAACGATAGTCCCCCCCGTCAGATGAGGAGGAGGAGATCGTCCAGCGCCAGGACGCCCAGGCCTGGCCCTGCAAGCCCTCACCATTCCATTAACACTTCCGCCAGTCCTCAGAGCAAGGACGCTTCACCTGTCCCTTAGAAGCGTCTGTTTTCCAAGTACCCAGTGTCAGCTTTCGGCTCACAAACTCCCCTCAGCTGACACGCAGCAACACCTGCTCACCTCTCCTGCTGGCCCTCCAGGAGGTGACCCATAGCTGGTATGGTCTGAGTCCAGTCACCCTAGGGAGCAAGGGAGGGAGGGCAGAAGAACTGGGGAACCCAGGGCTCTGCCCCAGAAACCAGGGCCCCAGTAAGTGTTGATGAGGAAACCCCCTGACTCCCAGGGGCGCACAGAGGCGCTGGGCAGGGGCAGGGAGTGAGGACAGTCACATCCTTGCGCTGACATCTGGCCTGGGAGTCTGGAGAGCTGGGTTCAGTTCCTGGCTCCAAAGCTGTGTGACTTGGGTCAGTTAATTAACCTCTCTGAGCCTCAGTTTCCTAGTCAGTAATTGAGAATAAAGACGCCTGGAAGGCTGTCTGTGACTCTTTACTCCGATTTGCCACATGAGAGGAAGGACTGGCAAAGAACAATGGAAACTAAATTGGGGGTCATCCAGGGTGCAATGAGGACAGCAAGGCTCAGAGACGTTTAGTGACTTGTCCAAAGTCACACAGGATGTGTACATCCTTGCCTTCCTGGGTCACCTGCTCCTACTTGGAACCCTTGGGTTTGGGGCTGAGGCGAAAACCTCGCAGGGAGCCTTGGGCCTGACTTGGTGCCTAAGGCGGTTTTCTCACCTCAGAAGGGTAGTCCTGAGGACACAGGAAAAGAGTGTCTCCTGTGCTCCCCGACAGATGTAGGGGGAATGGAAGCATTTCCAGCGAAGCACCAACACTGCGAAGCCTGAGCTGCCCACTGCAGGCTGGCCAGGAGCAGTCCCCGCTCCTGAAGATGCGCGAGCAGGAGCCAAGCAGCCTTGGACGGAGAGCTGGGCTTGGCGGCTTTCACTGATAAGCTGCCCTCCACATGGCTGCCAGGCCAGCCAGCCCTACTCAGCTCCAGCCTCCCTGCCCCTCCAGATCAAGCTCAGACCCCCGGACCTGGCCTTCAAGGACTCCGGACTCAGCCATCCTGTGTTCTCGTCTGCCTCCCATCTGGTCCGAGAGCTCCATGAGCTCTTTTCGTCACCAGCCATAAGGCCCACCAGGGAAGGGAGTCATGTTTACCGAGCAAGGAGCATGGGCCGCCCCGGGAGCCGGTGCTTTATGCAAGTCACGCTGTTGCGTTTGATCTTCACAACAAGCCGAGATGCAGGTGCTCTTACTAGTCTCACTTTGCAGATCAGCAAACTGAGGTCAGAAAGATCAAGCAAGCTGCCAAAAGTAACACAGCAACATGACCACTGAAGAAGTGAAGAGGTGAAGGAGGGGCGCTGAGCACGTGGGGTTCCCGGCTTTTAGCCCCCAGTCCCGAGAGGCCTCTGCAGAGGGGGACATGCTTGGTTGCCCATCTGTCTCCAACTCTTGGGGAGCCCCATCCGGGCACTGAGTGAGGTGGAACCCCATGAACTAACTAAGCAAAACCACAGCCATTGGAAGGGGTGTGGGAGGTGGGCTGCTCCCGCCCAGCCCCCAAGATCCCCCGCCCCGCCAGCGGCTTCTGCTCGGCTGCCCAGCGGCTCAGGGAGGGGTGGGGCAGCGCCCAGCTGGCCTGGGGCTGGGGGAGGGGGAGCAGGTGGGACAAAAGAGGCCCCCTGGGACCTGCCTGAGTCCAACTCAACCACGCTCTGCCCACCTGCAGGCTGCCACGAGCACTTCCTGGACATGTGGCCCCTTGGACAAGCATCTGGAAAAGGAAGCCCACAGGGTACACAGCAAAAATATCATCACTGGCTGCGGTAAATACAGTGAGGAATGACCTCATACCCACCGGGTGCAGGCCCCAGGCTGGGCCCCATATACTTAGTTCTGGCACCAACCCCAGCAGACAGGGAAACTGAGGTTCTGTCTGACCAGATGGAGCAGTAGGATCCAGAGAGGGCTTGGGATGACCAGCTGGGACCTCCATGAGCACAGGTCTGAGGGCTCCGGTGGCTAGGAGGGAAGGGGAGCTGTGGACACACTGCCCAGGTCCTGCCACCTTCCCCGCCCCCGCCCACCTTGCGGCTCAGGCCCCACCAGAGGGAAGCTGTCTCTGATCTCTTCTTCTGAGACGAGGTTAGCCCTGGGCCACCCCATCACAGCTTGTCCTCTCTGGGCTGTCCCCATCTGCCCAGGCTGTCCCCAGAGTGAGCGAGATGGGAGGGAGGAATGGCAGCAGCCATCTAGGACGCAGGGAGCCCAGCTGCTAAGCACAGCTTTAGTCTGCGATCTCTTTCCATCTGTAACGTGGGGTACCCTGTGCCCCTCTCAGGGCCACTGACCATCAGGGAGGAGAAACACAGAGGAAGAAGAATTCTTCTCCACCCCTGGAACCAGGGCCCAGAGGACAGTGGGACCCTCCTCCCCCAGGCACCCTCATCCCTGGGTCCACACCAGCCAGGCAGCGTCCCTGTGATTGGCTAGGGCCGAGGCCCCTAGAAGAGGGAGTGGCTTTGGGAAGGTGTGCCTCACCCTCTGATGTAAAAGACACTGACACCACAGCACCACTTTTGCACAGCACTTGAAAACCATGCCAGCGAGACGGTGATCGGAAAAGAGTGCGTGGAATGGCCTGGACTTAGCCGTGTGGACAAATTGGGCTCAAATCTCCGCCTCTTATAGGCTGTGTCACTTTGGAAATGTCACTTAACCTTTCTGAGACTCAGTTTCCCCAAATATAAATGGGGACCTTCCTGGTCCCAGACAACTGTTTTTTAATTATATTCACTATACTCATCCCTAGCCTCAGTTTCTCCGTCTGAAAACTGGGGACTTTGATGGTGCTGTTTCACAAGGCTGCTTAAAGATCAGGGAGATAGTGGAGGAGGACAGGTCTGGACAGCGGAGCACGATCCAGAGAGGGGAAGCGCCCTGCCTGGATTCGCCAGAAGGGATGGCTGCGGGGTGGGGAACCCCCTCCGTGGCCGCCCCAGGGCCAGTGAAGGGTCATTTCCTTCCGCGTTCAGCCCCCGCCGTCACCTCTCCTGTTGGCCCTCCCCAAGTGCAGCGGCGCCGGCAGCGGGGAAATCGGGGCCAGTCCGGATTTCCTCTGCGGACCTGCGGCTCCTGGAGCCACCCCCGCTCCGGACCCCGCGCGGCCATGAGTTGCACGTGCGGCGGCCCGCCGGCCTCGCTCGCCCAGCGCCTCCTTAGCGACCCCGCTCCCTCCCCGCCCTTTCATCCCGCCCCCTTCGGCCCGCCCCTTCTCAGCCGCGGCTCCAGCGTCAAGAAGATGCTTCCCCGCCTCGCGGGTTCCGGATAAACCGAGTCACGCGCGGGCGCGCTGGCGGCGCTAGGACCGCGCGGCCCGGCCGAGGGGGGCGTGGTGGGCGGGTGGGCGGGAGGGGTATTTAAATCGGGGCCGGCTGCCCCCTCGCGGGTCGCTCCCGTGGGGCAGCGGAGCGGCGGGCGCCTCCTCGCGCGGGACCCCGGGGCCGGCGCGGCTGGGACCGGGCGGGGCAGGGCTGCGCAAAATGTGCCGGGGCTGCCCGGGAGAGGAGCGGCGGCCGCGCTGAGCCAGGTAGGAGCCGCCCCCCGGGACGGCGGCCCGCGCCCCCAGAGCACGGCTCAGTCCATCGGGACGCCGGGACGCCGCCCCCACTGCATGCGCGGAGCCAGGGTGGACCCTCCCTCGGCCCCGGGGGTCTCCCGGGCTCCCGTCTCAGCAGACCTTTCCCACGATGGGCGAGGCCAGCGGTCCCATTTGACAGATGGGAAAAGAAGGGCAGAAAGGCCAGCACTTGCTGGGGACACACAGCTAGTCAAGGCCAGACCAGGATTGGAATCCAGGTCTCCTACCACCCTTTGACCCAGGCCCCGCGCGTGGGGCTTCCTGACCCACGGCGCCAGATAGCCTGCTCATCTGCGGGGTCTGGGCGGGGGGGACACCCACCTTTCTCCAAAGGGCTCCAGGCCTGCCTTCTTCATGGATGATAAGATGTGAGGGGACCCCCACCCCCACCCTGAGCTGTCTGAAATTCCGCCATCACAGCCACATTCCTTTGGGTTAAGGTCTAATTCCCCCGCGGGATGCACATGTCTCCAGAATGGGGCTTGCCCTGAGTGATTCACTGCTGGTGGGAACGGCCACAGCGGCTCTCCCAGGACCCTGCTCTACCAGCGATCCGGGCCGAGAGGAGCACCCCGGAGCCGGCCCCTGGGAGCCTGTCTACCTGGGGGTGTGTGTTGAGGGTGGGGAGACCCGTGGAGGGGATTAGAGAGGGAGAGGTTGGCCGGGGGTCTGGGAACATATGCTTTGGAGGCGCACAGACTGGATTCTGATCCCAACTCCACTATTTGCTACCGTGTGACTTTGGGTAAGTCACTTCTCTGAGCCTCGTTTGCCTCATGGGCAAAATGAGGACAGTTCTGTAGGGGCGGGCAGCTCAGCACCTGCTGGAGAAAACACAGCCTTTGTGTCGTGTAGACGTGGCCTAAATCCCCAAACACTTGGAAGCTGAGTAACTGTTGGGTTGGTCACTTCATCTTTCTGAGCCTCAGTTTTCTCATCTGTAAAATGGAAATTGTAGTGACTACTTCACTGGAAGAACAACAGTGAGAATTAAATGAGATGATTATAGGTCAAATGTGTGGAAGAGTGTCTAACATCCTTAAATAGTAGGCATGGGCTTATTATGATGGTAGGCCTTGCCCCCCACCCCCAATTCTCTCTCTCTCCCTCTCTCTCTCTCACACACACACACACACACACACACGCACACACACATGGATATTCTTTGGCATCTCACCTCCCAGTCAGAGTCCACGATGCCTCCTGCCTCCTCTGGCCTAGGCCATTTATCTGCAGGCCTGGGGCCTCCCTCCTCAGCTCACCTCGCCTGGGCTGCTCAGCCCTGCGTGTCATTGTCCCAG
This sequence comes from Equus przewalskii, assembly GCF_037783145.1. Classification (NCBI taxonomy): domain Eukaryota; kingdom Metazoa; phylum Chordata; class Mammalia; order Perissodactyla; family Equidae; genus Equus; species Equus przewalskii. The sequence goes on from NC_091836.1 coordinate 67,765,820, forward strand.
CTGGGAAAGACAGTACCTGCCGGGGGCAGCTTCACAGCCGTCCTCAGCTTGATCATCACAGTGGTTGGGGGCAGCCAGGGGCAGGACAGGAACCGGGCTGCTTGCCCTAAGATGGGACCCAGACGCACCAGACTTGGCGCAGAGAGCAGGGCTGCTGAGCATTAGAGTCTGCACGTGGGCCTGGGCCTCAGAGCCCTGTCCTCTCTCCCCTCGGTCTCGAGAGCCAGCAGCCCTCCAATGCTGCATACGGTGTCTTGGGCGCTGCTGAAGGGTGCCCACAACTGAGGGCCCCTTCCTGTTGGATGCCAGGGCAGAGTTCCCCGGGCTGCAGGGGCCGTCCCTGCTGGATGCGCAGATGCTCACCTTGGGGGTAGGGTGGCATGTGGCAGGCAGAGGAGGGGGACGTGAGAGCCCCTTTGGCGGCAGTTCCCTCAGGTTCAGAAGGGATCTGGTCCTTCCGTGGCCTCACCCCGCAATCACCACACAGCCCACTGCGGGCCGGCTTCCATCCCTGGCTTCGCTGTCCCTTCAGTGAGCACCACTTAGACCCCGGCTCTCACAGTAAGAAGTAGATGATAAAGGAGTGATCCATGTGAGGGAAACCATCACCCACATGGGGAAGTGGGGAAGAGCGTTCCGGTTGGCGGGAGCAGCACGGGCAGAGGCCCCGAGGCAGGAAGGCACGGCTGTGCTGGAGGAAGGTCGGGGAAGCTGGAACTGGGCTAGCGAAGGGCGAAGGGTGGACGGAGCAGAGCAGTGGGGTGGCGCTTAGGTCTTATTGGAGGTACTCCAGTGGACGTGGCCCTGGCAGCTCTGCGAGGGACAGCGGGAAGGGTCGAGCATTCAGAACCCCTGTTGAGGGAAGGAGTGGGGCAGCCTGGTGAAGGGAGAGTCAAGGTGAAGAGCTGCTCTCGCCGGTGTCACCATGTCCCCGAGACTCCTCGTGTCAGTTCTCAGCGCCTCCTCCTCCGGCCTGGCCTACACATGGTGGAGCCGGGTCCCAGAGGAGAGCGAGCCAGCTGTGCCCTAGAGGCACGTCCCCTAGGAGAGGGGTCAGGAGACAAACCACGGAACACTCAGTGCTGCGCGAGGGGGCTGTGGGAACCTGGAGGAGAGGCCATACACAGCCCAGATTTGGGGAACCAGAGAAGGCTTCTTGGAGGAGGTGCCTTAAGCTGAGCCCCAAAGGCTGAGGAGGTATTTTGCACAAGAGAGAGGAGGAAGTAAAGGTGTGGGGCAGTGAAAAGGTGCTCAGAGCCCTGGAGGAAATAGGAGGCTCCCAGAACCCAGAGTGGGGAGGGGACAATGAGAAACGAAGCTGGAGAGAAGAGCTGGCGGGCGGGCGGGGCGGCTCCCTGAGGGCCTCGGAGGCCCCGCTGAGGGGTTTCCACTCACTTCTGAGTACGCTGGCTTTCACAAGGAGGGGGATGTTCTGCTTTTTAAGCAGCAGAACAAAATTTCCTGTGAAAGCCCGACCTGTAATGTAGGTGAGAGGAGAGCAGCAGCGGGGGCGGGGGGCCCATGGCCCTGAGGGGACACCCTGGAAAAGACAGGGCTGTGGCTCTGGCCTGTTTGAGCAAGAAAGGACCTCAGAGCAGCCACCTTCATTGCAAACTCATCGCAAGGACGCTAGTGGGTTCCAGCAGGAAAGACCCAGCCCTCAGAGGCCCTATAAATACCTCTTCTTCTAAAGCATCCTTCACGTCACAATTCAGTGCTCATTGATCGAGCACCTGTGGGAGACCTTACAGTGTAGAGGTTAAGGGCACAGACCCAGGGGCCTGACTTCCTGGGCCTGCCACTTGTTAGCTGTGTGACCTTGGGCGTGTTGCTTAATCTCTCTGAGTCTCTCTTTCTGTGTCTGCAAAATGGGAATGGTAGTCATGGAACCATTGGCTTAGTTCAGTCAAGTCATTGAACTGTCATGAGGATTAAATGAGTTAATACATGGAAAGTGTCGAGAAGAGTCCCTGGTGCATAATAAGGCTCTGTAAGGGGCACTTTCATAGAATATATCTCATTTGATCTCTAACAAAACTTGGCGAGGTTGGCATTAACCTCAGAAGAGGAAAGTGAGGCTCAGAGAGGTGAAGTGACTTGTACAAGGTCACACAGCAGGTCAGTGGAGGAGACAGAGGGAGTGATCAGGTATGGGTGACTCTGAGTCCAGTGCTCTTGGAGGGTTTTACGTGTCCCTCCTTGTTAACGCTTTGTATGTAACTTCTGTGCATTTATTTGCATCCCCAGTGCCCAGCACAGAGCCAGACAGGAGGGGGCATTCAGTAAAGGTGTGAATGAATGAAATTGGTGGATTGATCTGTGTGTTCCTAGCACGTGGCCCAGGTCCTCAGTGAGGGAGCCCTTTGCAGCGCTGGGATCCGACCCTGCTGAGGACCTCTGTGCTCACCCTCAGTGCCACCCCGGCTGCTCATAGAGAGAAGGGCTGGCCCAGCAGGCCTGAGCGTCCCCGCACTGGCGGTGGCTTCAGTGAAAGTAGAGGGCCTGGCAGCCTGCTCCTGGGGAAGTCCACGGCCACAGTGCCGGGGCAGGGCAGGCCTCCTGGTGGGGCTTCCTGTCAAGGCTCCGGGCCCAGCCTTCAAACAATGGCAGGGACTCCAGAATCAGAAAATCAAAAGAAAAGGGCAAAATAAACGTCCTGGGGTGGGGGGTCGAGGAATTCCGTTTGGGGCCTGAGGAGCGAGGATGGGGGACCTGCTTGTGGCCTGGGTAGAAGTGGAGTCAGAGGCCCAGCCCCGCACCTCACCCCACCCCAGCCTTGCACTTGGCCCAGGCGGCCCTCAGGGTCGCTCTGCCTCCTGCTCACCCTCTCCAGGCCGTCTTCCACCCGATAGGGGCTTTTGAAACCCAAATCTGACCATGTCACCGCCGCTTAAAAACTCTTGCCCAGGGCAACGGCCCGGCTCCTCGGCCTGGCCGCGCAGGCCCTTCATGATGGGCTGCAGCCCCACTTCCCAGCCCCTTCACGAGGTGCCCCATTCTCGGCACCTCTGCCCCAGCTGCCGCTGTGGTCGGGGGGTCCCGAGGGTGGGTCAGACAGGCTGGCCATGGGAAGGAGCCTGTGGTCCTACTGTGTTCCGCTTTCCTCCTGCCCTCTGCAGAGCCATGAGCCACCAGATCCTGCTGCTCCTGGCCGTGCTGACCCTGAGCCTGGCTGCCTCCCAACACCGAGACCAGGTGTCCTGCAAGATGGTAAGAAGCCTGCCCAGGCAGGGGCACGCGCCTGCACCCCAGCCGCCCAGCCTAGGGTGTACCACCGCTCCCGCCCCAGCCGCCAGAGTTAGAAGAGGCAGGAGAGGAAGAGAATGCACTCAGTTCTGCCAAGCCTTGCATTTAATGAGCACCCGCTAGGATGTTTAAATACCTTATTTACTGTGAATTCTGCCAGCTGAGTACCATGATTCCCACTTTAGATAGCTGGAAGCTGAGGTTTGGAGAGGTTAAGTAACTGACCCAAGGTCATCCAACCAGGACCAGCAGGGCCAATATTGGAGCCTGTTCCCCCAAGCTGCCCCCACAGGGCCGAGGGCCCAGCTGAGTGATGCAGAATATGTATATGTGTGGGGAATTTGGGGTGGGCCAGCTGGGAGGGCCTCTTCTGTACTGGGTCCTTCCTGGGGACAAATCCTCTTCCCTATCTGGGCTCCTTGACATGGGCCTGTCTGCCATATCCCTGCTCAGATGCCTGTCTCTCATTACTGCCCAGGTCAAATGCTGCCTCCTCCAGGAAGCCTCCCCTGACTGCTCCCAGCCTGACCTGGTTGTGTTTGCTCCCTTTTCTGGGTTCCCACAGCCCTAAGCTCCCTCTGTCTCAAACACATGGGGTGGTTGGTAGATAGGTCTAAGCCTGTGTCACCTGCCAGACCAAGAACTGCTTGAGGCCAGGGGACCAGGTCTGACTCACTTTGTTCCTTTTTCCTGCCCTGAACCGGGGGACTGGCCCTGAAGTTACTATGACCCCATGGGGTATAGGGAAAAGGGACCTTCTAGGTCCACGTATAAGGTGGGCAGTCACTGAGGTCAAGGCTGGAGCTTGGGCTGGGGAAGGGACAGGCCCTCTGGCAGCCCCATTTGGGGCTGGGACTGGAAGCTTCTGACCCAGGATGGGCAGCTGCTTCTGGAAGCTGGATGTGCTGGCAGCCAGGGCCGGGCCTTTCCTGGGGTTTGCAGGGTCTTGCTGTTGCCACCTTGCTTCTTGCTCCTCGGAGCCCTTCCGAGATTTCCAGAACCCAGAATAACGGGCAGAGAAGGCCTCAGATGTCACCATATGCAGCCCCCCATTGTACCTGGGGACGCAGGCTCAGAGAAGAGAAGGGCCTGGGCCGGCCAACAGGCGGGGGAAACCAGATGGGCTCTGGATTTGGGGAGGACGAGCTAATGGGTGGGAGAGCACTTTCCGAACTACTGTGGAAGGAGTTATGATGATTTCAAAACAGTAGAAAGAAGTTGCCACGTGCTGAGGGCCTGCGAGCTGCCTGCACCCTGCTAAGGGCTTTCTCTCATTTTGTCCTGCCTAGAATTCCTCTTTTCAGCTGAGGAACCTGGGGCTGAGAGAAGGGATGCGACCCACCAGGGCCCTACAGATAGGAGGTAACAGAGCCAGGATTTGAACCCAGCTCCCTGAGTTGGTGCTGTCCACTGCCGGGTCACTCTTCCTGCTCTGGGTCCCTTCTATGTGCAGGTGGCAAAATGGGGTGGGTGGCAAGTCGTCTTCCCTCCTAAAGAAAAAAAATGAAAAAATAGCTGGGCAGTGGCATCTCGGCATCCCAGAGACAGTGGGTAGGGGGGCGTCAGAAGAAGCTCTGAACTTGGCTAAGGGCTGGTTCCCCCAAAACCCCTCCCCACACACGTCAGTCATGCTGGGGACTGGGAGCTCAGGGAGCCATGGGCGGCCTAGAAACGGAGTGCCACGGGCTGCACTGGCCTTCCAGCTCCTTCTGGCCTGGACTGGAGAGCTGGGCAGCCCAGTGCAGCCCTGCCTGCCAGCAGCCCCTGGGCCTCTGTGACGGCGAACCTGGGCGCCTGAGCGGAAAGCCTGTCTTAGGCTCTGGGCTTGGCCAGCTTTGTGTCCCGGCTCCACTCTCAGGGACTGCTGCCCTAGGGAGCCTTTGAGTATCCAGAGATGAGACGAGGTGTGGGCTTGCACGTGGGGTAATGTGCCCCCGCCCCCTGCAAACACTCAGTAACTGCCCAAGGGATCAGCCTGGTGCTCGCCCGGCCGAGGGCCTCGTGGTCAGAACTCAGCTGACACCAGAAGGAAGAGGAACCCACAGTGGTGGTTTTGAGCCTCTGACCCCCTGATTTAGGGCAGCCCACCCCCTGAGCCTCAGTTTCCTTAGGGGTACAGTGAGGTGAGTAATGCGGAGGAGGATTACATGAGGGAGGGGCCTGCGCCCTCACATGAGCCTGGCGCAGAGCTGGCGCTCCCACTCGTGGCGGTCAGTGTGTTCGTGTTCCTTTTGCGGCTTCTGCTTTAATCCGGATGGTCTCTGAGCTGAGGATGGGGATGAGGAGGCTCTGCTCGTGGCCCCAGCTGGCAGAGAGGCCGTGAGGGAGGAGGGGCGAGGAGCCGGGCAGGACTGCCGGGGCGGCCCGGGTAGGTTTCCAGTTCACCTGGGCGCCCGACTGCCGGGGTGTCCTCGAGGAGGGCCAGTCGCTGTGCTGCTCAGAGCAGGAGTCAGGCACAGGCGGGTGGAGGGCGGCTCGTGCCTCCCCCCTCCTCACCTGGAGGAAGCCGAGAGCTGGGCCAGGCAGGGAACACCCGGGCTGGTATTCCTGCCCTCCCAGCTCTGCCACGGACTCATTGTGACCTCGCAAGGTCACTGCCACCTTCAGGCTCGGTCTCCCCATCTGGGAAATGGGAGGTCGGACTCTTTTGGCTCTAACGGTCTTTGACTTTGATATAAAGATCATCATCCGTTTCCTTTCCTTTCAGAAAGGTGATTGAGTCCGTCCCTCAGACATTCACTAAGCCGATGATGTCTGTGACTCTTTCGTTCATTAAAAAAGGTTTCCTGAGCACCTTCTGTGGGCCAGGTCCAAGGCAGCCACACCAATCACACCAGTCCCTCTTTGCTCTGAGCTCACTGTCTAGCAGGTCCCCACATAGAAGGTCACATTTCAGGGGGCCAAAGCTCTGAGAGAGGAGGCACAGGAGCTGTGAGAGCCCAGAGGAGGCCCCGACGTGCCTGGCAGTCAGGGAAGTCTCCCTGGTGGAGGAGGCCCTGGAGCTCAGCACACAGAGTTCACCATGCAGATCTAGTTGGGAAGGGTATAACCAGCACAGGGAGCAGCAAGGAGGAGGCCCAGAGGTAGGTGTGGGAGGGCACAATGGGCAGCGGTCAGGTGTGGTCACTGCACATGGGCTGGGCTTGAGTGGGTTGGAAGGAGAGGAAACAGGTCAGCAGGGACCACAAATAGCCTTGAACGATGCTGAGGGTCCTAGCCTTTGCTCTGGAGGGATCTAAGCAGAGGGCAGCACCGTCAGAGTAGAGTTTTTGAGCAGCTGCCAGGCATCTGGCTGGTGGATGGGTCAGAAGGGGTCAATGGAGACAGAGGCCAGGGCAGGAGTGGGCCTGAGCTGGGTGGTTGTGGAATTCAGACCCTTTGCTGGGAAAGGCTGGGGTTCCTGGAAAAGATGGGAGGGATACTGCATTTGCATAGAAAGAATTCTGGCTCCAGAAGGCACATGTGGTGGAAGGACAAAAGTGGGGCCTTTGGTTATTTAAAGACCTGGGTTCAAACCCCAGCTCTGCTCCTTCCCGGCTGGGTGATCCTGGAGCCTCCCTTACCCTCTCTGAGCTCAGGTTTCTTAAATCGGGGTGATCATATTTGATGGGCAGTCTATTGTGAAGATCCGATGAGACCATGGGTCTGAAAATGCTAAATAAAAATATAAAATGTGGAGTGGGTGCTAGAGAAGTATGAGTTTCTAGATGAGAAACCAGAGTGGTAATGTGACCTGATGGGTCTCACGCAGCAAAATCATAGTCATGTCATCAAAGATGTGGGTTGGGCCCCCGGCGGTCTTTTCCCCTGCCCCCTACCCCACCACTGGGGCTGATGTGGACCCGGCCATGGGAAGCGAAGCCTCTGACAGGGGTGGGGGTGGGGAGCAGCAGCAGAAAGGAGGTCAAACCTGGGGAGGGTGAGGGAGGAAGGTAGGCTCAGGGACCGGGCCTCTGCCCCACGGGATGAAGGCTTGAATGAGATCTGGGGGGAGTCAAGATAAAAACTGATGACAGGAGTGCAAACTGCATTTTTCCCTTTTGGAAACATGCTAACCCCAGCTGGGTAGCTTTCACTCTCTGGGCCCATAGAGGGAACCCAGGATGTGGGACCCGGAGGCCTGGGTCCCGGCTTGGCCCTGCTGCTCACTGGCTTTGGATCACCCTAGATGATATGTGGCTCAGTTTCCTGTAAAATGGGATAATAATCAGTACAGGGTTTTTTGTTGTTTTAGTTTTTTTTAAAGATTTTATTTTTCCTTCTTCTCCCCAAAGTGCCCCGATACACAGTTGTATATTTTTAGTTGTGGGCCCCTCTAGTTATGGCATGTGGGACGCCACCTCAGCATGGCCTGATGAGCAGTGCCATGTCCACGCCCAGGATCCGAAACCCTGGGCTGCCAAAGTGGAGAGCACAAACTTAACCACTCGGCCGCGGGGCCGGCCCCAGGACATGGTTTTTTGTTAGTTCATTTGTCCTTCTATCTGTCTGTCATCTCTCTGCCTGTCTACCCATCAAACCTTCCTTGATTCCCTCCCTGATGCCAGCACTGTCTGTGGTGCCAGAGACAGGGGGCCGGATGGGGTCATCCAGACATGGGGTGCTTAGGCTGGGATGGAGGAACGGCCAGCATCCTGGGAGGCCAGCGGAGAAGCCTAGCCAAGCCTGATGGGGCCTCAGGTCATCCTTCCTAGAGGAGCATGTCTGGTTCCACCTCCTGCTGCACCCACTAATGCCCACTGCTCTTCCTGCCCTCCCCCTCCCCAGGTGGACAAGGAGGTCTTGTGCCAGGGCCTTAGTCTGCTCCAGGTCCCCTCGGGGCTCCCGCGGGACATCGAGGCCCTCAACCTATCTGGAAACCAGCTGCGGAGCATCCTGGCGTCACCCCTGGGCTTTTACACCGCCATTCGTCACCTGGACCTGAGCACCAATGAGATCAGCTTCCTCCAGCCAGGGGTCTTCCAGGCCCTCCCCCACCTGGAGCACATCAACCTGGCCCACAACCGCCTGGCGGTGGGCACCGCGCTGAGCACTGGTGGTCTGGGCCCCCTGCCGCACGTGTTGTCCCTGGACTTGTCCGGGAACAGCCTGTACAGCGGCCTGGTGGAGCGGCTGCTGGGGGAGGCGCCCGCCCTGCGCTCCCTCTCGCTGGCGGAGAACAGCCTGACACGCCTCGCCCGCCACACCTTCGGGGGCACGCCAGCACTGGAGCGGCTCGACCTGCACAGCAACGTGCTCATGGACATCGAGGACGGCGCTTTCGACGCCCTGCCCCGCCTGGCCCACCTCAATCTCTCCAGGAACTCCCTCACCTGCATCTCCGACTTCAGCCTCCAGCAGCTGCGGGTGCTGGACCTCAGCTGCAACAGCATCGAGGCCTTTCAGACGGCTCCGGAGCCCCGGGCCGAGTACCAGCTCACCTGGCTCGACCTGCGGGAGAACAAGCTGCTCCACTTCCCTGACCTGGCCGCGCTCCCAAGACTCACCTTCCTGAACGTGTCCAACAACCTCATCCGGCTCCCCGCGGGGCCGCCCCCGGGCGGCGAGGGCCTCCACGCGCCTTCCGAGGGTTGGTCAGCTCTGCCCCTCTTGAACCCCAGCCGGAATGCCAGCGCCCACCCACTCTCCCAGCTCTTGAATCTGGATTTGAGCTACAATGAGATCGAGCTCATTCCCCAGGGCTTTCTTGAGCACCTCACCTCCCTGCGCTTCCTGAACCTCAGCCGAAACTGCTTGCGGGCCTTTGAGGCCCAGCGGGCGGGCTCCCTGCCCTGCCTCGTGCTCCTGGACGTCAGCCACAATGCGCTGGAGATGCTGGAGCTGGGTGCCAGAGCCCTGGGGTCCCTGCGGACGCTGCTCCTACAGGACAATGCCCTGCGGGACCTGCCCCCATATACCTTTGCCGGCCTGGTCAGCCTGCAGAGGCTCAACCTGCAGGGGAACCGAGTCAGCCCCTGTGGGGGCCCCGGGGAGCCTGGACCCCCAGGCTGTGTGGCCTTCTCTGGCATCTCCTCCCTCCGCATCCTGAACCTGGTGGACAATGAGATGGAGATGCTGAGGGCAGGTGCCTTCCTCCACACACCACTCACCGAGCTGGACCTCTCTGCCAACCCTGGGCTGGATGTGGCCATAGGGGCCTTGGCAGGCCTGGAGGCCTCCTTGGAGGTCCTGGCCCTGCAGGGCAATGGGCTGGCCGTCCTGCAGGTGGATCTGCCCTGCTTCAGCTGCCTGAAGCGGCTCAATCTCGCCGAGAACCGCCTGAGCCGCCTGCCAGCCTGGACGCAGGCTGTGTCGCTGGAGGTGCTGGACCTGAGGAATAACAGCTTCAGCCTCCTGCCGGGCAGCGCCATGGGCGGCCTGGAGACCAGCCTTCGGCGCCTCTACCTGCAGGGGAATCCGCTCAGCTGCTGTGGCAATGGCTGGCTGGCCTCCCAGCTGCACCAGGGCCGTGTGGACGTGGACGCCACCCAGGACCTGATCTGCCGCTTCGGCTCCCAGGAGGAGGTGTCCCTGAGCCACGTACGTCCTGAGGACTGTGAGAAGGGGGGACTCAAGACCGTCAACCTCATAATCATCCTCACCTTCACGCTGGTCGCTGCCATCCTCCTCACCACCCTGGCCACCTGTTGCTGCGTCCGCCGGCAGAAGTTCAACCAACAGTTCAAAGCCTAGAGGAAGCGGGGGCTGCAGAACAGCTCAGCCCAGAGACCCTTCCGGGTCAGTGGGGGGAGCCCAAGAAGGGTGGGGACTGACCCAAGGTCACCCAGTGAGCCAGGGTCCGAGAACCCTGGTGTCTGAATCCCAGCCCTGGGCTCCTTTCCCTTGTCCGGCGGCGTTGGTAAGTGACTCACTTTCCAGGCCACACGTGTGGCCCAGCTGTGGAGGCCGGAACTTGAGCAGTTCCAGGACTGTCAGAGAATAAAGCTGACCCATCAGATCAACAGACATTCACCAGCATCTCTTGTGTGCCACACCCTGCTCTGGGCTCCCAGGGACGCTGGTGAACGAGACGCATCTCTGTCCTCAGGCATCTCCCGGTCTGGGAGGGGAGGTGGTCGCAGAGCCATGCAGTGACCACACGGTGTGGGAGCCCTGCAGCCCCGCTGGCTGCGTGTGGACGGTCCTGCCCCCGGCCAGGCCAGGGTAACCAAGGGGCGAGACCAAGAGCCTTGGTCTGAGACGTTTCCAAGCAGACTGTTTGTCACATCTTCTGATAATGACTTTCAGCTTCTCTGGAACATGAAGAGCTTGTGACCGGAAGAGAGCTGGAGCCACATGAGTCCGTCTTGGACCCAGCGCTGTTTGGCGGGCCGCGGCGGCTCCAGCAGGGCCTGGGGAAACGCTGTCGTGCTGGGCTCCGGCCCAGGCCTGACCATTCCGTTTCCTGCTCTGGGGCTCCTTCCCTGGCTGGCACTCCCGTGCGGCACACACTGGCCCGAATACTGCCCAAGTCCCCGACGCCCTGCCCGGGGCCCCTGCTCCATCCCAGCCCCACCCTGGCCGCTGAGCTAGGAGTTAGAATCTTTGGGATCTGGTTCTGTTTTGCCCCAGGCTTGGCAGCTGTAGCAAACCCAAGCCTGCGTCTGCCTCTTTATGACAAGGCTCTGAGGTTGGTATTTTATCCCGTTTTATAAAGGAGGCTTGAAGTCTCCCTCCAGGGTCCTGCAGCTAAGAAACGCCATAAGTGAGATTCAGACTCATCTCCTCCTGCCTCCACGGCCTGAGCTCTGTCACTGTGGCAGCTGCAGGCTCTTAGGTGGACCGGAAGTGGTCCCACATGGCCAGAACAGGGCCTGGGAGCATCCTGTGTTGCACATACCCACCCACTCCTCTCCCTCCTCTCTCCCAGGCAGGCAGAGAGAAGACAGGCAGCCACGGGCCCTCTGCTCCTTCTCTGCCTCAGTTTCCCTTGTTCCCTCCTTTGCAGACTGCTGTGGGCCCCCTTTTTTCTCTTCTTGCTCTTGCATTCCCTCATCCCCTCTCCCTTCATAGAGCGTGACCTGGAGTTTGAGACCACTGGGTCCAACCTCCCCATTGCACAGACAGGGAAACTGAGGCTGAGGAAGAGAATGGGAGTTGCTCAGAGCTGCACAAGTCAGTGGCAGAGCCTGTGAAAAAAGTGGCTTCAGACCTCATTGAGGGGCATGTGGTGGCACTGGGGGTTGGACCTGAGTGGTTTCCTTCTCTCAGCTCTCACATCCCAAGAGAACACTGACTCCACATTCTCTTCCTGGTCCTCATCGTGCAGACATTTTTTTTTTCCCAAGAAAAATGGGTAGAAAAACCCATCCAGGTATCACCCTCTATCGGTCATTCCCGTGGAATCATGGGCTGTCCGGGAAGAAGGGAAGCCCTGGGATCAGGCCGGACCCTGTGTGACTGTCTGCCCCTCTTGCCTGGGCTGGGCCCGCGGTCTGGCTCACGACAGTGCTCATAAAGGAGATGATGAAAATGCCCCTCTCTCTGCCCCATTTTACAGATGAGAAAACTGAGGCCCAGAGGGGGTTGAGGACTCAGGGAGTCAATGGCCGAGCCGGGGCTGGAACCTGGTGTCCTGGCCCAGCCCAGGGCCCAGGCGGCGTCGGGGGCAGCCGGGGGCGTCGGGTCCCGGGTCCCGCTGGGGTCACGCCCACAGGTGCTCACCACACACGGATGCTTTTCCTCGGGCCTGGAGGGCCAGGTGCAGGCCCCTTCCCGCCTGATCTTTGCAAACACTACACAATGCTGCTGTCACCTCCCAGGAGCCAGGCCACAGCCCGGCCTCGGCACCAGCCTTTTGTATAACCCACGTGAATGTATTAAAAAATGATTTTGGAGAAACAGCTCACCTGCCAGCCTGCTCCTTGCTTCATTGCACCGGCGTGAACCCTGCCGTCCTCTGCTTCCCTTACTGTCTTGGAATCCTCATGCTACCCCTGGGGAGATAGGCCGAGGACTGTTGTGGGGGGAGACTGAGGCTCCGAGTCATCACCACATGGACCTTGGGGCCTCAGCCCTGCTCACATCCCCTGCGGGACCACTGTCCTGTCACATTCAACAAACCCCACTCTCCCCCCCCTCCCCCCCCACGGAGAACATGGTGGCTTTCCTTCCTCTGCGGCTCCCTCTGCTCCCCTTTCTCTGAGCTCGCCCCTCTGCCCCATCTCAGAGGCAGTGCCGTCCCTCCCTCCCTTGCTCAGGGTCCTCTCCCCTCCTCTCATTCGCTCCCTCCACTCTCTGCTCACTTCTTTCTCTCAGGCTTCAGCTGTGCTCGAGTCTTGAGTCTTGCCCATCGCAGAAGTAGTAGACGCCCTTAAACCGCTTTCCCTTCCTTCTCCTCCTTCAGGGGTAAACTTCTTGGGAAAGTAGCTGCCCCTGCCCCATTCTCAACCCACCCCAGGCTGCCTTCAGCCCCTCCCGTGCCCCCACTGTCCCGCCTAAGGTCACTGAAGGCGTCCTTTGCCAAACTCAGCACTTTTCAGACTGCACCTCCTTGACCCCTCGGCTGTGGGGGCCCCTCACCGCGTCCTCCCTGGGCACACTCTCCTGGCACCTAGGACCCCCCACACATGCTTTTCCTTCCTCTCAGGCCACTCCTTTTCGGGCCCTGCTGTGTGCTCATCTTCCTGGAGCATCTGAATGCCGAGCGCCAGGACCCCATCCCAGGCCCTCCTCCCTCAGGAAGGTCATCGCCCCCTTGCTATAGCCACCCCATTGCTCCGAGGATGCCCACAGCTCTGTCTCCAGGTCCTCCTGAGTGTCCAGCCCTGATACCCAGAGCCCTCCACCCCTAAGAGAGCTAAAGGTCTCCCGGGGGCTGGAGAACTGAGTGGCAGGTTGCCGCTCAAGGCGGAACCTGGGAGAAGAGCCGGAGGGGCCAGCAGAAAAGCGTTCCTGGTTCCTGGAAGGGAGTGGGAGGGTGAGGGTGTAGGCTGTGGGGTCTGGGGGAGGGGACAAGTGCAACCTCACCAGTGGTGGGCGTGGGGCAGGCAGGGGGCTCTGAAGCAGAGTCTAGAGGAAGGGACGGTCCCCCTGCCTCCCCGCCCCCACTTTGCAGCCCCCTGCGCTTGTCCTCATGTGGCTCCGCCTCCCGTCCTCAGCTGCTGGACACCCAGACACTGCCGCCTCTGCAGGTGCCCGCCTTCTCCCCGCACCTCCTCTCCTGATGGTGCCAGCCCAGTGCTGCCTGGTCTCCCCACCCCCGAGCATCCTGGAGACTTCTCCAGCCCAGCATCTCTGGGCCGTGGCCTCTCACCTCCCAGTTCCTGCTCCAGCTCCTACTCTCCAAAGGCAAGTTGTAAATGCCTATTTCACGGATGGGGCTGGGGGGTGAGGGGGCATGCGACTCAACACCCTGCACACAGGAGGTGCGCCACAAAGGCCTCAGGGAAGGCAGGAGGGCGGGCTGAGTTCAGCCCGGGGCTCTGTGAACCTCCGATCTGGCGGGGAGCCCCCCGGGTCCCTGACCCCTCTTCCTGGAAAACAGGGGAGTTCGCTCACCTGGTCAAGACCCCCAGTGAGGCAGAAATTCCTGTTTTCAGCCAAACGTGGACACAGCTGCCAAGTAGGTCATCAGAGCATCCGGCAGTTCTAGGAGGAGGGGAGGCCCTCACCTGCCCCCGTCACAGACAGCCTGCGGGGCCAGGCCACCCGGCTCATTCAGTCCACGGGCACAGGTCCTGGCAGGAGGGGAGGAGGCAGCACATGGCCCACCAGCTGCCTCACCTCTGAGTTCCCTGTGCGGGCACCCCCTGGGGGACCAGGACCCGCTGTCTGCGTTCTGTGCCCCTGTCCTTTGGGCAGCTCACAGGTCCTGCAAGTCCAGGTCCCTACAGCCCTCCAGGAACATCTCTCTGGCCGCCTCCCTCCTTGTCTTCAGAGCTGACAATTATTGAGCACGTCCAGGGGCTGGCCGCCCGACTCTCCCCAACACCAGGCTCTCTCCCACCTCCTCTACCTGAACTGTCTCACCCTCCCACCCAGACCCACCTGCTGAACTCCTCCTTTTCCAACCCTGCCTACATCACCTCCTCCAGGGAGACTGCCCTGATTTCCTTCCTCCAGCTGCCCACTGTGCCAGGCTGCCCTCAGCCACAGCACCAGGATGTCTGCCTGACCTGCCACCATGAGGGAGGTCCTACCTGGTGCCCCTTCTGTGTCCTCAGGACCCATGAGCCAACACAGAAGGTGAGTTCAGAAAATGTTTCCTGAATGGATGCCCCCGCCCTCCAGGACTGAAAAACTTGTGGGGATTGAGACCAGCCCTCAGACAGAGAGTGGGTGACAGGCTTCTCAGACAGACACAGGGGACACAGAAGACAGAGAGGGGGATGCAGGGTGTGGGCTGCCCAGGGGTAGCAGTGGCCAGTGGTGAGGCAAAGAAAGGAGCTTCTCTCACCACCCTCCAGATCCCTGCAGGACCATGTCTTCTCTTCTCCTCCCTGCCTCTCCTCCCTCCCCGCCCTCTCCCTCTCTCTTCTCACTCCTCTCCCTTGGTCGTCTCCCCCACCCTATCTCACTGAACAGTGGGGCTGTGGTGGCTGAGAGGGGGCGGGGAGGAGGTCGAGCTGTTTATAGGAGCTGGAGCAGCTCCAGCCATCAGCTCTGTTTGGAGCTGCAGACCAAGCATAATAAATACCTTGGCTCCTCCCCAGCTGTGCTTTCCCTGAACTTGGCCATTCGAACTCCAAACCTCTCCGGCCTGCTGGTTCTCAGGACCCAGCTCCCACCCCACCCCACCCCACCCTCCCACCTCCCACCAAGCTGCCCTGGAGCGAGCACTGCCTCTGGGACCAGAAACGCAGGGCTGAGTCTGGGCTCCTCCACTGCTTTGGGGAGCAACGGCAAGTCACACAGCCTGTCTGTGCCTCCATTTCCCCATCCGAAAAACAGCACTGTAGTCAATGCACAGTGCTGTTCACATGTTAGGCCAGAGCGAGCTGAGCATCCGCTCTGTGCTGGGCCCTGCGGGATCCCTGGGAACAGTCGGACAGATCCTCTGCCGATTGGGAAGAGGGAGGGGCCGAGGCACAGCACAGGCAGGAAGTGGTCAGCGCCACAAGGGAGGTCCAGATTTGTGCTCCGAGTTTGTTTGCAGCAGGGAGCGGCCCTTCCAGCTGCAGGAGTGAGGGGAGACTTCGAGGACATCTGGGCTGTCCCTGCGAGGAAGGGTAGGATTTCAACATGTGGAGATGGGGAGAGGCTCCTCTGGGCCGAGCAAATGGCTCAAGGCCCGGAGTCGGGCAGTGGGAAGATGCGGCCTGGGGCAGGCAGAAGAGTCTGCCTGTGCCCAGCCTCCGCCCCATCACTCCCAACTGTGTCCTCTCTGATCCTTCCGCACCCTCAGCTCTGACTTCCCAGCTGTCTGGAATCCTCCTTCCTTTCCTGGAGAGCTTCCGACTCACCCAGCTCTCCCAAGTTGTGGATGCATTCCCGGAATTCTGCAGTCACGTCCACACCCCCACCTACCCCCAAAAAGCCACCCCGGAAAGTGGAAGACTCGGATAGGGGAAAAGTCGTTGGCCAATAGCACATGTTTCTGGGATGAATAAGGGAATAAAAGAGTGAGTCAATGAAAAAGAGGATAAGTAAGTAAATTACTGAATTCAACCGATATTCCTTAAGCCCCTGCTACACACCATGCTAAGTACTAGATTCCTCCCCTCGTGGTGCTCCCTGTTTATTAGGGAAAATAGACATTAGACACACACATACACACACACAGACGAATAAAGACAAAATGGCAAATTGTGATGAGTATGATGAGAGGAAATAGTTGGGATGGGCCGACTCAGAGAAGTCCCCTCCGAGGACGAGATCTGAAGCTAAGACTGGAGGACTCAAGTCGAGTGAGTGACTTAATATTCCTTCCAGCCTGGTCCCCTGACTCCCATGAATTTGCCGAAATGCCTGGGGAGAGCGAGAGCTCACTCTAGAGCCCCAGGTCCATTTTCACGCACTGAAAGTGGCCCCTACACTGGGACCCTCCCAGCCTCCCTCCCCTCCCCCTGGTGCCTCGGCTGCCCCATTCTAGAATCACGAAGGAAAATATGGAAGGCCACATATAGGAGGGTGGAGGGGTGGCTAAGGGGGCAGGGGGGTGGAGGGGTCCCAGGAGTTAAGCACTGTCGGGTAGGGGGCTAGCTAGGCTGCAGGACAAGAGAATCCAGTCCTTTAAATCCAAAGGCCCCTGCTTTTCAATTTTCGGGGGTGGGCGTAGGATGGGCTTGGCTCCCTCCTCCATTCCTGCACCGGCTATGTCAGCTTGTACCCTCCTCTTCCATCCTAGGTAACTTACTAACATTCTCATATCTAACCTTCCGTATGTTTTCTCCATAGTCAAGTAATCATTGACAGACACATTTAAATTATATGCAAATACTCATATGCATGTATCGTTTTATAAAAATGGAGTCATTTCATATACATTTTCCTGCATCCTGCTTTTCTCATTCAACAATACTTTAAGGAAACCCCCCCAAACAAACCGATGTAGCTCTGATTCATTGTTGACAGTCCATAAAATTCCACAGGGTGACTGTTCCGTAGTTGCTTCAGCCATTCACATGGATGGGACGTCCACTTGGTTACGCTTTCCTGCAACTGTAAACAGGCTGCAAAAGCATCTTTGTCTGTATGTCCGCTGTCTCTGGGAGTTGTATGTCTGTCAGGTAAGCACTTATAAGTGGGATTCTCGATCAATGGATGGATATTATATATAATTTTAACAAAGCTTACTTTTCAAAAAGACAGTCACGTTCCACATTTCCACAGACACCTCATGAGAGTACCTTTTCCGGCACTTCCCTGCCAGAAACGCAGGCCACGGCGACAGGTGTAAAGTGGCCTCTCGCTGTTCCTTTAAATCGCACTTTCCTACCGCTCCGTCTGAGCAGCTTGTCGTCTGTTTCTTGGCCATTTGGATCAACTCTTCCCTTGAATTGCCCATTTTCCTGTTGAGTGGTCTTTTCCTCATCAATTCGTAAAACCTCCTGGTACACTGCAGTTATTAACCTTCCCCTAGCGTCTTCATAACAAACGTTTCCCAGGTCTCTCATTTGTCTGCTGACTCTGCTTGTGCACGGTGCCCCACGATGCTGCTCAGCTCTCCCTGTCCCTTTGTCGCTTCTCAGTTTGTTTCACTCGGATTGCTTGTATGGTCTCCTAAATTTTCCTTTTCTTTTTTTCTTGTTTTCTTTTTTACGTTTAAATCTTTAAATAATCTGAAATGCAGTTTTGATTATGAAGCTGGATAATGGTCAAATCTTATTTGATTCCAGATGGACAGTAATTGTGCCAGCATCATTTATTAAATAATTAGAAGTTCGCTCTGTCAAATGTGAAATTCTGATATATATTTGGATTCCATTTCTGGATTTCATGTTCTGTACGTTTCATGGATCTATTTCTCTCTAGTGATTGGTTTTAGAGTTTGTTCTGATACATATAAGGCCTGTCCTGGTGCACTGTTATTATTTCCCATAAATTTTTGGCTATTTTTAGGCATTCATTCTTCCGTATAAACATTTCACTCTGGGGCCGGCCCGGTGGCGCAGCGGTTAAGTGCTCACGTTCTGCTTCAGCGGCCCGGGGTTCGCCGGATCCCGGGTGTGGACATGGCACGGCTTGGCACACCATGCTGTGGTAGGCGTCCCACATATAAAGTAGAGGAAGATGGGCACGGATGTTAGCTCAGGGCCAGTCTTCCTCAGCAAAAAGAGGAGGATTGGCAGCACTTAGCTTAGGACTAATCTTCCTCAAAAACAAACAAGTAAACAAAAAAACCCATTTCACTCTGTCTGGAATTGATTTGGGGAGTTTTGACATTTCTATGATATTAAATCTTCTCATCCAAGAGCATGGTATGTTGTTCCGTTTGCTCAGTCCTTCCACAAGATCGTACAGTTTTCTTCATATGGGTCCTATGTCTTTCCTGTTATATTTATTTCTATTTTGTACTTTTTCTCAATATTGTAAGTGGAATATTTTTTCTCTTTCCATTTTTACATGCTGATTGTCAAAATAGAGAAAAGTGATTGGTTTTATATATTTATCTTGTATCCAATAACCTTATCAATTTTTCCTCTTCATTCAAGTAGGCTTTGTGAGCTGTTTCTTTTGTTTCTGCACTTGTTTTTGCTTCTTGTTTCTCTGCTACAGGCTCTTGGGTTTTCTAGGTATGCAGTCATTTAATGACGTCACTCTTCCTGCAGTCCCTTGACGCCCTCCCCGCTGTGGTGTCTGTCTCTGGCCAGGCCTGCAGCCGAGTTGCGGGGACCCACACTGTCCACCACAGAGCTCCTGCTCCCATGTCCTCTCTTCCCAACACCAGGGCTGCAATCTTCTGTCTCCTTCATTTGCAGGAGCAGAGTGAAGGTGTGGGTTGGGGGCCGCCTCAGAATACCCGCCATTTTGTTCCACAGAGTGAATTTATTCCCCTCTAACTGGAATTCTGTTCTCCTCCTAGAGCAAAGGTTGAGAACTGGTGGCCTCTGGGCCAGATTTAGCCTTCAGGCGTGCTTTATTTGGCCCACACATTGGTTTATAAAAATCTGGTTTAATTGCCAACATTTAAAAATTGGAAGAATTGTTTTATATGGGCCCATAGAAAAATCTGTATTTCTGATTTTTCTTAAAATTCTGGAAAGTCTGAGACCCTGGGCCCCCAGACCACAGGACAATGATTGGGATGAAGTGTGAAACTGCATCTCCCACCTAGACTGTGGACTCCTCAAGGGCGGGGGCTATCCTGTCGCCTCTGTACCCCAGCACCTGACACGGGGCTTCAGGCAGGGGTCATGAAAGTATAATTCCTTCTGTGTCACGTACAAGTCTAAGGACGCGTGAGGTGAGAGTCCCATACAGTAAGGGTTCTGACCTTTATTGTGCCATGGAAACTTTGGCAGTCTGATGAAGCCTATGGGCCCCTTCTCAGAATAAGGTTTTTAAATTCATAGAACAAAAAATACACACGATTACAAAGGAAATCAATTCAAATCAATCTAATGCAGTTACTAGAATATTAAAAAATGATTGTGATTTAGTAATACAGATTTTTTGTTAGCACATTAAATAATGAGATCTAGCAGCAGATAGTATAACTACTGTGGTTTTGAAACACTGATGAGCATGAACAATTTCTTGTGAGATCTACAATAACGGTGACAAGATGGAAACATCTGTAATTTCTGCTGGGGGTGGGACTGCTAACGTCACAGGTATTGCCAAGACTATGGGGATTGGCAGCCTGCATTCATGAGGGAAAGAGCTGTTACATTTCAATTAGAGGCTAATGATGAAAATAAAGATGTAATTTTGTTTCTTATCCAAGTTCACAGACCCTAAGAATTCTACCCATGGGTTCCATGGATCTCAGGTCAAGACCCCTGCTTTTGGGAGATAGTGCTAATGGCAGCTATAACTGAGCCACAATAACAGAGAAACACAGTCCCATGGAACCACCCCAATCTTGGGTGTTCTCGTTCAGGGCTGGGTTGGGGTGTAACTTAGATCACTTCTTCTGGTGGGCTTTTGGGCAATTTGTTCTAAGAATCTTAAAAACTTGCATCTGCTTTAACCCTGCAATTCTGTTTCTAGGAGTTTATCCCAAGGAAATAAAGATGCAGCCAAAGGAAAATTGAGTGTGAGGATGTTTATCATCGCCAGGGGCACAGCCAGCTTCTGTGGAGCCTGAAGCTTGTGCAGCGTAGGGGGCCCCTTTTACAAAAAGGAGACAAAATCACAAATATAAAATTGCTAGACCTTCTCAGGCATGTGGAAAGGTCCTGAGCAAGTGAGGGACCCTGCAGCTAAAGCTTCATCAGCTTTGCGTAAATTAACCCAATCACAGCATTATTAATAATAATCTAAAATTAGGAACAACCTAAAACAGCCAACAATTGGGGTTTGATATAGTCAGTTATCATATATCCATACAAGGGAATACTGATCAGGCATTTAAATGATATGAATGTAGAGGTGTATTTATTGACGTGGAAAGATGCTCCAATAGTAGTATGAAGTGAAAAAAGCGGGTTATAAAATACGTGTAAGATCCCAGTTTTGTTAACATACAGTTGTGTAACCACCACCGCAGTGAGAATGTACAACGTTTCCATCCCCCTAAAAAGTCCCCTGTGCCCTTGTGTAGTCAACTCCTTTCTCCATCCCCAGCCCCGAGGAATCACAGATGTGTTATAGTGTCTGCTACAGTATTGCCTTTTCCAGAATGTTATAAATAAAATCACACAGTAGGTAGCTTTCTGTCTGGGCTCTTTCACTACTACAACGCACTTGAGCGTCATCCACGCTGTTGAAAGTCTCGAGGCTCCTTCCTCATACTGAGCAGTATTCCACTGAACGCTGCATCAGAGTTTGTCTAACCATTCGCTTATTGAAGAACATTTGGGTTGTTTCCAGTCTTCGGCTGGAATTATAAATAAACTGCTATAAACATTCACATACAGGTTTTGGTGTGAACATAAGTTTTCGTTTCTCTCGGGTCAATACCTGGGAGGGGGCGTGTTGGGTCCTACGGCAGGTGTATGTGTAACTTTTCAGAGACGCTGCCAAACTGTTTTCCAGAGTGATTGTTCAACTTTTAATTCTCTTCAGCAATGTTCGTCTCCATCCTCACCAACACTTGGTATTGTGGTTGTTTTTAATCCCCTTAATAGGAGTGTAGTTGTAGACTGAAGGTGTTTTTTATGTTTGTTTTTTTGTAAATAGATTTCTTTTTTGGAGCCGTCCTTTATCAGGTATGTCTTTTGCAAATATTTTCTCCCAGAGACTGAAGTTTTATTCGAATTGGACTGCAATTTTTCTTTTTACTTTTAGTTTTGAAACAACTTCAAACTTGCAGAAGAATTGCAAGAATAGTACAGAGAACTCCCATATATCCTTCACCCAGATTCACCAACGGTTAGCAATTGTCACTTGCTATCTCTATATATACACATTTTTTTTCTCCAACCATTTGAGAGTAAGCTGCAAACATCATTACCCCAAATATTTCAACGCATATTTCCTAAGAAAAAAGACAGTCTCTTACCTAACCACAGTGTAGTTATCAAATCAGTAAATTTAACATTGCCATAATATATTATCTAATTCTCAGGTGAGATCCAAATTTCACTAAATGCTCCAATAATGTCCTTTATAGCAAGGTCCCCTCCGATCCAGGATCCAGTCTAGCATCATGCTTTACGTTTGGTTGCCGTGACTCTTGTCTCCGTTAGTCTGGAACAGTCCCTCAATCTTCATCGTCTTTTGTGACATTGACACTTTTGATGAGTCTGGGCCAACGATTTTGTAGACTGATTTTCAGTTTGGGTTTGTCTGATGTTTCCTCTCTCAAGTTCTGCCTTTTTGGGCAGGAATACCACAGAAGTGGTGGTGTCGTGTGTTTCTCAGGTCACCACATCAGGAGGTACTTCATACTCTACTGAGTATAGCTTTTAATGTGCATTAGGGCAAAAAAAGAGAAGACTGAAGGAAGATATTCGCCAAAAAATAAGAATGAGAGGAGGATTTCAGGTGATTTTTACTCTGTTCTTTGACTTGCCCATATAGTGCACTCATACCCAGCAAGCATTTACTCTTGCCCGCACTACCTCCAAATTCTGCCTGCTCTCCCCTTCGGACTAGACCTTGCCTCCTGATGCTCCAGGGAAAAGGAGGTCACAGTCAAGAGGCAATTACACAGTGTCATCTTGACCTTTTGACTTTCTAATATCCCAGGTCCTTCCACTTAACAGATTATCCAGAGTCATTTTTACTGGATGGAATTTTTGCCTTATACTCATCAGATCCAATGCCACAGTATTTTCATATTTTTTATACAGTTAACTTATGTTACTCATGAAAGATTTTTAAAAACTGATATTAAAAAAGGGGAAAAATCACCTGCTTCCATGAGCTGACATTTTGAATTGTGGACCAGAAACCTCAGCAGCCCGGGGTGGGGTGGTTTATATGTCAGCGCAGACATCATGGAAATTCTCAGCTTGGCATCTTCAGAAAGAGGAGGAGCTTGGAGGCGGGCACCTTGAAGGGGAAAATACCTCCAAACTAGTCATCAGGCCCACATTTCTTCCTCCTACAGGTCTCTCATCTTCTCCCCATCCTTATGCCGCTGAGGGTTCAGGCCTTCGGCATCTCTCACCTGGACTGTGGCCCCAGGCACTCAGCTCCCTGCTCTCGGGGTCTTTAGTCCGTTCTGCAGCTGAATAATCTTCCCAGAGCCTAATGTTGTTCTGTCTCCTTTCCACAGCTTCCACTACCCCATCACCTACCCAATCAAATGCATTCCCTGACACCCACCTTTCCCGCCCTCTTGCCCCACGCTGCCTCTGTACTTACCAGAATCCCATGCACCAGCCACCGGTGGGCTGCTGGCTCGTTTCTGCCTCTGTGCCTTTGCTCAGGCCATTCTCCTCCCTGGAATGCCTTCCTCTGGGAGCTCTGCCTATCCAAACCTGGACCACCCTTCCAGGGCAAGCATCAAATTACCTCTTTCAAGAATTCTCCAGCAAACCCTTACTGAATGACTCCCTGGGCCAGGCTCTGAGGCTGCAACCATGAGAATGACACAGCCCCTGCCTTCAAGAGCGTCACAGTCCACTGGGGAGTCGAGAAAGATAAACACATCAACAGAGACATGAAGGGTGGATGAGAAGGGAAGGATAGAAAAAGAATATTTGTAGCAGAAAAAACGTTGCCCTTGTAGGTCATGTACGGGTTTGCTGGGCTGCAGGAACAAAGTACCCACAGGGCGGGGGTGGGGGCTGGGAAGCTTAAAACAACAGAAAGATGTCGTCTCCCAGTTCTGGAGGCAGGAAGTCCAAGATCAAGGTGTCCGCAGGGCCATGCTCCCTCTGAAGGGGCCAGGGAAGGACCTGTTCCAGGCCTCTCTCCTGGCTCCTGGCGGTTCCCCGGCTTGTGCAGCGCAGTGCCCTTCCTCGCGTGGAGCTCTCCTGGGTGTGTGTCCCTGTGCCCAAGCCCCCCTCTTTGTTAGGACAGCAGTCATTGGATTAGGGGCTGTCCTGCTCCAGCATGATCTCATCTTATCTAAGGAACATCTGCAACAACCCTGTTTCCAAACGAGGTCACGTTCTGAGGTCCTGGGCGTTAGGACTTCAACATACGAATTTGGTGGGGGCCAAAGTTCAACCCATGCCATCTGAGCAGAGGCCAGAACACAAAGGGCAGGGATGAGCGTGGAGGAATAGACTCGGAGGCGCTGGCTCCCTCAGTTCGCTGTGTGAGAAGGCAGCCGATCAGAAGAGGGATTTGCGGGAAAGACAGACACGGCTCATGGGATTTAAAAGAAGTAAGTGGTTGCTGTGTGGTGTGCTTTGTCACCTCCGCTCTGTTCCCACAGAAGCTGCTTCTGCAGGGGAGTGGGGGAGGGGATTACCGATGCGCTGGCCCAAAATCCAGGGCAGGGTGTCTGTGGGAGGCCACACCACGGCCTGGAGGAGATGGGGTACTCCCGGCTGAGGGAGCAGAGTGAGGGAGGGTCTAGGGCAGCGGCTTCGTGACAGAGGAAAGAAACAGCCGTGACTAGTTGTATTCAGCATCAGACTCTGCCGTATGCATTCATTTCTGAGGACACATTTGATTCTGGTGAATGCCTTGTATGGTAGAAATCATCGTCCCTGTTCTACAGCCGAGGACATGGTGGCTCAAGGGTGATGTGGGCTGCTAGAGGTCCCACAGCAGGTGCCAGCCAAAGCAGCGTTGAACCCAAGAAGTCTGTCAGCAAAGCCCATGCTCCTTCCAGAGCTCTCAGGTACACTCTGACCACAGGCTCTTCTTTAGCAACTCGGGGAAGCTCATGCGCAGCTGAGCTCCAACAAGCCAGATGCACCGACTGATTAAGGAATGTTTCTGTACAGCCACTTCAGAAACCATCTTCATATCCATTGGCTCACTTCTGATTTCAGCCAAGGCTCACCTCCCGTGGCCAGCGTCCTACCGCAAGCTTGAGCCATGAGTTTCCACGTCGGCCGTAGGCTCTTCAGCACCACAGGAGCTTGCTTGGGCAGGCGACGCAGCCAAGAGATCTAAAGGTCCTCACCCGGTGGGGCAAGAGTCAGCAGATCGACTTCCAGCTTCCTATCCTGCAGGTGCGTGGTCCTGACAGGCGTTCTGTAGGCTTCGCAGGGTCCTGGTGGGGTGCAGCCCTGTCGCCCACTGTGGAGATGGATGTGACACACCCGAGCTGGGCTTTACTTCCTTCCCTGTCCCACTCTCCCTCACTCTCCTTCCTGGAATCGCCTCCCCAGGGAACCATCGCGCCGAGGCCCGCCATCACACTCTGCCTTTGGAGAAATCCGAACTACGAGGGTGATGCTGGCACTGGCAGGAACAAGGAGGAGCCCTTCCCGAGGCGGGGGCCATTCTGAAACGGACTCAGAGCCGCACATGAAGACGCCAGCGAAGACCCATGGATGACGGACCATCAAATAGGGTTTTGATTTAGAGGTAAGGTGGAGAGGGAGGCCCGGCTGTACCACACAGGTCGAAGAGTCTGGGCCCCATTTAAGCGCGGAAGAGACACGCTTAGATTTGTATTTCTGAAAGCCCGCTCTGGCTGACGAACGGAGGACAGAGTGGAGGGAGCCAGACTAGGGTCAGGGAGACAGGCGGGGAGGCCATTGTTGGAACTGAGTGTAGATGACGAGGCCCAGACTAGGACAGCGGCAACGGCCCAGAGAGAAGATGACACAGTCGGGAGTTGTTTAGAGAGTTGACCTGCTGGACTGGATGAGAACCTGGATGAGGTCAGGGGTTGGGGGTGGAGAGAGACTGCCAGGGGTGGTTCCAGGCTTCTGGTGCCTTTCCCTGATGGAGGGGACGTGGGGAGAGAACAGGGAGGGAGGGGACCAGTTGGGTGTTGGTTCCCGTGGGCTGCGAGGGTCTCTGGAGCACGTGGAGGTCTGTGGTGGTGCTCAGGAGGGAGGTTGGGCTTGAAGCAGGCTTAGGAGGCATCCGCCTAGTGACCTCAATGTTGTCCCTCACTCTTGGGCCTGTTCCCGCCACTGAACCAAGAGGGCTGCTTTGGGCGACTCCTAAGGGTCCTACAGCTCAGCAGGAGGAGCCCCTGCTGCTTCTCCTCCCCTGTCTCTGGTACCTTTCTCACCCCCAGCTTGGGGCAGGGGCAGACAAGCCTGGGTCCTGACCTCTCCTCTCCCAAGACCTCCCAGCGGGGCACTCTGCTTCTTCTAGGTCCGGAGCCCAGGAGATCCGACCTGTCCCAGGAAACGGGAGACGTGGAGGGAGCCAGTCCCAGCCCTTGGAGACCTCCCTCTCATTGTTTCCACAGCAGCACCAGCCCAGAAACAATTCAGGAGGCCCGGGGGCAAGCAGACTTTGCCAAGTCACTGCCTGTCTCAGGCGGGCAGGGATGGGGTATTGGGGGGCATCCTAATGGAGAGAGGGAGCAGGTCAGGAAGGTAGGAGAAGGGTCCAGCTCAGTCCTGACCAGAGTTCCAGGAGGAAATGGGGCCCCTCGAGGTGAGGGGCTGAAGGGAGATCATGAAAGGATGCGCAGGGGGAAGGGAGCCAACAGAGGGTGAGGAGCAGCCAGACTAGCAGCGCTTCCCCTCCCAGGCCCACAGGTTGAGAGGTGGCCATGGTGCTCCCAGAGCCAGTGGTGCTTGGAGCTGCAGAAGGCGGAGCTGCAGAAGGCGGAGCTGCCAGGACTGTGGCCATGCAGAGGGGAGCAGGAGGACCAAATGCTTTGACCTCGCTCTCTTCTCTCTCTGCTGTCCTGCCACAGCCTCTCGTTGGCCAAACCTAAAGGAAAGGTGAAGCATCCACAGAAGCCAACCTCCGGGACACAGAGCAGGACAGAGGACGGATCTGGGGCAGATGGAGAAGCACCAACACAGCGTGGAGCCTGGGAGGAAGTGCCAGCTGCACCACTTTCCAGATGCCCAAGGAGGTTTTCACCCCTTCATTTCCTCGTCTGTAGGGCGGGCTTAACACCTGGCTAGGTGTCTACCACATAGAGGGCACTCAATGCTTCCCTCTCGTCGTCTGATCTCCCCGACAGCACAAGTGTCCCCGCCCCAGGTGCACATGGGAAACTCCCACAGCATCTCCAGTCCTGTGAATCTTCCAGTTGCATTGGATGCTCTTTGAAGCATGTGGGAGTGCAAGGCTTGGAGTCTGAAGACGCAAGTCAATATCTCAGCTCCATCCCCACCCTGGAGGAGTCCCTTTACTATCTGAATCTTGATTTTCTCCGCTATCAGAGGAAGCCATTGGGGCCGGCCTGGTGGTGCAGCGGTTAAGTGCGCAGGTTCTGCTTCTGCGGCCCAGGGTTCGCCGGTTCGGATCCCAGGTGCAGACATGGCACCACTTAGCACACCATGCTGTGGTAGGCGTCCCGCATATAAAGTAGAGGAAGATGGGCAGGGATGTTAGCTCAGGGCCAGTCTTCCTCAGCAAAAAGAGGAGGATTGGCAGCAGTTAGCTCAGGGCTAATCTTCCTCAAAAAAAACAAAAGCCATCATAAACATTTCATCTTTATTACTTTTTCCCACACCCCTTAGTACCCCTTCCTGGTGTGCCCCGAGACATTCCTTCAGGAAGGAGCTGAGTGCACTAATTCACTCGAGCGTGTAAGTGACTGACAACCGACTCTGAGCTCTTGCAAGGCACTGAGAGGACAAACAGCTGAATCGGCGAGTTTATAGGGGGTATCTTATTCCTGTCTGCATCGCTGGTACCTAGTGAGACGTCCTGCCCCTCATGGGCAGATGATATAAGTTGGTAGAATCACTAAACTCTCGTCTTGTGCATCCCTGTGTGCCGGGTACCCAGACGGAGCCCGGCAAACAGAAGGCGCTCATGTGTGTGATCAGTACCTGAAGGGACTACCGAATTCAATGGGGCCCAAAGCCACATCTGAGTGTGGGGTTCCTGGCCAGGGGAGGCCAGCAGCAGATCCCCAGGGGCCAGGATCCCCCCACTTCATGCAAGAAGTCAAGGCCTTGGCAACAGCGGCAGCCAGCTAGCACCAGGTCCCAGCAAGAGTCATTGTTTGGCCAAACAGGAAGCCGCCCGAGGGGAAGTGTGGCCTCGCCTCAGTGAACCCCTGAAGAGTGGCCCCCAAGAAACTTGGGGATGTGCTGGCGGCCATGGGCCGTCTTGCAGCTGCACCGTCCTGCCTCAGGCTGGGCAGTGGACCTCACTCAACCCTCGGGGCCTGGTGCAGGGTCGGCAGGGCTGGGAGCAGGGGGCTGGGTTCTAGCCCTGTTGTGACCTTGGGCTCGTAAGCTGTCCCTCTCTGGACGTATCTCCTCACCCATTCACTGAGAGATTCCAACCATGCATTTGTGGTTGAATGGGTCCACATCCGGCTGTCTCCTCAGTCCCTCTGGCTGCCTGTTTCTGACATCTCCCAGTGCAGACGAGGCCCATGGAATGACGCGTTTCCACCTGGAGAAGGGAAACCCGATGCTTCCACAGCCCTTCGCAGTTAGTGAAGCACCATCTCTTCATTTCACTTGATCCCCCCCCCAATTACGCCAAGAGGTGAAGGTGGGGTTCATTGTCCCCCTTCACAGAGGAGGACACAGAGGCTCAGAGCCTGGAGTCGAACCCATACCCCTGGCCTCGGATCCTGAAGGTCTTGGGAAGCCTCACACTGAGGCCGGAGAGGGAGGTGGCTGTCCATCCCTGTAAGGTGAGCTCTGAGACAGAGGGCGCCCTGAGGAGGCAGCAGGCCCCCTGCCTGAGGGAACAGGGTCAGGAGCCTGATTCCAGGGTTGGCCCCTTGAGCCTGCTCAGTCTGTTTGCTGTGTGTGTATTTTTCTCAATTCAGGCTCTGCCATTTACCCGCTCTGTGACTCAAGCAAGCTACTCCGCTTCTCCAGGCCTCAGGGGTCATCTAGAGATGACGCCTGTCCTGCTGACCCCCAGGCTGGGTGGGATCCGACCAGCTGATGGGGGACCGAGGCCCGTCATCACATGGATGTGTTGGTTGCCCATCCAGCATCCATTCCCCTCTTCCTTCCTCAGAGGACCCCAATTCTGCTCATTCTCCCCACTCCTGGGTTTTCGCTAGATCCCAGTGAATCTAAGGCAATCAGCATGTGGCCTTCCCTGAGAGACGGTTCTTGATTGGAAACGTGGCCCAAGTCATCCTATTTGCACCAAAGAAAAGGCCTTACAGTCCAGGGTTGGGAGAGAAGTCCTCTCTTGCCCTCTCCAGCTGGATGTTCACACGGAAATGTGTAGCCCCCATTGCCACTGGCAACCCCGAGGAGAGTGACAGCCGCCTTGGAGCCGCAAGGGGGACCAGCTAAGGACAAGAGAGAACTAGGAAAGCCTGTGTTCTTGATGACACCCGGAGCTGCTGCTGGGGCTGGAGCCACCCCCTCGCCCCGCGCAGTGGTGCGAGATGATACGTTTCCTCGGAGGCAGGGTTTTCTCTTACAGCCAAAGGCATCTTTGGTTCCCCTCGTCATCATGCAGTTTCTGATCATGGAAAGGGAGCCAGCTGCCCTCCCCACGTTGGCGCGTTCTTGATCTTCAAGCCCAGAGGACAGTTGTGAAGCCTTTGGGCCCCCGGCCGGAGCTGACGTCTCATGGCTTTTGGGAAGCTCTGCGTTCTTTCCTCTCTGCTCCCCGAGCCAGACAGTTCCTCCCTCTCCACAGCTGGCCTCTGGCCTTGGCCCAGGGGCCACCCCGCTGATATTAATGCTGCAAGATTCATGGGGCAGGGAGACGGAGGGCCTGGACCCCATACCTTAGCCTGGGCTGCGCCCTCCGCTCAGCCTCTGGTTTTTTCCTCTTCTCCCCTCCAGGGACCTCGGCCATTTTGCAGCCTTAGGATTACAGTGTTTTCAGAATATAAGAGATCTCAGAGATGACCTGGTGCAACCTCCTTGGTGTACAAAAGTGGAAACTGAGGCCCAGATATAAATGAGAGACCTGCCCTGAGTCACACAGAGCTGCGACTGGGACCCAGGTACCTTGACTCTCAGTCCAAGACTCTCCTGTACACTATGGGACGTCTGTAAATGGACGTAACTTTTTCTGTTTTGAGTATCGACTGTACACCCCATGTCACTGTCTCCATCCTCCTTTCCCATCCTATGGCCACTGCTCTGATCAGGACTTCATGCCTCTTGCCCGGGTATGGGCCTCATTCTAAGTCTGTCCAGCTTCCATCTGCAGTCCTGCCCCCCACACAGCAGCCAGAGGGATTGTCCTTAATGCAGTCCTGACTCTGTTACCCCCTGCTTCACTGCCTATTTGACAGGATCCAGGATCCATAATCCGACTTATAGGGCCCTTCAGGATTGGCCACTGCCCGACCTCATCTGTCAAATAAGGCCTATATTCCTCACTACTAAACTCAATGGATGCCTCCTCCAGGCAGCTTTCCGAGACCCCTCCATCTGTGAGCGACACTGTGTCTGACTCTATCACAGAGCCCTTCCCAGGGTGGGAGGGTCTGACCCCAGGGTCTGCTCCACCGGCTGGTGAGTGCTTCCAAAGCAGAGACCACATGGCCCAGCATGGCTATCGCCTGCTCCCTCCACCGACTTTGACCTTGCT
Organism: Equus przewalskii; assembly: GCF_037783145.1. Taxonomy (NCBI): domain Eukaryota; kingdom Metazoa; phylum Chordata; class Mammalia; order Perissodactyla; family Equidae; genus Equus; species Equus przewalskii. The sequence goes on from NC_091836.1 coordinate 67,795,622, forward strand.
GTGTGCAGTTTCCTCTTGTTGGTTCCAGAGTGTCCATCCATAGCTGGGAAGGCAGGGAGCACGGAGCGGATGGCGGGAGACGGTGATGTCTCACCCTGAGTGGGCTCCATCCCACCCAGCTTGGCCATCTTCTGATCTGACTCGGGGGTGAGTATGTCTCTACTTGAGTCATGGGCACTGAGAACCTGGCCCGGCCCGGGACTCTGGGAAGTCTCAGGGGCAGAACTTAACAACCAGTCTCCTCTGAGTGCAGCCAAGGAAAGTCCTGGGCTTGGAACTCAGTGCTGGGATCCTAGGAGCTCCGCTTCCTGGAATCAGTCCTAAGGGGAAAATCCACAACGTGGACAAAGACGAATACGGCAGAATTTATTTATAGTAGCAAAAATCTGCAAATAATCTAGAAGTCCAGCAGTAACAGAAAGGTTAAATACACTAATGTGTATTCAGATGGTGAAATATTGTGACGCCATTAAAATTATGTTTGCAAAGAGTTGTTATTAACATGGAAAAGTGTTAAGTGAGAAAGAATGGAATACAAAACCATATGCGTGGTGTGCTCATAACTGACAAAAATGCATAAAGACTGGGAAGAAATAGACTAAAATGCTAAAAATGGTTGACCTGGGCTAGAAAGATTAAAATTTTTCTTAGGTTTATACTTTCCTGTGCTTTCCAACCTTGAAAAATATTTAGACAAGAGAAGAAAAAAGAGAACAATTCCAGTCTCAGCTCTGGCGATAACTGGACGCGTGACCTTGGGCAGGTCAGCCACCCTCTTCAAGACTCGATTTCTTCATTGCGTGTTCATTCCTTCTTTCCTTCCTTCTAGAAATCTCACCTAAGGGCTTCGTCTGTGCGGCTGGGGGCTGGGGACTCAAAAGCGAATCAGAATCTAAACATATGAAAAGATGTTTAACCTTGTTCCTAATCAGAGAAATACCAATTAAAACTAAGCCAGGAGACCATCTCTCATCTATCGGATTGGCAAAAAGCCAAAAGTTTGGCAGCATCTTCTGTTGGCGGGACTGTGGGAACACAGTCTCTCGTACAACATCTGGTGGGGATATAAAATGGTGCCAGCCCGAGATGGAGGGGAATTTCACAATTTCTAGGAAAATTACATGTGTGTTTACCCTTTGACCTAGCAATCCCACTTCTAGAAATCTATCCCAAAGAGATACTGGCAAAAATAAGACATGATGTATGCATAAAGCTATTTGCAATAGTAAACCACTAGAAATGACCCAAATGTCCATCAACAAGGGTTCGTGGACCACGCAACGGATGACTCTGCAGCTAGAAAAGGGAATGAGGACGGTATCTACATGCTGTGATGACATGGTCTCAGGGCACAATGTTAAGTAAAAAAGCAAAGTGGAATAAACTATATATAGTACACTATCATTTATCAAAGAAAGGGAAGGGAATGCATATTTTCTTTAATTTAAAAAAATAAGTTAAAATATAAAAAATAAAAGTTTAAAATTCTTATCTGTTGGAGGAGGGAAGAAACAGGGTGGAGGGCAGGAGGGTAGAAACTAGACTGCTCTGAATATGCCTCATTTTGTAGATTAAGTTTAGAATGAGGTAAAGGCTTTACTTCAAAATAAAACAGAATTAAACTGAAATAAAAGTCAAAAGCAATCCCTCAAAAATCGAAAGCAAAGTAAAATAAACGACTGCACTGAGTTGGTGGCCTCCCCGTGCAGAGTTGAATTACTTCAAGTGATGCAAAAAGCTGGTGTCTTGACTACACTTCACTAGCAGGATATTTATTCTAAAGACAAAAGAACTGCAAACAAATTGTAAAGTGCTTTCCGTCATCCTACTGTTAGTAATACTACCAGTATTGTTATTCTAAAGTTTTTATAATATATAGAGAAAGTGGGAGAAAGCAAATCGGTAATCACGTTAACATCGTTAGGAGGCAAGATTTTCAGCTTTAGAGAAAAGAGAGACAAATATAAAATCAAAGAACTTAAGTAAAAGCTCTATAGCCTTAGGTTTTATTTAAAACATCAATAGGAACTCTTCATGAATATTTTCTTAAGAAAAAATATTTCCCAGCTCTGCACACCAAAAATGCCTCGAGGCAATGACCAGCCAAATGGCATTGGTACCCCTAACATCCAGATCTGTGGTCTCTAAATACCATTTCTCACCAAAGAACCAGGGCTTCACAGAGAAATAGCTGATTCCAGGTCTGGGCAGAAAATCTACAAGAAAAACCTGAACATCTTATCATACCAGAAAGCCAGGAAGCTAATAAACACTCTTTGGGTCAGGTCAAAAGAACTAAGAAGCCAATAACAGAGATGCCCACTGGCCAGAGATGGGGCATTTTGAGTGATAACAAGAGTAATAACTGTAATGGATTGAAACACAGCAAATGCATTAAAAACGATGAGATAAGAAGGATGCAAAAATCCAAAACCAAACCAACGACCAAAAATGCCTTGCTGTTCACCTTTGGAGAATGTTAGGGAATCAACTCAGTATTCTGGAAACTGATAAATAAGGTGCAAGCACCAAGCATCTATCCTGCCTCTCCTGAATAGATTGGACCTCAGAGAAACCAGAGTTGCTGAGAGAAGTATTCCAGCTAATAAATGAAGAAGGAAGAATAAAATTAAAATATCCTTTTTTTTTTTTTTTTGCAAATCTCTAACAAAATTGTGGATCTAGGTACTGACGATCAAGGCTTCTAAATGTATAGAAAGACAGACCACCAAACACTGTGCCTGTGAGGAGGCACACACCGCCCGTGAAGGGTTCTTGCCCAAACTTGGACTCTGAATGGAATCAAGTCTCTAGACCTAACTACCAATTTATAGGAAAGGCAGGGGACCGAAGACTACGTTCAATGACACCACGAGGGATGAAGGGAGAGAAGTCCAGAATGTGGAAAACTACAGGGACACACTTGTTACTCAACAAATAAGTAGGAGAAAAAATACGAGAGTGGGGAGAAACCTATAGACTGGAAGAAACTTCAGGGACCCAACCACCAAGCGAAATGTGTGCACCTTGTTTGCATCTTGATTTTGAACAAATGAACTTTGAAAGATCATCTGTGAGACAACTGGGGAAACTTACACACTACTGGATATTTGATAAACAATTATTATTAAATATGAGTATTGGTATTCTGGTCATGCCTTTATCTTTTAGAAACACATACTGCAATATTTATGGGTAAAGTGATTTGAAGTTTTGGATTTGCCCCAGCGGAGGAGGCGGGGTATATAATTGAAATGAGTGGCCTTGAGTTGGTGAGGGTTGAAGCCAGGTCAGGAAGGCCTAGGGTTATTTGTACTATTCTATTCTGTGTATGCTTGAAATTTTCCACGATAAAATGTCTTTGCTGCTCTCAAGGAGGTGGGAGGAAGACTAAGACGTGTCAACCAAAGAGATCAATTTTCTCCAAGGCGGTGGTGGGGGCAGATCCCAGAACGCTGCACCTCCCTCAGGAGTAAACTTAAGCAGGCATGTGCGTGCAGAGGGAGGAGTTCCCAGCAGAGGGAAGAGCATGAGCAAGTGCAAGAAGGCCCCCCATCTGGGGATGGCAAGTGATCTCTGCACTGAGGGAGCAAAGGGACAGATCAGAGTTAGAGGCTAAGGGGAACATGGGAACATCTTGGAGGGCCTTGAATGCCCAGCCAGGAAGGCCCGGAAAGGTGTAAGCTAGGGAGGGACATTGTGGGCTCTGTGTTTAAGCAATGTCACCAGGCAGCTGGCGAGATTGGAGGAAGAGGCCTGGATGGGTGTGGAGAGACCTGAGCAGAGGCTGGGTAGGGGTCCTAGAGGGAGACGGGAGGCCTGAGCTGGGCTGTGGCGGGGGGACGGGCTGGAGGGGCAGGGTAGCTGCAGTGAGGAGGTGCCTGTGAGGGAGGAGTCCATGCTGAGGCTGGTTCCTGGCTGGGGTTCCTGGCGGGTGTTGGTGCCGTTATTAAGATGGGGTGAAGGGAACATGTTAGGCCCCTCCATCTAGAGCCCTGGCTGGGAGGCAGGGGCCTGGGTTTGGGCGCTAACTCTGCTCTCTGGCTGTGGACTCCAGGGCATGTCTCTGCCCGTTTCTGGCCTAGGGATCCCCATCTCTGAAGCAAGGGGTAGGAACCTCAGATCAGGGTTTCTCCGAATCCACCCCTGGACGGATCTGCACCCAGCTCCTGTGTACATCCCTCTGGCCTGCAGGAGGATCACGAGTTCTCGTGTGGCTTCGCTGAAAATCCAGTTGTGTGATGTCAATGGCATTTCCCTTCAGAAAAAGGAAATGAGGTTAGCGAGCATGTTACCAGGAAAGGAAAGTTAGCTGGGCCCCACCCTCTGCAGCCCTTGCTCCCCTCTCAGAGCACGCGAGGCCCCTCCGCCTAGGGCTGGGGACAGGACCCAGAAATGTCGCGGTTCAAACAGAGGCACCAACACAATATAGGTGAGTGTTGACTGTTAGATCTATGACTTCCAAGCAGGGCTGGGCGCCCCCCAACAGAGTCAGCACCCTCTCCAGTGCCTGTGGCCTGGACCTGGCCACACTGGGAGACTGAGGTCACAGGAAGCCCCAGGGGACTCATTCAATGCCAGCAAGGCCCTAAGGGTGAGCTCCCTGCACATTACGAGGCTGAGGCCCAGAGAGGAGAAGGGACATGGCCAAGAGCACAGGGCAAGTCAGAGAACCCGGGTACAGGTCACATAGCCCCTGGGGGGCAGTGGTTCCAGAAAGCCTGTCATGCTGCAGGGCCCCCAGAATGCCCTGCTCCTAGTGGACGTCCCCAGAAAGTCCTTCTCCAATTACAGCTATTAAGTGCTTTTAATAAACCCCTGACCTTTAACTTTTGAACATTCCTTAAAATGCTGTTACGAAGACAAAACGAAAACAAATTCCAATCCATCTAATTAAATTGCTGGATACTTTTGAACTGAAAGAAAAAATAGTAAATTGACAAATTTGTGTGTTTAGCAAACCAGTCATGTGCAAGACTGATCACTTGGCAAACTGGCCATGGGAGCACAGATCCCATGCACCAGCCGCCTCCTGGCTGAGCGCCCCGCGGGCAGGGCCCAGGGCCAGCTCCTCTCCCCAACCCTTACCCAGGGCCCGGCTCGCAGCGGGCTAGGACGTTGGTGAGTTAGTACACTAAGGACATGGAATTCTGACATGGGACCTGAATGTCCTCGAGGGTTGGAGGGCTGATGGGGCGGATTAGCAATGGTGACCTTGGTCACCCCGATACAGTGAGGTAACAGGGTGGAAAAAATCCTCACCTTTGCTTTACTGCAAAAGTCAACTTGGGTCATACTTTCCACTGTGCCCCCCGCAGGGAGGGCGTCTGGCTCACCTCCCACACACCCAGGGGCTGGGGGTTTTCAGGTGACTCGGAACTAGGTACTTGTGTGTCTGCACATTTGCAGGATCCCTCAGCAACAACGGAGCCAGAAAAGGCAGTGTGTGCCCTGTGTGCAGTGTTGGTGAGCTTGTATATGTGCATGCAAGGGTACATGTGTGTGTGAGCATGCAGGCATGTGCACATGTGTTTGCACATGTGGACGGCTGTGGTGTGTGGTTTCTGTTATGCATATACAAATGCTTGTGTATCTGTGTTTATTGCTGTTGTGTGTGAGTATATGTGAATGAAGTATTTATGCAGACCGTGTTTGTGTGGCGTGCGTGTGTTTGTGCGAGCATCCATTTGTTTACAGGCTTTCACCATGCAAGTGTATTGAGTTTATGTACCTGTTGATCCATGGACGTGTCTGATGACTGGGTATGTACAAGTATGCATATGTTTGTGCTTTCTGTGTGAATACATGCTTGTGTGTTGATGTAAATCTGCATGAGTGTGTGGGATGTGTGTGCACGTTTCTGTAGGATGCGAGTGTGCCCTGTAGGTGCATCTTAAAGTAGGAATGTGGATGGGTGAAATGTGTATGTGTGGGATGCTGTGGGAATGAGTGTTTTGTGTGCCTGTGTGGAGATCTACAAATGTGTGTACATGGGTGAATCTGTACGTGAAGCGTGTGCGTGCACGTGTGATATGTGTGGTGTGTATGAGTGTGTGTGGTTGCAGGTATGTGCATGCACAAACGTACCCTTGTTGTCCTTTTCTTTCCTTTCCTCCTGGGGAACTACAGAGCTTCTAAGTCCTAACCGTGGCTGGTGGCTCTTCCAGGAACATGGTTTCCTGGACTTGAAGAGTGAGAACGTCAGAGGCCCCACGTGAGTGAGGAAGGGAGGTGGGCCCGAGGCCTGGGCTCCTCCGAGAACTGGGCGGAGGCCCCAAGGGCCACGGCTGCAGGCCAGCCTGGTGAAGGGGCTGGGACACCCAGGGCCTCAGCACCCCCTGCATGCCCTGGGGAGTATTGCTGCCACCTCTGGTCTTCAGTCTGCCCCTCAGTGGCTTTTAAAGCATTTTTTGGTGGGGGGAGTAGAGCCAAAAGAAAATCTCACAAGGATGCCTGCTGTGGAAAGCAGATGAACAAGTGGGAAGGCTCGGGTAGGGAGGGCCTGGGAAGCATCTCCATGGAAGATAGGGCTAAGCTCCCAGCCCGGCTATCCCTGGGCCTGCTCAGTTTACATTCCAGTTTGCAGTTTAACAACACACCCCCAAGCGTAATCTCAGCTAATCCTCATGAACTGCTTCCAGGCTGTGTGGGGAGCTGGAAGCAGGGCGGGGACATGGACTGGCCCTGGTTCCACTCCTGCTCCCTCTTCTAGCTGAGCAACGTCTGCGCCCCCAGCCTCTCTCACAGCGGGGATCATGTGAGACCACGCAAGTTGACACCGTGTTCCGTCCACACCTGGCACACAGTAAGCCGTTGTGCTAAGATTATCACTTTACAGATGGGGAAACTGAGACCTGGAGAGGCTCTCTGACTTTGTCCGAAGTCAACCTAGAGATGCTGGAAAAGACTGAGGCCCATCCTGACCTCAGATGTCCACCGTCTGTCACGAGAAGTGTTTTCTTGTTCCTCCGAGCTTGGCCAGGCCGTGGTAAACCCCACATGTGGTTCTGTGGTTGCCCACACAGACCTAAAAATAGCCAACAGGAGCCCGGGGACTCCCCCCTTGGTAAATGGCAGAAGGCCCAGTCCTCGGGCAGCCACGGACCTGCTCTGCCCCACAGACGAGCGGGTCCTGTCTAGGGAGGGCGGGGCAGCCTGGGTACCGCGTGTGATGTGCCAGAGCCTGTGCCGAGCTGGTAACACAGATTATTTTATTTCATTGGTTTGGTGTGTTTTTTAGAGTCTGTGATGGCCCATTGGACAGACATGGAAATTGAGGCTCAGAGAGATGAAGTGACCTGCCCAGGGTCAAGGAGCTTCAGTGAGAACCCAAGTTGTTCTGGTCCAAGGCCTGTGTTCTTAATCCCTCACCCCCTCAGTCCTTCCCTATCCTGAGCCTGGGGGCAGCTGGTGCAGGGGCGAGAGCAGGAGCTTTGGAGCCACAGACCTGGCCTCAGATCCCAGCCTCACTGGGGCCTCCGTGTGGCCTCGGTGAGTCTTCAGCCTCAGTCTCCTCACCTACAATCAGGGGCCACATTGCCACTATGTGGATCCTGGTGGGGATCGAATGCAATAAGGCATGGAAGCACCCGGGGAGGGCCTGGCATGCAGTGAGAGCTCACTGTCTCCACCCCCAACTACTCAGGACCACGCTTCCAAGGCAGGGCTGAGAGAGGCTGTGTGGGCTGAGCCTCTGGAAGTGTCCTGCCAGGTCAGGGAAGTGGGACTGCTATGGGAGGTCAGGAGAGGAGGTCCCTGTGGGAGGCGTACTTTCCAAAAATGGCCTCAGGAGCATTTCCAGGTCCACACACTGGAAACTTGTCATTCTCCATCGAGAGATGGAGTCTATTGCCCCACTCCTTGAAACTGGGCAAAACTTTGTGACTGGCTCAATGAGCAGAATGCAGCAGAATCGTCATCCCACAACTTCCCAGGCTAAATCTACGAAGGGAATACAGCTTCCACCTGTCTGTTTGTCTGTCTGCCTGCCTGTCTCTGTCTCTGGAATCCAGCCACCATATTGTGAGGAAGCCCAGGCCATATGAGAAGGACACTATGGGTGCTCTTGCCAACAGCCTCAGTTAAGGTCTTGGCCAGTGACCAGCTTCAGCCACTGGACACATGCATGAACGACTCTTCAAACGATTCCAGGTCCTGACTACAACCAAGCCAGGTCACGTCAAGCAGAGCAGAGGCGAATGATGCCCTCTGAGCCTCCCCAAATGCAGGTTTGAGAACAAAGTAAACGTCCCTGTTTCAAGCTCTAAGTTTCTGGTACTCAGCACTGGGTAACAGGAACCGCCCTCCTGCCCTGCAGCCCTCCAAGCCACCCCAGCCAGGTACAGGTAAGCCCCTCCCCATGCCCCACTCCCACTCCCACAGCCAGAACCTGGGTCAGTCCTCTGCCCACTGCTGAGCCCTCCCAGCCGAGACAGCCAGCCTGGCTCAGAGCCCCGCTCCAGCACTTTCCCTGCGTGCCCTCGGGCAGATCACCAACCCTCTATGATGCTCAGTTTCCTCTGTGTCGAGTGGGAATTGTGATGGTAGCTCTCAGGAGTCTGGAGGGTTAACCGAATAAAGTGCCTGGTACAGAGTGAGTGCTCCTTGGGTGGACGCAGGGGTCAGAGGCTGGAGAGAAAGGAAGAAGTCAAAGATGTGGTCACAGGAGAGACGAGGAGAGGGTTTCAGGGAGCCTGGAAAGTGAAGAGTTCTGTGGTCATCAAATGTGAGAAGCACAGTTCTGTGCAGGTGGGATGGGTCCCAAGGAGGCGCTGCCCTCAGGCTGCTCTCAGATTGACTGAGGTATGGGAGGAAGAGGAGCTGGGCCGGGCAAGTGTGTGTGTGTGTGTGTGTTGGGGGGGGCCGGGCACTAGAGCCAGGTGGGCTCAGCTACACCTGAGTGTCGGCTCTGAGGCTTCTCAGAAACCAAGGGGCACCCTTCCTGCCCCAGCCAGAGCCAGCCCGGCCGGCCCTATCTAGGGAGATAAAGTCACTGCCGAGGCTCCCAGACCAGAGCCGTCCTTATCAGCCCTGGTAGTCTGGGGTATTTGGGAATGTAAACGAGCCTGATGCTCCAGCCCAAAGACACAAAGCAGAGGTGGGGGATGGTCCCTCTCCCCATCCCCCTTCCCTCCTTGCAGCCCTACAAGTGGGCGAGGCAGGAGAGCAGCCTTAGGGCCGGGGCGAGCCCTTCACCCACCACCCACCAGCCTCGATGTCCCGGAAAACACAGCCCTGCAGAGTTCACTGCCTAGTGGGCGAGATGGACAAGTAGGTAATAATAACAACAGCAATAGCAAGCTTGTTTCTGAGCACTTGCTCCACGCCGGCACTGCTGTGGGTGAGCCACATTGCGCCGAGTGACTTACACAGGTGAACTCACTTAATTCGCACACAGCCCCATGGTGTAGCACTGTGAATATTTCCACCTTACAGAGGAGGAAGCTGAGCCACCGGGAGGTGACCGCCGGCATGCGAGTTCCAGAGCAGGGTTCAAGCTCGGGGAGGCCTGGCTCCCTGAGAGCGCAGCGAGGGCTGTGATGGGGGTTCCACCACGGGCAGTCTCTCCTGGCTGAGCTAGATGGAGCTGTGGCGAGACAAGGGAGGGAACGGGTCAGCGCAGAGTGGGTGCCCCACAAGGCTCAGTGTCCACCGCCCCCCCCCCCCAGCCGCCTGCCTCTGCACCCCTCCCCTTCCCTGCTCCATTGCCCTGGGGCCTGTGGCTCGGGGCTCCCAGTCTTACGGAGGCCCCTTTGCGAGGCGCTCCTGGGGTCCAGAGGTGCGAACACCAGGCAGTGGGAGCAGGGAAAGAACTCGGGGTTTGGGGCCAGGTGGTCGGACAGGGTTTAAACCCTGGCTCTGCTCCCCTCTGGTGGAGTGATGGCCGCAGCACCTGCTCATCCCAGGGCCTCCGTTTCCCCGTCTGTGAAACGAGGTGTGGCTGAAATGACCTTCATGGCCTTGGGCTCTGCTGACATTCCAGACCCCATGTGAGCCCAGTAACCATCGCTGCACCAGTGGAGATGCAGGCGAGGGGCCTGGGTGGCCGTGACAGGGGTCTGCGGGCCTTCCTAGGGGAGGAGGCATTGAGCAGACCCCTGACATATATTGCTCCTTTTCTGCTCCCCCGCTGCCTCCCTTCCATGCTTTTCCCTGAGCCCAGCAAGATCTGGTCCCTGGGCTGAGGGGCTTCGGGCTGGGCAGGGGGCTGAATGCTCCATGTCACAGGGGCTCAGATCAAGGTCTGCACAGGGGACAGTGAGGAGGGGGCATTGAGTGAGGGAGGGGTCAGGGCACCTCGTGGGGAACTCTGGGGCGTGGGACACGATCCTTGAAGAGTAGGTGGGTGTTTGCCAGGCAGAACAGAGGGTGAAGAAAAGAGCCTCTGGCAGAGGGAGGTGGAGACCAAAGCCTGGCGGTGGGAGCAGGGGCATCTGTCTCCTGCGAAGAGGCTGGAGCGCGGGAGCCAGAAGAATGGGAAGAAGGGCTTGAACAGCAGGCAGAGGAGCTGGGGTCCTGGGGAGCCATGGACAGGTTTTGAGAAGAGGAGGAGTGTGATCAGAACTGTGTCTCTGCCTACCATGAGGAGGCTGGACCGGAGCGGGGAGATGGCTGGGAAGCCAGGAGACCACAGGGCGTGCAAGTCTGGAGATGCAGGCAAGAGAGAAGGAGGCCCGAACCCAGTCAAGGGCAGTGGGCAGGGAGGGTCTATTTCAGAGATGAAGGGATGGCCTAGGGACACAGTGATTGTCAGGGGAAGGAGGGGGAGGCAGGTGACCCCAGGGGTCTGGCTGGCTTGGGCACAGGGTGGACAGTGGTGTCCACCACTGCAGAGACTGGGGGGTGGGGAGTGGACAGGCCCAGTGATCGGCTCTGTTTGGGACGCACAAAGCATGATTATGTGGTGGTGATCCTGGGCTGGGCCCCACCCCTGAGAATGCAGGCTCCAGGTCAGGCCTCAAAATGGGAGGCAGGGGTGGGGAGGGGGTGGGAAAGGCCATAATGGGAACATAGGGTGGGGTGACCAGGACAGAGAAGGGGATGTTGGGAAGATACCCAAGGCATCCTCCTCTCGAGGGTCTGGAGAGGAGTCTTCAGGGGCCGGGAAGGCAGAAACCTCATGGGCAGCATGGGTCCCTCGGCCTGTCCCCCTGTCTGCAGGCTGGCCTGTCCCTACAGTCATGGCTGATTTGAGCTTTCTGGGCTGCTGTCCTGTGTGTGCAGTGCGGGGGTCGGACCAGAAGACCTCTGAGCCCCTTCCCTGTCTGACTCTTCCCGGCTTCTCTGTTTTCCTTCACCCCCCATTGATCACGTGGCCTTATGTAAGGCCTCCCGACTCTGGGCCTCAGCTGCCTCCTCTGATCCAGAGGCTGGCCTGGACTGGAATGATCTCTAAGTTTGCACAGAAGGCCTCAGTGTTTGTTCAAAGGGCAAGCGAGCAGATTCCAGCTGCCGAAGCCCCAGCCTTTGCTCCTCTCTGAGGAGTCCACTCTCAGGCCTGCCTCCCTGGCCGGGTGACCTGCCCCCTGCCCTCAATTAGTCAGCTCCCAGGATACGGCCACAGCCTGTCTGCTCCCAGTTCGCCCACCCTGTGACCCCCTGCGCGTCCCGGAGCTGGGGAGGGGCGGCCTGCAGGCCCGAGGCTTCCCCCTCAATCTCGGGATTGGAGCCAGCTCCCCAGTAAGCCCCGTTGTCCCCAAGGGGAGATGCGGTGGCCCCGCCTGCTCTCAGCAGACCCTGGAATTCAGAAAGAAGGCAGCTGGCGGCAGAGGGATAATGACCCCGGCTTTTAAACTTTCTCTGCAAAGCTCTGGATGCCGTCACATGGACAACCCTCCCCACGGCCCAGCGAGGAAGGACGAGCAGGGAGAGCCGTGGCACAGATGCAGAAACTGGGGCTCTGAGAGAGAGGAAGTGACTTTCCCAGAGTCACACAGCAAGTGGCAGAGCTGGGACGCAAACCTTGGCTCCGCCACAAGCCCATCCTCCGTGGGGACTTCTGATTCTGATGATTCCCAAAGTTCCTCCAGAACCCACACCCTATGCCAGGGTTCCTCCTGGCAGATGAGTGAGGTCAGGCAGAGGGGAAGGGCAGGACAGCCCGAGCTCGGTGAACTGCACTCCATCACTGCCCCATGTGAGAGACAGGCTGACCCTGCTTGCTCTACCTCCACGTGGACTTGAGACCCTGCCATAGCCCTCAAGGCCCTAGGAGGCCAATGGCCTTCCTGGCCCTCCAGCCTCTTCTCCCCTTTTCCTCCTTTGCCCTGTGAGCTCCTGCCGTATGGTTTTCTTTGCTTTCTTAAATATACCAGGCCCCCAGCTGCAGGGCCTTTGCACGTGCAGTTCCCTTAGCTTAGGAGCCACAGCCCCTTCCATGTCCATTCTTAACGCCTCTTCATCCTTCCATCATTTTAAATAACGGCTTTATTGAGATATAATTCATATATCACACATTCACCTATTTAAAGTACATAATTCAGTGGTTTTTAGTATATCCACAGATTTGGGTAACCATCACCACAAACAATTTTAGAATATTTGCACCCCCCCTCCCCACCCCCACAAAGCCCTGTACTGGTTAGCAGTCACTGCCGCCACCTCCTCACTGTTTGGCAACCTCTAATCTAATCTCCGTCTCTATGGATTTTCCTATTCTGGACATTTTGTATAAAAGGAATCATACACTATGTGGTCTTTGAGACTGGCTTCTTTCGCTTAGCACAATGTTTTCAGGATTCATCCATGTTATAGTATATGCCAGTCCTACGTCGCTCTTTATTGCTGAACAATATTCCATCGGATGGACACACCACATCTTGTTTATCCATTCCTCAGTTGATGGACATTGGGTTGTTTCCACTTTTTGGCTATTATGAATAATGCTGCTATGAACATTCCTGCTCAAATTTTCTGTGTGGATGTGTGTTTTCATTTCTCTTGTATATATTCCTAGGAGTGGAATTGCTGGATCATGTGGTTGTTCTGTGTTTAACCTTTCAAGTTACTGCCAGACTGTTTCCCACAGAGGCTGCATCATTTTCCACTGCAACTAGCAGTTATTAGAGTTCAAGTTTCTTCATATCCTCATCAATGCTTTTTATCTTTTTATCTTTCTATGGCCATTGTAGCCGTTTTCATACCCATGAGAGCCAACAGGCCTGGCAGACAGCGTTCTAATCCCGCCCTCACACCATCCGGCTGTGTGACATCTTTGGACTCTAAAACCAGATCATTGCATATGCTGAGTGGTTTACTCCTTTTCTCTATTTGGATGCAGAACTGTCTCTTCATTTGAAATAAGAGGAACCCAATATAACTGATATCTCATTGTGGTTTTGAGTTGCGTTTCCCTGATGGCTAATGATGTCAGAGCATCTTTTCACGGGCTTATTGGCCATTTGTATATCTTCTATGGAGAAATGTCTATCCAGATCCTTTGCTCATTTTTCAATTGGGTTATTTGTTTTTTAAGATTGAATTGTAAGAATTCTTTATACTATATTCTAGATACAAGCTCCTTATCAGTTATATGATTTTCAAAATTTTTTCTCATTCTTAATGGTGGTCTTTGAAGCGTAAAAGTTTTAAATTTTTTCTTTTTTTTTTTTTTGAGGAAGATTAGCCCTGAGCTAATATCTGCCACTAATCCTCCGTTTTTTTTTTTTTGTTTTTTTTTTACTGAGGAAGCCTGGCCCTGAGCTAACATCCGTGCCCATCTTCCTCTACTTTATATGTGGGACGCCTACCACAGCATGGTGTGCCAAGCGGTACCGTGTCTGCACCCGGGATCCGAACTGGCAAACCCCGGGCCACCAAAGCGGAACGTGCAAACTTAGCTGCTGCGCCACCAGGCTGGCCCCTAAAAGTTTTAAATTTTGATGATATCTAATGTTTCTAGTTTTCTTTTTGTTGCTTATGCTTTTGGTGTCATATGCAAGAAATTATTGCTTAATCCAAGCTCACGAAAATTTACAACTATGTTTTCTGCTAGGAGTTTTATAGCTTTAGTTTTTATGTTAAGATCCTTTATTCATTTTGAGTTAATTTCTGTGTCTGGTGTGAGGTAGGGGATCAGCTTCATTCTTTTGCGTGTGGATGTCCAGTTGTCCCAACACTGTTTGTTGAAAAGACTATTCTTTCTCTTATAGAGTGGTCTTGACACTGTTGTCAAAAATCCATTGCTCAGGCCGGCCCGGTGGCACAGCAGTTCAGTTCGCACGTTCTGCTTCGGCAGCCCAGGGTTCGCCAGTTCAGATCCTGGATGTGGACATGGCGCCGCATGTCAAGCCACGCTGTGGCAGGTGTCCCACATACAAAAAAAAAGTAGAGGAAGATGGGCATGGATGTTAGCTCAGGGCCAGTCTTCCTCAGCAAAAAGAGGAGGATTGGCAGCAGATGTTAGCTCAAGGCTAATCTTCCTCAAACAAAAAAAAATCGATTGCTTGTAAATGTCATCCTTCCATCTTAACTCAAGCATCACTTCCTCAGGGACCTTTTGCTGACATCCCTTCCCACCCACCTCAGCCAGGTTCCCCTGTATATATATAACATGTAGACAGCACCGTGGGTTATACACTATGTTCACCTGTCTGATGTAGTTGTCTCGATCACATGCTCTGGAGCCAGAGAGCTGAGTTTCAAATCCCAGCTCTGCTCCTTCCTCGCTGCCTGGTATATTGCTTCACTGCTCTGTACCTCAATCTCCTCATCTGTAAATAGGGGATTTACTGACCTCGGAGGGTTGTCATGAGAGTTGATATGTGTAAAGGGTGTGGCAGGTGGTAATAAGGTTGAGTGTAGGAGCTCTTATTAATCTGTGCCATCTCCTGAGACCTTAAACTCCACGAGGAAAGGAATCCTGTCTATTTTGGCTTCCACAGAATCCTCAGGGTCAGCTCCATGCCTGGCACGGGGAGGGCATTCAATTCCTGCTTGTTGAATTAACGAATGAATGAAGCCATGCAGGAATGAATGAATGGGCCTGGCAGACAGGGTTCTAATCCCACCCTCACGCCGTCTGGCTGTGTGACTTCTCTGGAACTCTAAAACCAGATCATTGCGTATGCTGGTGGTTTACTCGTTTTCTCTATTTGGACATAGAACTCGCTCTTCCTTTGAAATAAGAGGAACCCAATACATAAGGCAGATAAAGGGAGCTGCTGTGAGAAAAGCCAGAGCAGAGCCCAGAGCCCCCCCGCCCCCGGCCTGCCGCAGGCACCCCCGAGGGCCCCCAGAGCCTGCAGGACACAGTGTGAAAACCACCGTCCGGGATGTGATCCTACATGCTCCCCCAGCTCGGAACAGCCCGTGATTCAGAGGCAGCTGATGTCTGACGCTCTTAATTCAGCCCAAATGCTGGAGGTCTGTGTCTTGCAGCCCGGGGAAGGTGGGGGGCGCATTCCAAAGGGGAGAGCTCGTCCTCTACCCACAGGAGGGGACCCATGTGCCCTGAGGTTGTCCAAGCACGGACAAGCACGACGAGGCTCTCATGCCCTCCTTCACTCTCTCCTCCGCCTCCTGACCCAGACCTGGAATGGTCTGGCTTCCTGGGCCAAGCCTCCTCCCACCCGTCCCTCCACCCCGATCTCAGACCCAGCTCACTTCCAGGGAGGTCCTCCACGCTCCTGCCCAGGTCACCTCGACACCATTTTACCTGGGAGACAATCGCTCAGAGGCTCACACGTGTGAGCAGCTCATCTCAGGCCGTGGCGCAGCCACAAGGGGCAGAGTGAAGATTCAAACCCCAGGCTCTTGACTCCCTCTTCAGTGGCTGCCTCCAATAGCCTAATGGGGCACCACCGTCCATGTGACCATGGGGGCAGGACCAGACCCGGAGGTGCTCGGGGTCAGCCAAGCTCTGTGGCCTTTGGGAGGAGGGAGAGCCCCCCGAGAGAGGCACCCCAAGGCGAGTCCCCTGGAGAGAGACCTAATGCTTCCCCCAGGCCACAGTGGGAGGGACTGCCCTGGGATGGGAGGGGAGGGGAGGTCCCAACACGGTAGGTTACCAACATGAACGCTGGGGCTGGGCAGACCTGTCACGGTCACCACCAACCTCTCTGAGCCTCAGTGTCTCCCTGCCTCATGACGTAAGGATAATAGTACCCATGCTGCTTGGTCGTTGTGAGGGTGAAATGAGGCAGAGACAGTCGCCCTCCCAGCCAGGAGTGACCGTCAGGCGGAGGGGAGGCTGTCGGCCGGGCCCACAGGAGCTCCTGAGGGTCCCTGCGAGGAGGCGGATGTAGGCGCACGTGGGAGACACTGACTCCCCTCTCCCTCCCAGGTCTCTGAGTCCTCTGATGGTATTTTGTTTCAGGAACTATATTTCTACTGGAAAAAGAGGTTTATAACGCCAGTAGTTTGGAGGAACAAACTTGGGAGAGTCACTGGTGAAATGGAGTCACTTTGGGTTAGTTTTTAATTTTTTTCAACTCAGATTTCCTTCAGGACATTACCTCCATTTGACTAGTTCAGACAAGGACAGTGTAGAAACGGTACTGTGTACAGGGTTGGGAGAAGCGCAGGGGTGGCTGCATCACCTCCCTGGGAATCCCAGCTCTGCAGATTATCTGGGGCCTCAGTTTGCTCATCTGCAGAATGGGGCAAGATGCGATGCTGCGTGGATGCCCTGCTGCAGCTGCGCCTGCTGAGGTGGAGCTCTTCTTGGGGGCCTTTAAAGTGAGTCCTACAAGATGCTGAGGAAAAAATCCCTCCGGGGGGGGGGGGTAACATGGGAACACTTCCTGGAGGTGGTGGCAGGGCCCAGAAAAAGGGGAAGGAAGTCCAGGTTGAGGGAACAGCTTGAGCAGGAGTACGGCAGCAGGAAACCACAGGGCCCACAGAGCTGGCTCCAACTGGGACAGTGAGATTCACGGAGGGAAGACGGGGAACATGGCGGAGAGCTCAGGTGACCTGCCCGGAGTCACCCGCAGAGGCAGGATCCTGACTGGGGCCTGCCTGCCGTCCCCGTGCTCCAGGCAGCTTCTGGGAAGGCCTGCTGGGTCTGTTCTCAGAGCTCCCGGGGGACGGGGCGGACCCAGTGATTCAGGTCTGCTCTGCGGCTGACACGGCTTCCTGACACGCACGTTGAGGGCCAGGTTCCCGGAGGCCACGGCCTTCACGCACCACCCCCGGAGCCCCTCGACCCACAGGAGGGTCAAGGGAAGTGGGGTCTGACCCACGCCTGAATTATTCATCAAACCAGCCCAAAAAAAGCCAACGAGAGACGCCCACGTTAATAATAAAAATAACAATTCCTTAAATGTGATCAGAAGCATGGGAGCCGACTCGGAGAGGCACGCCGCCCCATGAGGTCACCCTCGTTACCCCACTTCCTCAGAGGAGGAAACTGAGACTGGGGAGGGAAGTGGCTCCAGTGAGCCTGTCTTTAGGAGACTCTGCCCCCGGTGGGTGGGGGCGCTTGTGTGTGTGTTGTGATGGGTGGAGGGGTGGGCAACGCAGGCAAGGGACTGCTGTTTGGGGACATTAACCCACTGGGTTCCCCATTCTCGAGAGGGATGAAAGGGGGTGGGACAGCTGGCCCCAGGGGCTCACCACAGGTCCCGCAGCAGGAGCAGGGAACCGGAACAGCGCGCGCCACGATGTGGCAGTGAGACTGGGGGGCGCAGGCAAAGTCAGGTGTGGACAGAGTGGGGGCTTGGAGGGGCCGGATGAGGGACGTGGACTCTGAGGGAGAAGACGGGGGCAGGTTTCCTGGGCAATCTGCTGACGTACCATGAGGGAGGAGGCCCAGGAGAAGGGGGATTGTCTATCCCAGGCTATCCTGGAATAGTCCAGCCCAGTGTGACGTGAGTTGCCTTTGCCCTGTGCTCTGAAGTGGTCCCCCGAGGAGTCCTGAAGTGTGGGCCCCCCCAGCTGCATCACTGGCATGAGTGGAGCAACCTCCCCGGGGGCTGCTTCACGGGGCAGGGTGTATTTAGAAGAATGCGTCCTAGCTGTGCTGGTGTCACCTCTGATATCCCATCTCACACAATAGACAAGGGACCCCGGCCCTCATATGCCTCTCTGAGCACCGTTTGTTAACAGACAGTAGATTGATTTTGGAACCCCAATCCCTGCTGGATCCGGCTCTCCCCTTTGACAAGCTGCTCTTCCCCTGGCCTGGCAGCCAGGACCCGGCCAGACAATGGTTAGTCCTTGGACCACTCCCAGGCGTGTCCAGATCTGGCCTGCCAGGCCTTCCAGGGCCAGGGGGGCCCTTCCTGCACGCCTCTGACTAACAAACCCCTGACTGTGTAGCATCACAACAGAGCCTGTTGCCAGGGCGACCTCCAGACCTGGTGGCCTGGGACCTGGGGCTCCCGCCACCCCACGCTGGCTGCTGGCATGAGCACTTACGATGCAGCACTGTCTCTGGCTCGTGGCTGTGTGGAGAATAAGGCAGGAGGAGACCCTGTCTGGGCCTGGGGTCTGCTCATCCTCGGGGAAAGAAGAGAGGAAGTAGAGTCCTGGGCTGCTCTCTCTCTCCCTGGGTCCTGGCCTCCTGGTTTCTCCAGCAGGAACCGCACATGGCCACCTTATCCCAGGAACCAGGGTCCCAGGCAGCAGCACGGGCACCTGCTGAGCTCCCCACCCCCAACCCATCCATCACTGCAGGATGCGCTTCCGCCTTCTCCAAAACCTCTGGCATTCACCTCTCCCTACTATTCTCGGCCCCCAGCCCCAGGCCCAGCTCAGCCGGCCCCCAGAGCCGGTCTGGATGACAGCCCAGCCTCCCTTCTAGACTCCAGGCCTCCAGTGTCCAAAGTGAACTCGAACGGATCCCGCCCCTCCCTCCAGAATCCCTCTCCACTTTCCCCATCACTCTCAGCCACAGAGGACTCTCACCCTCCCTTCAGTAAAAGCAAAGTTCGTGTAATCTAACCAACACGTGCATTGATTTATTTATAAATTACATACAGATGCCACCATACAATCATATTGGATAAAATAGTCATGTGTCGCTTAACAACAGGGATCTGTTCTGAGAGATGCGTCTGAGGCCATGTGGTCGTCGTGCGAACATCACAGCGTGTACAGCCCGCTACAGCCTCAGGCCCTACAGTACTAATCTTATGGGACCACCGTCATTGTATGCTGTGCGCCATTGACTGCAATGTTGTTATGCGGCGCATGACTATAAAAAATATACCAAAAATAGAAACCGAAAATAAAAAATGAAAGAGTAAACATTATTTTTAAAGTTTTGTTTGCATGTTATTTAGTGGTCTAAAAAAAGCTTCTCGGTCTGACTAAATATATTATTACTAAAAATTGTGATTAAGTGTATTTCATTTTTAAATAAAATCTTGGTTTAATGATATGGTACACTCATCGGGTCCTAAATTCCTCTTATCTTTTCACTTGGTTTAATGCCTGTTGTAGTTGAAAAACACATACCCCTCACAAAGAGCCGGAGGGCCGTGTGGCAGAGCGCGTTCCTGGCCTGGCGTCCTGAGTCACGAGGGGTGATGTTCAATTCTGGGCACAGGTGTTTGCTGAAATTTGGATTAACTGAAGTCAGTCGGTTGTTATGGGAAACAAATCAGGTGTTATTTTTACAATATTTTTGACAAATGGGTTCAAAACTCAGTGAAACCCTTTATTTAGAGGATTTTAAAATAGGTTACAAAATTCCATTTCCCTGTTCTTGAAGGTGCCGATGTGACAGACAGGCGATGCTGTAACAACCGCTTCAGCAACGAAATCCTCCCAAGATGCCGGTCTGCAAAATGCTCCCTCTGCAGATGAGCTTATTCAATCCTAAAACGGCCTCTTTACCTACACTATCTATTCATTTGTTTTAGTATCTGCTGGGTGGCATACCCTTGTTGTCATAGAAACAGCCAGCACATTTGGCTCATTTGTCTCTTTGTAAAAGAAAAAGGCAAAACTCATCTTTAAGGTGGTAACTCTTTCAAGAATTTTGCTATGAGACCACCAGCAACTTTCTGTGCGGTACGAAAGATTTTTGTGGCCCCTGCCTTGGTCAATAATAAGTTTTGTAAAGAGTCTACAATTCAAAGACCTTGTTTTTGTAGAATTAAGTGCCTGCATGAGTCCCGTGGCAGCTAACTGAAGACATCACAGGGGGGCGGGAGCGCCATTGTCAGCCAAGCCCACACCTGGACCCCACACTGCTTTCCTCAGGAGACCTGGGATATGGGACACATGACCTCCCACGGTGTAGACAACGTGAAGGCACCGATGTCAGTCTATTTATTAAATAACAGTAGAGCTTAAATTTTTCTCCCTTTTTTTCAAAGGTAAAAGTAAATATAAATAAAGGTTCTAGAATGTTCTTTTCACATGAATGGATCACCTTGTCCACTCTATTTTGGACACTTCTGGGCTGCACAACAGGGTCCTTGGCCGTGTTCACAGCCCCTGAGGGTCTGTTCCAGTTTTCCTCCCACCTTGGCTCCCGCAAAGAACTAGAGCCCATGTTCCTGAGTGCGTCACACGTCGTTGTGTCTTCCCAGTGCTAGTCTTTGTGCCTGACACGCGCATCTCCATTGGATTGGCTCAGAAGTCTACGCTTTCTTCAAGAGCCAGCCCCAGGCGGCCCTGGGTTCAAGGAATGACGCTTGAATGGAGTCATTCATTTAGCTAGTCAACAGATATTTATTGATCATCTACTGTATTCCAGGCTCTGACGCAGGGGCGGCTGGGTGTATAGCTAGTGAGCCAAACAGACAAGAATCCCCCCCAGGGAGCTCACCTTCCAGTGGGGTAGGTGTTGACGTTGTGGGTCAGTCCTCACCCTATTCACCCACACAGGTGGTTGGCCATTTACAAGCTTGTCTCCCTAGGGAAGCACCTGTTCCTCAGAGCAGGGACCTCTGGGCCTGAGCTCCAAGCATGAGTCCTGGCCCAGAACAGGGCCCCATTGCATGAGTTGGAATTAACGAATAATGCAGCGGGTAACCCACGCCATGACCCCCGCCGCAGACAAAGATCCAACACCAAATCCAGACTGAGGGCCTCCCAGCGCCTGATTCTGCCGCAGGCTGGCCTGGCGCTCAGAGCTCAGTGTCACACGCTGTTCCCGAAGGCCGCATCCCTGCCCCTATGAGAAGGAACTGGATGGCCCCCTGCGGCCGGCAGGAACCACTTCCACCTCCGAGTGTCCCTATATTTAGCATCTGCTGTGACCCTGCGGCCATCTCCTCTCCGTGGCCCAAGGGAACTGCCCAGGCGGCTTTGATGGCCTGTTTTCCCAGGCCCGGCTCCTGCTTCCCAGGCCTGCGGGATCCCTGCAGGAGGTGGGCCCCCAGCCCAGGCCCCACTCAACTAGCAGGTTCCGCATCCCAAAATAGCATCAGGACTTGGCAAGGAGAGAGGGCCACCTGAAGGGACAGTGCTCGAGGTGGGGCTGGGGGCACAGCAGTGGCAGGGTGGCCTGGACGGAAACCTCCCGGGTCACACACTCCTGTGTTCCCCGATGTCTTCCATGCATCAAGTCCCTGGCCCCTAATTCTTCTACTGTGCATAAGGCCAACGGGCAAAGTAAGGCGTGGAGCCTCCCCCTCCCCCCCCACCCCAACGCCCAATCCGGCCACTGGCCACACTGTTCCACGCAGGTCCTGAACCAGCTTCCCACCTCTGAAAGGTGGCTTAACTCAGCCTCCCGGCTCCCAGGAATGCCTTTGCTATCTGTCGAAATCCAGTCAGTCTGTAAAGAGTCAGTTCAAATGCCACCTGGGCCACAGAGGCCCTCGGATGCTGTGGCTCAGGGGAGGTGGCTATGCTTCAGCCCTCTGTCCTTGATCCCCCAGGCCCGCCCGCCCTGTGACTTCTGCTTAGTTCAAAGTGCCAGACTGACATTTGGAGGATGCGGGGTCTAGCCTTGGCTTGCCCTGTGACTCTGGGAGTGTCGCTCCCTCGTCTGACCCTCAGTGTCCCTGCTTGTGAAATGGAGAAGCTGTGTTCCATGATCTCTAGGGGCCCTCCCAGTGTTCTGAAACTGTGATTCACCTTTTGGGGGAATAAGGTAGTTTTAGTAGAGAGAACTTGCCTCCACTCTCGAGCTTTCGGAGATGTGGTCCCCGCCTCCTTCCCCCATCCTTCCCCACGAAGCCAGTCTGCCCTGAGGCACATGTGGGCTCCTGAGGAGGCTCTCTGACTGCCGCCAGTGGGATGGGTGCTGTGGCGAGGCTGGCTTCCAGACCAGCCGGTCGGCCTCCCCCTCCCCTCCATCTGGCTCAGGTTTCTGTTTGGTCTCCACTGGAGCGCTCAGGCCACAAGTCTTGTCAACTGGAATGAAACGTCGCCACCACGGCATTTCCACGTGTTTTGCTTCAGTAGGACACAGGCCAGGGATTCTGTGCGGCCCACCAGGATCTCGGCAGGATGATAGGAAATCCCAGCAGAGGTGCTCCGGGACTTGGAGAGTGTTCCCAGTCCCGCCGGGATTCCAGTGAGGCGGCAAAGATTCCAGAAGATGTTCGAGTCTCACCAGGCTGGTGAATCCCAGTGAAGTCTCAGGTGGGCCCCTCCCCCTTCAGCAGAGATTGGAGGCGGTTTCCAGGAACTGTGCCACTTAGGGAGAACTGTGAGAGGCCTCTGAACCAGCCTGTGTGCTCCATCAGGGCAAAGATGGTGAGTGTTCACCAGTAACTTATTCAGGAAACATCCACTGTGTGCCAAGCACTATTCTAGGAGTGAAACTGCACACTCCCTGCCCTCAAGGACCTGACATTCTAGTGAAGGGAAGTGGACAAATAAACCTACAGTATTTCAGGTGGTCACAGTGCTAGGAAGGAAAATAAAGTGAGGCAAGGAGACCACAGGAAAACTGGGAGGGGAGTACTATTTTAAACAGGCCAGCCTGGAAGGAATCAAGACCTCGAAGAAGTAAGAGAGGGAGCCCTGGGGATATCTGGAGGAGAAATGTTCCGGACAGAACAGCAGGTGCAAAGGCCCTCAGGCAGGAGTATGCCAGGAGCGACACAGGACCAGTGAGAAAGCCAGCAAGGCTGTAGCAGAGTGAGTGAGGGAGAGAGGGAAGAGGTGAAGTCAGGGGGTAACAGGTGGGGAGCAGACTATGCTGAACAGTGTCGTTTAATTTTTGTTGATTACAATCCACAGTAAGAAATAGATTTTATATTGCAACCCAGTATAAATATACATATACAAAAATAACACCAAAGTAAGCATTTCATGAAACATACCTTTATATATGTATGCATTCTTATATATTATACTTTATTCTATTTCATCTAAAAAATAATGCTGGTCCTGATGCTTAAATTGATTTCCTGATCTACTAAAGTGTCAAGGTCCACAGTCTGGAAAACACTGATGTAGGGCCTTGCACACCCCTGCAGAGGGTGAGCTGGGAGCCACTGGACAGGTTGTACAGAGCAGTGGTGTGATCTGTTTTGCTTTTTTGTTCCACTTTTTAAATTAACACATAATTTATATATAGTAAAATATGTACTCTTGCCAGTGTACGGTTGTGTGAGTTTTCACAAATGCGTCCAGTCATGTACACATCACATTTTGCTTTTGAAAGGGCTCACACAAGCTGCTGAGTCAAGACAAGCCTGGAGAGGGCAAGAGTGGCCTCAGAGGGACCCGTAGAGGCTGTGGACACGGCTCAGGTGACAGATGGTGGGGCCAGGAGTGAGGTCGTGGCTCAGACCGGCTCCGGAGCACATTTCTGCAGGCTGAGCCGATGGGGTCTGCTGACATTTTGGACGTGGGGTGTGAGAGCAAGAGAGGACTCAAGAACGACTGGAAGGTTCCTGACTGGAGCAATGGGAAGGTGGAGAGACAGAGGAGGAAAAAGGTTTTGGGGAGAAAAGCACAAGTTCTGGTTTAGACAAGTCCTGTGTGAAAGTGAGTGAGACAACTAGCTGGGAACGGGGAGGAGTCGGGAGGGGCCCCGCCCAGGGGTCTAGGCCTGGGCATCTTCCATGTCCGGGACACTGAGAGCACGGTGGGCCTGAGACGCGGCCAAGCAAGTGGGAGGGTGGAAAGAGCCCCGGGCACAGCCAGGCTGGAGGGGCGGACGGCAGTGGGCAGGAGTTCTCAGCAGGAGGAGGAGAAGCTGCTGGCGGGGCGGGCAGAGGCCCAGGGGCCGGGGAGCAAACTGCCTCCGCGTCTGGGAGGGAGAGGCCGGCTGTGCCTTGGGCAAGATGAGGGCGGAAAACCAACAGCTGTAGCTCACTGGGACTTTATTCAGTGGACACCGGGCACCGTAGTTTGCTGAGCAGACAGTGGCTTGAGCTGTGCTGTGCTTTAGAAGATTAATAATTATTACTTATTTATTAATTATCATTGATTGGACTCGCTCCGGCCAGGCCCTGTGCTAGTGCTTCACACGTATGAACTCGTGGACCATCCCATCAACCTTTGCGGCAGGTGCTACTATTCTTCTGACTTACAGGTGAAGACCCTGAGAGGGTCAGTGACTTGCCCAAGGTCACACAGCCAGGACGAGGTGGAGCTGGCCTAGAACCTAGACAGTCTGGCTCCAGAGTTAGACTCAGTGGGTAAAAACACTCACTCCTGGGAGCACAGCCTCGATGCAGACTCAGGCTTCTTGGTCTATTGCCCAGGTGCCAGTGACCTTGAGAAGGTCATGAAGGAGTCTGGACCTTGATTCCCAGCTGGGAAGTTGGGGGAGGGCCACTTGATGCCCAGTGGCCCTGCTTCTTTGCCTTTGGCAGCTCCTGGTGTCCGAGCCTTGGGCGCCCGGCACCACCCCCTGTGCCTCCCAGCTTGGTGGCCGGAGCAGCCCAAGAGGCTCCCGGGTGGGGTTGGCAGCCACAGGACTGTGGTCTTCGCTCTTTGGCTGGCTTGGTCTCCCCTGGGGCCCCTGTTCCCTTGCCCAAAGTGGTTAGTTTCTTGAGGAATCTGTCGCCATCTGGTCCCCATGTGCTGCCTGTGGCTCTGTCTCCAGTGTCTGGGACACTGGAAGATTCCATTCCAGTGCAGAGTAATTGTTACCAGAGGAGGGAAGACCGGGGTTGGAGGAGGGGGAAGGGATGGAGCACTGCCCAGAGCAGCCGGCGGGCCTTTGGTGACGTGAAAAGGGGGAGTGTGAGGTGCAGAGAGAAAATCAGAGACAGAAGGTGACAGAGAGACAGAAGGAGACACCAAGACAGAGCAGGGCAAGAGAGGGAACAGGTGAAAGCGAGATGGGTACGGAGGCCGAGGTGACAGCGGGAGGCGGTCAGAGGGAGTGACACAGACAGACCTCAGAGAGGGGCAAAGACAGCCGAGAGGCCAAAATCCAAGAAAAGCCTCGACAGACAGGAAGGAGGGTTAGAAAGGGAGAGAAGAGAACAGAGTTGGGGGAGAGACAGCGTCAGAGGGCGAAAGCCCAAGGCTGAGAAAATGCCAGGACGGCAGAGCCGGAAAGACTGGCAGGACCTGGCGGGGTTCAGAGCAGCTGGAGCCCCCAAGCCCAGATGTTCCCCCCCTGCAGCCACAGTCCTGGGGCAGCCATGGTCACAGCGGGGGTCGGGGGGGGGGGTGGGCAGCTCTTGCCTGCTGGGCTCTCAGAGCCCGGCCCCTGCCCTGCACCCTGCGCCCAAGGACACCCTTGCTCCTGCCTCCCTCCTGGGCACAGGGTCCGGTCCCCAAGTCACCTTCCCACTTGGCTCTAGGAAACCATTTCTCCAGGAGTGGTCTGGGGAGGT
Source organism: Equus przewalskii (assembly GCF_037783145.1). NCBI lineage: Eukaryota > Metazoa > Chordata > Mammalia > Perissodactyla > Equidae > Equus > Equus przewalskii. The sequence goes on from NC_091836.1 coordinate 67,821,271, forward strand.
GGGTCACAGGCTGGACCGTGAGCCTCGGTGCTGTCCCTGACTCTTTCCACCGCACAACCTCTTGCATCCCTCCTCTCCTCCCTGTGCCTCAGTTTCTCCATCTGTAGAAAGGGCTGGGCTTACCCATCCAGCTCTACATTCTGGCCTCTGCTCCCCCCTTACTCACCCACCCGGTCACTCATTGTTTCCTTCACTTGGCCTCTCCTTTTTCCTTTCTTTCTTTTCCTTCCTGCCTTTCTCTTTCTCTCTCTCTGTCTTTCTTTGTCTTCCTCTCTCCCCCACTCCCTCCCTTCCTTTCTCTCTCTTTCTTCCCTACTCACTGAGCACCCGCTTTGTGCCAACGTGGGTCTGGGCACAGATGCCTCACAGGTGGATCCGACAAGATCCCTGGATCTGGGTGGGCTCAGCCCAGGACTGAGGCACAAGGCCTGGGGCCAGTGGGGGCAGATCAGACTCCAGGCATAAATGGCCCTGCCTCAGCCAGCTTGCCTTCGCTCAGGCCACTCAGCCTAACCCCCGTGTCTACACAGCCCTGCTCTGGGCAGTTCAACTCTGGACACTGACCCTGAGATGCACCGAGACCAACACTGGCGTAATCAAACCTTTCTCATGTTACAGGTAGAGAGGGGCAGGGACTTGCGTAGGGGAACCCAGCCGACCACAGCCTGACTCACTTTTGACTTGGCCTTGGTCCGTCCTGGGGGGCTGGAAGCTGTACGAAGCCCACACCCGAAGTGAGGGTGGCCTCAGCCAGACCTTTGCCAGACCAGGGAAAGTCTGGTGACGGCCAGTCAGAGTGAGGTCACTGATGGGATCCATGTGTTTGGGCCTTGGCCCCCCACAGCCCTCCCCACCCGGCCCTGGGAGGCCCGGGAGAGAAGGGGGTGGTGCCGTGGTGTGTCAGTCCAGGCACTGCGCCCAGAGGCGATGAACGCCGAGGCTCAGAAACGGGAGAGAAAGTGGCCCCCACCCTGCCACCTTACATCTGTTGAGGAGAAGAGGGATATGGACAGGGCTCTGAAAGGCTCAAGCCTCAGGGCAGAAGGGTGCCCACTTGATGTAGCTGGGCGGCAGGCTCTGTGGCCTCAGGAAAGGCCAGGCTCTGGTCCCAAACTGAGTCCTTCGGACTCGCCTAGCCAGAGCCCACACTCTATAAGGCAGTTCCCAGCAATAAACTTCATAACGTACATCTCTCACTGCTTCTGCTTCTCTGCTGGGGCCCTGACTGAAGCACCACCCCTGGTGGAGACCATGAACACGTGCCATTTTTTTATTTAACATTCCTTCCCAAACACTTTTCCATGTTGCAACAGAGTCTTCATTTTTGGTTGCAGAATACTCTACCTTGCCAATGAACCATAATTTATTAAGCCAATCCCCTCTTGTTGGATATTTAGATTACTTCTAAGTATTTCATATATATATATTTTTTAACTGTCATGAACATTGTTGCATAGTTTGAAAGTTTTTCTTGAGAGGAATCTCCAAGTGTGGGGCTGAGGCCGGCCCCCAAGACCCACCACCAGCACCAGCCCAGCTTCCGCCTGTTTCTCTCCTCCTCTCTCTCTACTGGAAGGCTTCCTCTGGTGCCAAAGGACCTTGTTCAACCTGTGCAGGGAAGTGCCCGAGATTCCATACCCCCAGGGGCAGCCCTCAGTCATGAGGCTGGAAGCTGGACAAACGCCCCAGCCTTTAGCTCCCTCATTTGAAAACGCTGGTGTGTGTTCTCTACAGCAGCTCCAAGGGTGCCCGGCGGGATGGAGCCCAGGCGCCCACGGTGGTGACCTGCTCATCACACACACTTTCTTGGGCTTGCCCGAGCCCTTGGCTCAGGGTCTGCTTTGGGGGAACCCAGTTTGGGACAGGAATTGTGGACACTTTCTTCCAAAGACTCAACATTACCAGTGGGAAAGGGGCCATATTACCGCAAGTTTCTTCTCAAACTCTCTCGAGTCCTTTTCCTCCGTAGACAGTTCTCAGACTCCGTGATGCAGTGTCACAGAGAGCACGGGCTTCAGAGACAGGCAGCCACAACGACAACCACAGCGCCAGCCTTGCACAAGTCACTTCACCTCTACGAGCCTCCATTTGATCATCAGAAAATGGGCAATCGGGCTGGATGTCGGGCTACACATACCCCAAGGTCCAAAGGGAACTACAGTCCCACCGCCTCCTTCCCACCCCCTGCCCTGCCCCCTTGGCACCTGCCTCCTCTCCGTGGCTGACTGAGTGAGGCTGTGGCCAAAAGCCACATCCCTAACTCTTTCCTGTCCTTTAACAACTACCACTGACTCTAAACCAGGCGCTGTGCTGGGGGCCGTGCGTTGAAGATGTCATTTAATCCCCAGTGACTCCATGAGGCAGGTACAACGATTACGCCCATGTCGTAAATGGGAACACCGAGGTGGAGAGAAGGGGGGATGTGCCCCAGCCACCCAGCTGGTGCGCGGCAGAGCATGGGTTCCCATCGGATCTCTCTGGCTCCTAAGCCATGCTCTTGAGCACCACACAGCCCTGCCTCTCACCCTCGGAACCCCCTCGAGAGGAGAGGGGATTCCTTGGAGCTGACTCAGGTCCTGGGGCAAGGAAGCCACATCCCTGGGGTCTGCGGGGAGGGAGAAAGTGACGCCGGGGAAGTTCCCACACGGCTTTGAGGTTCTAGCCAGCTGGGAAGCTGGCGTTTGGAGCAGGGGGCTGCCGGCCTTGTTGGTCACGCTCGTCCTGGAGGCACAGGTCCCTTGGCTGGGTCTAAGCATTCTGGGAGGCTGCCTGACGCATGGGGAATTGGGAAGAAGACGGAGCGAGGCCACCCCGAGTGAGTGCTGGAACCCAGGGGCCGTCTGGGAGGCAGACATTCTTCAGTGGCTGAGGTTGAGTGGAATTCAGTGGAAATTCCAAAGGCTGCTTTTCCTGGGAGCCACCAGGAAGAGGCCTGGAGACGGCCTTTCCAAGTTCTGGAGCAGAGCTACCCAGTAAAATCTCACGTGAGTCACACGTGCAAGTGAATTTCTCCAGCAGCCACACTGCAAAAGTCAAAAGAAACAGGTGAAATTAATTTTAATAATACATTTTATTTAACCGAATGTATCAAAAACATTATCATTTCAGCATGTTATTAACATTAAAAATTATTAATGCTCTATTTTATATTCTTTTTTCATATTAAGTCTTTGGAATCTGGTGTGTATTTTACACTTAGAGCACTTTTCGATTAGGACAAGCCACCATTTCAAATCTCAAGAGCTGCGTGTGGCTAGTGGCTACTAACTTGGGGAGCACAGTCCCAGAGGCCCAGGGGCCATCTGAGGGTGCAGATTTCCAAGTGCGAGTGAAGAGGGTCAGCCACAGTGCCAGGCGCTGGCCAGGCTGGGAACCCAGAAATAACGACAGGGCCCCAGGTACTGGTGATAAATCATTTAATCCTCTCAACAACCCCATGAGGTAAGCATTACTACTGGTGATAGCTAGAAGAGGAAGTCAGTTCAGAGAAGTCAAGTGACTTGCACAAGGTCACACAGCAGGATGGGAGTGTAGTCACCCCCAGCACTGAGAGGATGTTGCAGCCCACCCCACCCCAGGAGCACAGATGATCAAAGGAGGACCCCACTCCCATCCCAGGATTGCTGGACTCGCTGACCTGCTCGCCAAGTGATGGACAGGAACATCCAGGGAGAGTCCTTCAGTCACCCTTCCTTCATATGGAGGTGGGGGGACCAGGAAGTGGGCGGACAGCAGCAGATTTTTTCTCCTCCATCTTGCCCTGTCAAAGGCTGGTATGGGTGGTGCCAGGTGGGCTCACCTGGGATTCGGTTTCTCTCCTTCCTTCCCCACTCTCCTACATGCGCGTGCACACACACACACACACACACGCACATAGAGCAGAGCGAGCGGTGCCATTCGACCTGAATAGGGAGCCAGGCAGGCAGCTCCATTCGGCAGGTGGAGAAACTGAGGCATACGTGAGAGAATCACATAACATCAAAAGTCTATTGATCGCCCCCCAACCTCAGCTACACAGGTTCTGTGTCCTGAGCACCCCCTGTGCTTCGAGCCCTGTGCAAGCACCCAAGTGTGGTGAGCTGGCCAGAGACTGCCCTTCTCCTCCCAGCCCCCCAGGACCTGTGCCACTCTGGCCTGGAGTGTCTTGGAGGCAAGAGGATGGGAAAGCTTGGTCAATGTTCCAGTTTGGGGATGTGGCTGGGTCTCTCTTCTGCCACCCCCACCCCCAGGAAGCCTCCAGCACCCCCGGAAAGCCAGTGAAAACTCTGGGATCCCAGAGATCCATCAATCCCACTCATCTTGTGATTCAGACAGGGGAAGACACCTGCCTGCTGCACAGTGTGTCCCCTCGAGGCAGGGGATGCCTGGGCCAGAGCCTTCCTGCTGAAGACAGCAGGGGAGAGCCCCACCGAGGACCCCGAGGGCAGGGGAGAGCATCTTGTGAGGACTGGGTTAGCCCGGTCACTCTGGCCCTTGCAGGGCTACAGATGCTGCCCTCTGGCTGGTCCACGTCAACACTTGCAGCGTCCTACCCCGTGCTTCCCTCACCCCAGCCATCCATGTGTACACACCATTCAGAGCAATGCCATTCACATCCCTTGGCTCAGCCAAGATAACCTGAGAGATTAGCCCTGCATGGGTTTGTGCCCATCGTAAGATGGGGAGACGGAGGCCCAGAAAGGGAAGGGACTTGGTTCCCTGATCCCTGCAGGGCGTTGGTCCTGGGAGTCTGTCCACAGCCTCCTGCTGGCTGTCAGAGGACAAGTCATGGGAGGCCCCCCAGGAGGGGCACAGCATTTGGCGGGCCTGGAAGAAGAGGCGGATTTGCAGAGCTCAGGACCCAACCCTGGGCTATGAAGTTGGAGGCACCCATGGTGGTGGACAGGGTCTGCACGGGTGACTAGAATGGCCCGGGCCCACCCTTGCCAGAGACAGCCCTCCTTGCCAGGCTGCGGTACTCTGCCCAGGCTGAGAGGGAGCTGGGCCAGTGACTTCAGCATCTGTAGGGGGAGCACCTCCAGCGCCCCGTGATGGATGGGGTGAGGGGCAAGGGTGGGAGGAGATCTTGTTGGCTTCCAGGTTTTTAGCTTGAGTGGCTGAGTGTGGATGGTGATGCCATTTGCCAGGATGTGCACCTGACGGTGGAGCACGTGCGGGGGAGGCTGAGTTCAGGCTGGGTAGGGTGAGTCCCAGGGGAGATGCAGCGTAGGGAGCATGACCTGGGGAGGACGAGGAGGCGTCTCTCTGGAGGGGCTGCCGCCTGGGTGGTTACAATGATGCCAGGAGTGTCACCTCCCTGGAGAGCCTTCCCCAGCCACCCCATTCACCCAGCCCTCCATGCTCCTATGCCCCTTCCCTGCCTTGTTGTCCCCCGGCACTTAGACCGCACAGCATGCTACTGACCTGTATGTCACTCACCTGCTTGTTGTCTGCTCCCCATAGTGGGGTTGGTATCTGTTGCTTGTGTGTGTGTGTGTGTGTGTGTGTGCGTGTTTCTGCTGAGCCCCTGTGCTTCAGACATCCCTGCCTCAAAGATGTGTGGATGGATGGATGCCTGGAGAGCAGCGGGCTCAGGATGGGGAGGTGTTTGGTGTCAGCATTTCAGAGGTGGCAGAGAAATAAGCGCCGTGCCCAGGAAACCTCGGGAGAGTCACTTCCAAGTCTCCGTTTTGCTCATCTGTAGAAGGAGATGGATGAGCTTGCTCGGGCTGCTGTAACAAAGCACCCCAAGCTGAGCCGCTTAAACAACAGAAGCGTCTTGTCTCACGGTTCTGGAGGCGGGAAGTCCAAAATCGGGATGTCGGCAGGGCTGCTTCCTTCCGAGGGCTGTGAGGGAGTCTGCTCTGAGCTCTCCCCGAGCTGCTGGCAGTGTGCTGGCGACCCTGGGCAGTCCGCGGCTGTGGAAGCACCGCCCTGCTCGCCGCCTTCACCTTCACACGGCGTTCTCCCCGTGCACATGTCTCCAAATTTCCCCTTTGTACAAGGGAGACAGTCATGCTGGATTAGGGCTCACCCTGATGACCTCGTTTTTACCTTGACCACCTCTGTGAAGATCCTATCTCCAAATAAAGTCATATTCTAAGGGACTAGGCATTAGAACTTCAGATGAATTTGGGGGCGTGGGGGGGGGGGACAAAATTCAACCCCTAACATGAGATAATATAACACTTGTTGAGGGGGAGGTTTGAAGATGCACGCAAACCACAGTCCAGGCTGAGCCCTCTGCCACGAGCATTAGGACCGCATTACAGCCCACCAAGGTGGACCTGGCTGCACACGGAATCCCATAAGGAGCTTTCAAAAACTGCCAAGGCCCAGGCCCTGCCCAGAGATTCTGGTTTAATTGGTCTGGGGTGGGGCCCCGGCAGGGGGTTTTTTTCTAAGCTCCCAGGTGATTCTGACATGCAGGCAGGCTTGAGAGCCCATGTACGAAATCTGTGGGTACACGGACTTGGATGCCTCATCAGCAAACCCATGCTCGGCTGGCACAGCTGCCCGAGCCATCCCCAGATCCAGGCTGCTCAGGGCAGGGCCGCAGAGAGGGGCAGAGAGCAGAACAAAGAGGCTTTGTCCCCAGCCCCACACCCCAGGGTGGAGCCCGCGTACCTGGGCTGGACTGGCAAGGAAGGAGGGTGTTCCCAGGCTGTGGGAGAAGCGGGGTTTACGAGGTTCCCATTTCTAGGGGATCGCACCCCGGAAGTCCCTGCCTGACGGCCTGGGACGGGGAAGAGGACGGAGCCTTCTGGGCCCCAAGATTTTAAGGTGAAACTGGAGGAGGTCAGAGAATGTGATGGGGAAAATGGCCGGTGCCCAGAAAAGGAGAGAGAAAGTCTGTGTGCGGCAGTAAAGGGTGGCGTGGTGGCCTCTAGTGTCACACGTACGGGCGTTCGGATCCCCAACCCACCACCTACCGGGAGTGTGATCTTTGGCAGGTGGATAACTTTTCTAAGCCTCAGCTTCCACATCTGTAAAATGGGAATTGTAGACAGAATACCCAGATCAGTGTGTATGTGTGTGTGTGTGAGATGGTGGTGGCGGTATTGTGAGAATAAACATCAGAACTAGCCAAAACAGTCCTCTATTTCAGTTTCCATCCCATCGTCCATCTGTGCATCGAGTTAATCCCTTTGCTCAGCAGCTCCCCACTGCTGCTGGGAGCATGGTCTTGGGGTCACACCATCTACACTGCACAGAGCAGGCCCCTTGTGGGTTCACACTTATCTTCCCCCCACCAGATGGAGGATCTGGAGGGAGGGGCCTGGGTCTTGCACTTCTGTGTCTCGGACCCAAAGTTTATGTTCACCCAACTGTAGGTCCCTTCTGAGAACCACAGCTGGGCGCAGATAAGCATCTCCACGGGTTCTTGAGAAGTACCTCGCAGAACTGAGCAGCCCATCGTGTGTCTGTATGCAATGCTGCACCTGAGTTCTGTTTTCTTCACAGGTGCTGGGAGGTGTCTGGCTTATGGATGGATGGACATACGCACACGGCATTTCCCAGCGGCCCCTGCTCCCCGCAGGGTGTTCACAGGAGACCCGACATTTACGGAGCGGCTCCGCTCGGTTCTTTGGGGCACCTCCTCCTTCGCTCCTCACAACAGCCTTCCGGGGCGGCTGCTGTTCTTCAGGCCCGCTTTGCAGATGAGAAGACAGAGCTTGAAGGAGTCTGTCCACATCGCAGGCCGCTCCCCGCCCCGCCCCCCTGCAGGGCAGAGGGCCCCAGGAATGTCATCTCGTCCCTGCAGGCCCCAGCGCTATGCCACAACGTCCTGCCTGGTTCTGACCTCCCATCAGACTGGGAGCCCCTGGAAGGCAGGCGCCGGGTCCCCCGCATCTCTGTGGTCCCCACAGCCGGCCCCACTCAGGGCCTGGCACAGACAAGGGTTCATTACATACACAAGCAAATGAGTGAGTGAATGAATGAATAGAGAAAGCCAGGACCCCTGTCCTCGAGGGCCTTGTGGCTGGGTGGACAAGCACACAGAAGGTTCAGGCAGCAGAGGGCCTAGGAAGCACCAGCTTCTCCCTCCGCACGAGCACCCACAGAGAGCTGCTCCCCCAGCCTCTTGGCCCGGGGGAGGGGAGGAGAAGTGGCTTTGGGCACTGCGAGAACGGGACCCCCCCAGCGCCCCCTCTTCGCACAAGGAGGAAACTGAGGCCCAGGAGGGGCAGGGACTTGGCCAAGGCCACACAGCAGGTTCATGGCGGAGCAGGTTCAGGGCCCAGGTCTCCCGGCTCCCGGCCAGCCGAGGTCCTCTCCTCAATGCCTCATCATCAGGGTTGTGCAATAATTGTCGTTGTCATTACCTGCGATCTCGCCCTTTAGGAAGTGTCCCTGAGGGGCTGACCTGTGCCCATGTGGGAACAACACCAGCCACTCCTGGGTGTACCCCACTTGACCAGGAAGCACGGCCCACACGTATCTCCTTTCCTCCCACAACAAGCCGGGCCGTGAGCTCCCTGGGTGTCAGTGAGCACGTCGAGACCTAGGCGGGGGCCACTCTCCTGAGGGCACGCGGCCACAAACCACGGCCAAGAGGTCGTGACAACAAAAACGTTCTGAAGAAGGATGGTGATGATGGTTGCACAACAATGTGAAGGTACCTAATGCCACTGAATTTTACATTCAAAAGAGGTTAAAGTGGTGAATTTTATATTACGTATATTTTACCATCCTTTGAAGAAAAATGGCCAAGGTGGCATTCACACCTGGGCCTGGGCGGCACCACACTTGGTTTCCTTCCCTACTTCTGCACGGTGGGGAAATTTCACTCGCTCCGGGAATCCTGGTAACCCAGGCCACCCTCTGCCCCTTCCCTCTTCAGCCAACTTTTCCTGCTTCCGCTCTGCCCCAGGCCCTGGAGGGTGTTGGTGACACCAGGATGACCCGGACACAGGCCCCGCCCTCCAGGAGCTCAGCGCTGGGGCTGCTCCAGCTTCCTTCCGCCTACAGATCCAGGAACCCGGGACATGGAGGGACCCCGCCCGGCGCAGGATGGGGTCCGCCACGCATCTGCAGGCCTCTAGGCCGGGCTGGAAACAAAAGATGACCTGAGCAGGGATGAATAAGAGGTTCAAGAATGCAGCGGAGGGAGGACCAGCTCAGTGGACCCCAGGGCCGTGTCGCTGAGAAAGGAGGCGGGGCCGAGATGAAGGCCCCAAACTCAGTGCAAGACCAAGGCCGCGAGCACAGGGGTCCTGCAAACCTGCATCTGAGCTCCGCTCAGCCACCTGCCCCTGGGCAGGCCACTCCCTCTCCAAGCCTCAGTTTCCTTGGAGTGAGATCTGCTCCACCTTAGGCCAGTGAGGACTCCATCCACACACAGAAACCGCCCGACTCAAATCTTTCCTCCTCCTCTGCCCCGCACCCAACCCTGAACCTCCTGAACCCCTGTCCCTCCACCTTGGCCCTGTCTTAGCTTCGGGACCCTCCCCTGAGCAGAGGAAGGCAGGAGGGCCTGGCCCCATGCTCCAGGGCTGACTGAGGGCTCCCCGCCTCCCCGGGGCCCAGCTTGAGCCCCTCATGTGTGCCAAGGGCTTTGCTAAACGCCTTCCCTGTGTGCATTTATTTCATGCTCTAGCGAGGCGGGGATTATTAACATTCATTCTACAGAAATGGAAACCGGGGCTCAGAGAGCCACTTCCTCAGTGTGTCAGGGCTGCGTGACCCCAAACCATGATCTTCCCACTCCACCAGCTGTTGGGGTCATCTGCAGTGGCCCCTGGCCCCTGAGGGGCAGGCCCTTCCATCCTTGAGGACCATTGCCCTCCATCCTTCGGCCACACTTCATTCTGGGGACTGGACTCAGTCCTGCGGCTGGGCCCGCCGTCCGGGCCGTCACCTGCGCAAGCTTCCCACAACCCTCTTGTCCTATTACCACGTGGCTGTGCCACCACACACACCTGCAGATCCCCCAGGTCACCTGGTCAGTGCTGATGACTGGGTCATCGGCTCCCTACTATGGTGAGTAAGCCTCAAGGGAGGAGGGACCTTGTCCATCTTTGTCATGCTGTGTCCCCCGTATGTGGCACGTACTCTGGGCTCCAGAAATGTGTGAGTAAATTAAAAATGAATGACCCACTGAAATATCCCTGGCACATAGAGCCAACACTGTCTGCGCAGGACCCTGCTCCCGTGGACCTGGAGCCAGGGCCCCACCCTAGAGGAGTGACCAGGACAGTGTCTGCAGCTGAGGAAGAAACTGGACACCTGGAACAGGCTCAGAGGAAGGGGCAGAAGGCAGAGGGTTCTGGAAACCACCACCATGGAGGATTGTTGGGGGAGGTGGGGTGGGAAGGTGTTATGCTGGAGAAGACTCCAGAGAGGTCTGTTCATTCATTCATTCATTCATTCACTCGTTTGTCCAACAAACTTTCTGGAGCAGTCTTCCCATGCCATACGCTGTGCTGGAGCCTGAGCGCAGACGTGAATCCAACCTGTCTCTGCCCTGGAGAACTCCCAGTGAGTAGGACTCAGAGCTGGGCCAGACCAGAGCCTCCCCACACTGCTGTGGCCCTGCCGGGGAGCCCAGACCACGATGTCTGGCTGCAGAGATTGGGCAAGGGACACAGTGAGGCCCTTAATTCTGGCTGAGCAGCCAGACAGATGGTGATAGCACCCCAGAGATGGGCAACTGAGGAGCACCCGGAAGAACATGTGCGAGGCAAGGGAGGATCTGACTGGGACGTGTGGATTGAGACGCTGGGCAGACACCCAGGGGGACTTCCAAGAGGAAGATGACAGATGGGTCAGGCCGTCTGCAGAGGGCTCCAGCCCGAGGACACAAGCCCTGGAGACTGTCGGAGTAGAGATGATTCTGAGGCCCCCACGAGCAACTGAGTGGGCGGAATACAGGTGGGGAAAAGAGTTGAGGACCCCGACTGAGAGGGAGGCCCTCGCCGGGAAGCCCAGGCCACTTCCTCCCTCTGCCTGGAGCCAGTGGCCGGGCCTCTAGCCTAGAGGCCCTGAGCCCTTCCTGCTCGGCAGCGCAGCATACGAAGGAAATCACTTTATTAGCTCGTGGATGAAAAACAGGAAACGTACGCTGTGACTCGGGCACCGGCCGAGTTTCACTCACATCTAGTTTCTAGGAAATAGTTATGTAGCCTCAGACTAGGTTGGGGTTTTCTCAGCCAAGTCTTTCTGGAAACGCCATGCTTTTCTCAGGAAAAACCATGTCCTGTAGGCCCCCAGACTAAGAGGTAATAGCGAGAAGAGGCCTCACTTCCCCTCCCAGCCCCCCTACTCCAGCAGACCTCTAAGAGACCCCGCTTGACAAGGGCCGATTTCCTGAGCCCCTACTACGTGCTATAGGGTCGGAGTAAATTAAACACATCAGTCATCGCAATACAAGATGAAGACTGTCAAAGCGAGTAAGAACAAAATAGCTCTGAGAACGCAGAAAAGTTGAAAGTCAAAGGATGAAACAGAGGAATATTAACGAAAAGAAATCCGGTGTAGCATGTTAATCTCAGAAGAAACAGACTTGAAGACAGAAGCGTTATTAGAGCTGAGTGGGCCGTTACGGAATGATTCAAGATTCAATGGACCAGGGAGATATCAAACTGTCGAATTCATACACACACAATAACATAGCTTCAGACAAATAGGGGCAGCTCTATCAGGATTTGACAGATCATGCAAACAAAAATCATCAGTAAGAGCTCAGCAACCCCACTAAGAAGCGACCTAAGGCATATATGGGCCCTGCACCCAGTGACTGGAGAAGAAACCCAATTTTAAAGCACATAGAGACCAGCTCTGCCCACTGATAATCAACCAGCAGTAAAGGAAGCAGCAACAAATTCCAAAGACTCCATTCCATACAAACCATGTTCTCTGACCACGGGGTTCGGCGTTAGAAAAAATCTATAAATGACTTGCTTTTTATTAACAGATTAAAGGGAAAAAATTAAAATTATTTCAATAAATATATAGAAAACATTATAAAAGTCAGTATCTATTCATAATTAAAATAAAACTGTTGGCAAAGTACTAATATAAACAAACTTGCTAAAGCTGATATCTATCAAAGAAAAAAAAACCTCTAGAAAACATCTTACTAAATTCTGAAACGTTAAACGTATTCCTTTTAAAAACAAGAATAAGATGAGGACGCCGACTATTGCCATTTCTAGTCAGCATTGCACTAGGAGCTCCCGCAAACACAATAGGACAAAGTAGAAATAAGACTGTAAGGACCGAAAAGGAAGAAACAAAACTGTGTTATGATTTAATACGGTTTTCTACATGGACAAGCAACCTAAAGTCTAAAGTCAAATGACTAGTCTTAAGAGAGTTGAGCAATTTGTCTGATGTAAAATCAATATACAAAAGTCAGTTCTACTTCTATATGCTACCATTTCTCCATCTGTTCAGTCACAATATCCACTTTAAAAAGGATGTGAGGGGCTGGCCCACAGGCGTAGCGGTTAAGTTCGCATGTTCCACTTCGGCGGCCTGGGGTTCCCCGGTTCGGATCCCGGGTGTGGACATGGCACCGCTTGGCAAAAAAGCCATGCTGTGGTAGGCATCCCACATATAAAGTAGAGGAAGATGGGCACGGATGTTAGCTCAGGGCCAGTCTTCCTCAGCAAAAACAGCAGGATTGGCAGCAGATGTTAGCTCAGGGCTAATCTTCCTCAAAAAAAACAAAAGAAAAAAAAATGGATGTGATTTGTACTAGCAATAAAAATATACACTATCTTGGAATAAATCTAAGAAAAGATGTGCAAGATCATTAATAAAGCTTAGTTGAGCGACATTAGAGGAGATCTAAATAAACAGAGACGCCCACCGTGCACAAAGGAGAAGGCTCGCTGTCTGGAAGACGCCCCTTCTCCCCAGACTGACCCCTCCATTCAGTGCGATCCCAGACAAATCCCCAGTGACCTTTCTCACAGGGAAAAAACTCTTTTGGGGTTTGTTTTCTCCTGTTTCCTCATGGTTAGTATCACATGGAAGAGGACAGTTCCAAGAGAGGCTCTCAGTGACCACAGGTGGGATCATTTGAACACCAATAACAATAATAACAAATAGATTGAAACGCACAAAAATGAATGAATTCATAATAATATATTTTTTTAAAACCTTATTGAGCACCTTTGGAGGATGCTTGAAAGCTAACTCATTATTATGAAAACTGTCAAGTAAAGGGAAAGACTCAGACATTTATCCTGACTTCCTATTTAAACTGTACCTCCAGGAAATGAACTAGAGCAGTGGATGAAAAGGAAGTTCTTGAATACAGGAGTTCTAGCTAACAAACAAAGAAAGAACAGTAGAATTAGAACATCATCATTTTGCCTTTCCTCAGAGAACGCCTGATGACAGGCTAGGGAGAGGAAAAGGACAAGACGCGCCTGGAACTTCTTGTTATGCCAGAGAGTAAGGACATAGTCAAAGAACGATGGGGACTTCTCAAAAGGATACAGGAGCCAGCTTGAAGGGACTGGTCAAATTGAAGACAATTTGATCATCAAAGTACATAATGATAGTAAGAGATTATAACTCATTGAATAAAATAGAAAACCATAAGTCTGTACTGATATAAACAAATCGGTAAATTGAAAATTTGATGAGGAATGAGATATTTGCATCATTTCAGAGTATCTCTCTATAGAATCACAAAGGAGAAAAGAGTGACTTCACCATGTAGAAGGCTGGCAGACCTCACCTTAAATCGTCATCAGTAATGGGACCGATCAAAATCACAGGCCACCTGAAGACGCAACGAGAAAACCACAGAGTCACTTCCGTGCTATTCCCACTAACGACGCAGACTCATGAGGAAACGTCAGACATACTCAAGGGAGAGCTGCAAAATAACTTCCAAAACGTCAAGGTTTTAAAAGCCAAGTACAAGTTGAGGAACTTCTCCAGACTGAAGGAGGCATGACAACTAAATGCAGTGCGTGCGCCTGAACTGGATCTCTCAGCCAAAAAAGACAGTATTGGGACAACTGGCCACCTGAACGGGGTCTGAGGAGCAAATGACAGCAACAGCTCCCTGTGAACATGCGGTTTTTGACGGTTGTACCGCAGTCATTGAGAAGACAGGCCTCGTCTGCAGGAATCATTACAGATTTGGGCGGGGGTCACGAGAAACCAGGTCCACTGCTCACCCTCAAAAGCTTCACAAGAGGGAACATTCTTTGTAACGTACTTGCAACTTCTCTGTGTTTGTGATTGTTTCAAAATTAAAAAAAAAGAATTGAAACACAATCAAGGGCAATGTCTAGATCTTATTTTGGATCCTGTCTCAAGTAAACACATTATACATATACGTGTTAAAAGACAACTGGGGACATTTGATACACTGGATATTTGATTGTACTGGAAAATCCTTTTTAAGGTGTGAGTCTGTGTTTTGGAGAGACTTGCTGAAATATTTGTCAATGGAATTATATGATGTCTGGTGTCTGCTTCAGGTTACCTTGGGATGGGGCGTCTATATGGGGCACGGTTAGCCGTGAAGTGGTCATTGTTGAAGGTGGGTGATGGGGTTCATTGTACCATTCACTCTACTTTTGTGTGTGTGCGAAATTTCCTTAATATATATTTTTTTAATTTCCAAAGACAATGTAATAAAAAGCTGATGTAGTAACTATGAGTGGTGGATACACAGTGTCTATTATGTTCTTTGTTGTATCTTTACTGTATCCGTTTAAATATTTTCTTAAAAACACTCTGTGTTGGTGACTGATCCACAGGCAGCGTGATACAGAGCTAGTCGGGGTACAAATGGCGACAGCCTTTTTTGAGGGTAATTTGTTTATTGAAGTAGAATTGATTTTAGAAAAAAGAGCTCTTGAAAACACCAATGTCGCTCCAGGAATTGATTGACTATACTGGGATAGTTCTCTGAAATGGGGTACACTGTAGGTAATTTTTTTAAATGGGGCAGTTCTGTTTTTCTGACCTGAAAATATATTTCACGTATTTCTAAGTGAAAAAGTCAAATGGCAGAACGGTACAGGCAGAATGATTCCATCATCATGTATACACACATACGTTGCGTGTGTGTGTTGGTGTCTACCTTGAAAACTGTTTATAAAAACGTATGCCAAACTGTCAGACTCTCACTTTCTCTGTTTTACAAATTTTAAAGCAAATCATGCAAATTAATAGTGAGACTAGCATTATTTTGAGAATTTTACATAAATGGACAGTGCTAAAAATTTTTTAGATGACCTTTAAAAGATACAAAAATATAAAGACCTTCCAGAAGAAGAAGATGAGGACGGGGAGTCTTGCCCTGCCAGGTGTGAAGACCTGCTACGAAGCTCCAGCAGTGAAGACCGTGAGGTCAGGCTGTGGAGGCAGAGAGGACACAGCGCTGTGGAACAATAAAGGATGCTGAGCAGTTGCTTATCTATAGTTTAAAAACAAAACCAGCACCCCACGCAAAAACCGATGTGAAAAGACATATGTGTACAGACAATGTACAAAGACACTTGTGAGAGACAGTATTTAAAATTTTTAGAAAAATATAGGAGCCTCTCTTATGATCTTGGGATTAAAGAAAAGGATTTTTAAAAGCAGACAACAAAAGCACAGAAAATAAAAAGAAAGGATGGGTAAATTTGACAACATTAAAATCAAGAATTTCTGTTAATTAAAAGACATCATAAAGAATATGAAAAGACAAGCCCCAAAGTAGGAAACATATTTGCAAAATACATAATGAATTTATTATCCAGTAGGCCAATCTATTTTTCTTTCTGTTTTTATACCTCTATCTACATTTAGGCATTCCCAAAAATCAGTAAGAAAGAGATAACCCAACCTCTCCATCAAATGGCCATCCACGCCTTCACATATACACCCTATGATGTGGCCCTCCCACGCGGGAAGCAGGCCCCTCCTCTGAGGACTCGCTCTGACTGGGAGGAAGTTTTTCCCCTCATGGAGTTGAGAACTGAGCTCTGCTCTCCCCCAGGTTCCAGTCTGCCTGGTTCCTGAAGAGGCCGCCGGGGCAACCAGGCCGATCTCAGCTGCATGGGTTTCCCAGGGCTGCCATGACAAAAGACCACAAACTGGAGAGCTTAAAACAAGAGAAATGTATTGTCTCACAGCTCTGGAGTCTCGAAGGACCAAATCTAGGTGTTGGCTCCCTCACCGGCCCCGGGGATGTGGATTCCTCCCCGCCTCCTCCAGCCTCCCGTAGCCTCAGGCGTGTCTTGGTTTATGGCAGCCTGTCTCAAATCTCCGGCTGTCTTCCTTCTTCTCAGGACACCAATCACGCTGGATTACAGCTCACCCTACAGACCTCATCTTAACTTGGCTACACCCGCCAAGGCCTTACCTCCAAATAAGATCGCGTTCACGGGTATGGGGGCTGGGACTTGAACAAATCTTTGGGAGGGACACGATTCAACCCATAACTCCAGCCTCATCTCTGCCTTCCTGATCAGGTCTTGGTGGCCGTGGACGTGGGGCTCCACAGCCTGAGGAGAAGGGGGCTCATTCCATCCACCCGCCAGCCTCCACGTGGGCCCAACCAGAGCCAGCCTAGTGCAAAGCACAGTCTTAGAGGCAAGAGAAGGTCCAGGCCTGGGTCTCCATTCGCTGTCTCGAAAACTTGGACAGGTCATGCCCTTCTGAGCCTCAGTTTCTGCATCTGTGAAATGGGAAGTGATACTATAGCCCTCCAGGCTTGCTGTGAGGGTCAAAGGGGATGATGTTTGTGGAAGAGCCTGCTATGCACCAGGCTCTCCCTGAATATTAGTGCTCTCTCCCCAGCTTCCAATAGCTCCTCAGGGAGAGAGGACACCCAGCCCTGCCCCCCAGGGGCTTGTGACCCCCCACGGACAGAGTTGTGTCATATACTTCTTGAATCCCTCAGGCATGGTCCCTGCAGCGTCATCATGTCTGAGATGAGTGACCCCTGGGAAAGGGCGGCCTGACACCAAGAGAAAGCCAGCCACCACTGGGAAAGCCGTGGGAGTGGCCTTGCTCATGTCATGGAGCACAGACTTGACCCTCAGGAGAGGAACTCAAAGGACAGAAGCCGGACTTCTCAGTGGGCGGCGGGCATGTTCTCGGTCCCGTCCCCCTCTTTGGAGTCTGGCCCTGTTGGGATTTGGGAATGTTTATTTTTTTTGGTGGGAAAACAGAGGAGGATAAAATATTTCCTTGTGTCTGGAGCGCTATTTTGAGCCAGGCCAGCCGGGCGATGCTCCTGGTGATGGACGCTGGCTGACCCGGCTGGGCCCCGGCCTTCCGGCCTCTCTCCCTCCCAGGCCCCAGAGTCCTGGCAGCGACACAGCTTATGGGAGCCTGGGTTCCAACCCCAGCCCAGTGACTCATCCTGGGGTGGTCTTGGGGACGGCTTTGGTGCTCCCTGGACCAAAGGGGAGACTGAGGCTGTGCTGCCCCTCCTGGGAACTTCGACAGGGGAACTCAGGTGGTGATATGAACATGCTGTGGAGATATTTAGGGTGTAGACAAACAACAGGACTGCCACACAACCTGTCCAGCTCAAGATCCCAGAGGTGGAAGGGACCTTATTATAAGCTCCTCGGACCCCTACCAGCCTCCATACATCAAGCCATGCCCCCTCCTGTCCATCTCCACCCAGGGTCCACTTGGTACTTCTGGGAAGTACAATCTGATTCGGCCCCGAACTTATCTAAGCCTTTAGCAGCCTCCCACCGCTCCTAGAAAGAAGTCCGTCACCACCCGAGACCGGCAGGCCCACCCGAGCTGGATGCCCCCTCCTCTGCCCACCCCAGCCTCCTCTTTCTTTGTGCTCTGAAGCTGGGCTGGCCTCTGTCCACTCCTCCAGCTGCTGACAAGTCACCCAGGAGTTTCACGTGCTTCATCTTATTTCATCCTCGCAATGACCTTCAAGGCATGCGAACCCTCCAGGGCCGGCCAAGTGTTGGGCGGAAGTCTCGTTTACAACTGTGCCTGCCACACAATAGGACCTTAATCAATGTTGATTTTCTTCCTTCCTTATGAACACACACCCTCTTTTCTTTACAAAACCCCAATGGCATCCACATAAATCTCCCTCTGGGGGCTGCCGCTGTTGGACGGGCATGGCTGGGGCAGGACAGCCCAGGCGGCCCCATACCAGCCGTGCAAGCCAGGCCTCCGGTATGGGAGGCTCCTCGGAGCCCGGCTCGCTGGGGCTTCCCTGGCCTTCACTGTGGAGCTGGGAAGCTGTGCGATGAGCACCCCCAATCATCAATGGAGATGGGGCTCTGTCCCCTACGAAAGGCTAGAGGTGGGTCACCCTGAGGCAAGTCCCAGTGGGAAGAAGGAGTAACTTGAGACTTCTTGATCCTGAAGGTGAAGCTGGAGCAGATGGAGGGGAGAGGCCCAGAGGAGGGAGAAAGTGCTCCCAAGAAGGAGTTTCAGAAACTTCTGGAAAAGCCCGGGGCAGAGGTGGGGGGGGGGTGGGGCAGGAAGAGGGCCTAGGATGTGGGAAAGGGGGCATCTCAGAGCCCCAGCAGCTTAGAGAAAGCCAGACCCAGAATCTCTTCGGGCTCCTCCAGACCCTTGCTCTTCAAATGTGGTCCAAGGGCCAGCAGCATCAGCAGGTTCTGGAAGGTTGTTAGGAATGCAGACTCTCAGGCTCCGCCCAGACCTGCTGAGTCAGAATCTGCCTGTTCACGAGATCCCAGTGATTCACAGCACACGAAAGTCTGAGGAGCGCGGTGTGTAGCGATGCCCCCATTTTACAGTAAAGAAACCAAGGCCCTGAGAAGAGAAACCCTCTGCCCAGTTTCCTATAGCAAGTCGGTAACAGCGCTGAGCCTGGAACCCAGCTCTCCTGGCCCCATGCAGGGTCCTGGCACCAGTCCCGCCTGGTCCTGGCCCCCCACGCAGGAAGCCGTCCTCCCTCCCTGGGTGTGTTCAGGACAGAAGCTGGGGAGGAAGAGCCCTCGCTGGGGAGGCAGGGAGGCTGTGGTTCAGTCCCGGCAGTGTTACCAACTCAAGGTGTAATCTGTGCTCTTGGGGCCTCAGTTTCCCCCGTGGTTCTGTGAGAGGAGCTGGAGCAGGCAATACAATCAGGCAGTACAATCAACCACCTTCATTTCCTCACAGCTGCTGGTGAGACAGGAAGGCCAAGAAATATCCTCCCTATTCTACAGATGGGGAAACTGAGGCCTGTTAGGCAGTGACTTCAGCGAGGCTGCCAGCCCTGGCCACCCTGCACTGTTCTGCACAGCCCAAGCGACTCTGAAACGTGCCCCCTGGACCCAGCCTTCCTCTCTAGTGGTTCCTTCAGCTCCCGTCAGTTGTCAGGGGCGCTGGCTCGGCTGACAGCCAGCGTGTCTGCTGCTGATGCTTGGGTGCCCACATTCCTGGGCCATGACGGGGAGCACACCCAGAGCCCAGGCTGGCGGCACCCGGAGAGGTTCCACTTGGCTGCAAGCCCTGGGGCCTGGCTGTCTGGGGAGCGTCAGGAAGCAAGAACTTTCTCTCCTCACGGATGGGGGCAGGGGGAGATGTGGCCAGAGGCTGACAGGGCAGGAGCTGGACAGGGTGCGGGCTCAGCCAGGCCCTGAGGCGAGGCCTGGCCCCGTGGACTGGGGTCAGGGGGTGTGAGGGACAGGAGTGAGCTAGGGGTCAGTGGCTGATCAGGGCAGAGCTGTCTGAGGGCAACACGGAGAGACCTCAGGCTAGAAAGCCAAACCCAGCTCTGACCTTTCTTAACTGTGTGACTGGAGGCCAGGCACCGGTTTCTGACCCTCAGGCCCTCTCTGACCCTCAGTGTCTTCATCTGTAAAGTCCTTAACACAGCCTGGTACGTACACAGTAAGCCTGCAGTGTAGCCTTGTGCAGCCAGAGATGCTCGCGGAGCGGCCTCGGAGCAGCATTGCGTCTAAGAAGCGTGCCGAAACAGATAAAGCCGTTAGAACGATCCACGCGACACTCGATTCTCTTGAAGAGAAAAAAAGAATTTACATCCAGTCCATGCAGTGCTCTCAGAATCCACTTTCATCTCCACTTCTATCCCCTGCCTGGTTTGGCTCCCCTCTCCTCAGACGCCCTGAAAACCTCTCCCACTGTTCAGCTCTTTCTCATCTTCCCTCCTCCCGCCCCTCGGCCCCAGTACTTTATTCCATGGAGCAGCTTGGCCTCTCTCCAGCGCTAGAGAAAATAAAGGGGAAAATCATAGGGCCCCTCGCGGGCTTCCCTCTGGCAGGATGGGGATCCCACATAGTGACCCACATCCCATCCCTGTGACTACAATTACTTAAAGCTGTGACAGGACAAAGTGGCTCACATGTGAGTATCCCAGGGCTTCCGCTACCTCCGCCCTCTAACGAGACTCTGCCTTTCCCCCCCGTGTCCCCCCATCTCTCCCCTCGGAGGAGGGTCTCGCACTGCCTGGTGGGAACTTCGACTCTGGGAATGGAGAGTGGACTGGAGAGGAGGCAGAGAGGAACCAGCCAGAGGGCAGGAGGGAGGGGGAAGGACTTGGCAACAAAAGAGATCAAGCCTGTTGACTGAGAACACAGGAGGGAGGTTTCACTCCTGCCCAAGACGGAGGAAGCTGGAAGGAGCATTGCTCCCATCCACACAAGAAAAAGCCAGATAAACTACAAATCAGGGCTCTCCTGAACCCACCAGAGACCTGAGGCCAGTGGACCACCAGGTACCCTGAATCCCAGGAGGCACGGGCAGCTCCAAGGAGAGAGAAAGCCAGGGACTGGCTCGCCAGGGACAGCTCAGATATTATGGCCACCATACAAGCAGGTAGGAAGGAAAGAGCTACGAGTTTACTAAGTGCAAATGGCTGAGTGTTGGCCAGCATGACAGCACAGAGCCCCAGACTCAAGGAGAGTTCCAACATACTTCCAGGCTCTTTTCCATGGACGCCTACCATGTACCCCTAGGAAACACTGGAGGAAGGCAGACAGACTGGAGCGAGCCACCCTTGGGAGCACAGATGTGCAGGAGGGGCCCTAGAGGAAAGGCACACAGTCCTGTCCCCTGCCAAGGCCCTTCCCTCCTGTGGAACAAAGCCCTTAAGCTACTTGGGCAGAGGCAGCATACCTCGCTGTCCCCAAGGCCACAGGCAAAATCCCACTGTTGATAAGAGGAGGATAAGAGAAAATTTCCTCTACCCTGGCGGAGGGCAGAAAACTGTCCCAGGCCCAAAGTGCTAACTGAATCCCCCTCGATGCCTCTTTCCACTGGAGGGGGCGGGAAATCCTACCCAGTATAGGACTCACCACAGACACAAAGCAGAGAAAGCCCCACCGCTAAGGCCCAGGCACACAGGGCCGGCCAAGACTGTGGCTGGAACATAAGAGAGAGAGCACCTCCTTGAGCCCACAGCCAGCCTCGTAAGCACTGAGCAAGGGGCAGCATCACTCTACTCCTGGGGGAGGAGAAGAATGTGGAGAGCGAGCCCCTCTGTGGTGAGGGAGTGCAAGGATGGCTGAAGGCTGAGGCAGGACCATTGAGAAAAAGCCCCCAGCATCTCCATTCCAGTCCTAAATATGAGGCAATTCTAGAGGAATTTGAAACCCGTGATGCATTGAAGATAACCATAGTAACAACAAAAACCCAAACCCAGCTCAACTCATGACTAGATTGACTCAATCCCACACACTAATGGTCTGACAGGAGACATGCCGATTCCCAGGTGTAAACACTTTTATCTCGGTCTCTACTGTCCTACGAACAATGTCTGACATTCAATAAAAAATACCAGATACACCAAAAAAGCAAGACACAAATGCCCCATTGTCCAGAGACAAAGCAATCAATAAAACCAGACTCAGAGACGACCCAGATGTTGGAACTATCAGAGGAGGTCTTCAAATAACTAGGAGCAATATTTTATAGAATTTAGTGGAAAAGGGGGATGATGCACAAGAACGGATAGAGGCATTTCCGCAAAGAGATGGAAAACTACAAGACTGAGTCTAGTGGAAGTCCTAGAAATAAAAATCACAGTCCCAGAGCTGAGGAATTCCTTCCATGCCTCATCAGTAGACTGGAAATGGCTGAGGAATGAATCAGTGAAGAAATTACCCCAATTACCCAAACTAAAACACAAAGAACACAAGAATGACAAAAACAAACAAACAAACAAAAGTAGAGAATCCAAGAACTTTATACAGAAATAGCTTATGAACACCATGTTGAGGGAAAGAAGCAAATCATGGAAGAATATGTTCAATATAATTCTATTTACATAAAATTCAAAAACCGAACAATATATTATTTAGCCATGCACAAGTAGATGGTAAGCTTTTTTTAAATTTTCATTATTTATTTATTTATTTATTTATTTATTTTTGGAAGATTAGTCCTGAGCTAACTGCTGCCAATCCTCCTCTTTTTGCTGAGGAAGACTGGCCCTGAGCTAACATCCATGCCCATTTTCCTCTACTTTTTACGTGGGACGCCTATCACAGCATGGCTTTTGCCAAGCGGTGCCATGTCCGCACCTGGGATCCAAACTGGTGAACTCCAGGCCACTGAAGCAGAACGTGTGCACTTAACCACTGGGCCACCAGGCAGGCCCCTAAGCTTTTTTTTTTTTTTAAAGCAAGGGCATGACTAACAAAAATCAGGAGAGTGGTTTTGTCTTGAGAAGAGAGGAGGAAAGTGACCAAGAAGGGTCATGGAGTTTTGTGGGGTGGCTGCTAACGTCCTATTTCTTAACTTGGGTGGTGGTTACATGAATGTTTGACTTGTAGTTATTTGTTAAACTGTACCTATATGTTTTATATGCTTTCCTGTATATATGATGTGCTCCTAAATTTAAAAATTATTAAAGAAGAGTATAGAAGCATCCATTCCTCCAGCACCAGCTCTCTCTAGGCACTTCAGCCTGCTTACCTTCAGAGAGCCACCAGCCCTGCCCCATCTAGCCCCACCATTGCTAGAAGCAACACTGGTGTCACTTAGGCATGACCCTCACCCACTCCTGCTACCCTTCATGCCTTTCTCCCTAGTGCGACTATTTCTACCACCAGTGCATAGTTCTGGCAATTCTCTCTGGCCTGGATAGCTCTTATTCAGTCAACACCCACGTGCCAGGCGCTGTTCTATGAACTGTGGGTATAGCAGGGAATAAGAAAAGAAACCTTTTCCTCAACGAGTATTATTACATTCTAGTGCAGGAAGACACATGTCAATAAGCAAAGAAGGTGGTTCCAGGTACTAAGTTCCATGAAATAGATAAACTAGGGTAATGTGGAATAGGACGTGGGCTTCTGCCTGGATGGTCTGGGGAGGCCTCTCTGAGAGGACAATACTTGATTTGAAACATGACTGATAGGAAGGAAGCAGTTCTGTTGGAAGAGTTTATAGGAAAGCCTTCTAGGTAAAAGTAACAGCCAGTGCAAATGTCCTGAGACAGGAATCAGCTTGCCAAGTTCAGGAAGAAAGAGAAGGCCACTGTGGCTGCAGCAGGGTGAATGAGGAGAATGGAGGAAGATGAGGTTGGAGAGGGAGGCAAGGGTCAATCACACCAGGGTCAGGGGTTGGGGTGTGACGCCATGTACAGTGAGAAGCCATTGGCTGTTTGTTTGATACTTAACCCAAGAGTTAATTACGAAATTTAGAACTACTTTTTTAGTAACAGCTTAACTGAGATACAATTCACAAACCGCAAAATTCACCTTTTTAAAGTGTAAAATTCAGCTGTTTTTGGTGTATTCACAGAGTCGGGTAATTGTCTCCACAATCAATTTTAGAAAATTCACATCACACCAAAAACAAAAAAAGACAAAAACCCCATACCTGTTAGCAGTCACTCCTTCTCACCCCAAACCCCAAGCCCCAGGCAGGTACTAATGAATCTACTGTCTGTATGGATTTGCCTAGTCAGTACATTTCATATAATGGAATTGTACAATATATGGTCTTTTGTGGGGCTGGCTTCTTTCACTTGAGATAATGTTTTCTTTTTGTTTTTTGGATTTTTTTGGCTTTCTTACTGTGGAAGTTTTTTCTTATTTTCTTTCTGTTTGTTCTATTAATAAGAAAGGGAGATTGAAGTTTCTGGACATAATTGTGAATTTGTCCATTTCTCCTTGCAATTCTATCAGTTTTTCTCTAACATGGTTTGAAATTCTGTTATTAGGTACATATGCTGTTAGGATTATGTCCTCTTGATGAATTGACCCCTTTTTTAAATTAGGAAATGGTGTTCTTTATCCCTGATAATATTCTTTGCTCTGAAATCTATTTTACCTGACATTAACATAGTCACTCCAACTTCCTTTGTATTATTGATAGCACGGTGTATATTTTTCAACCCATTTACTTTTAACCTATTTATGACTATTTTTAAAGCATGTTTCTTGGAGGCAGCATATAGTTTGGTCTTGCTTTTATATTTAATTCAATGGTCTATGCCTTTTAGTGGGAGGTAGACCATTTACATTTAATGTGATTATTTATATGGGTAGGTTGAAATCTATCATCTTGCTATCTGATCTGTCTCTTCCTTGTTCCCATGTATGTTCACCCTTCTTCCCGTAATGACAGCATCTGTCACCACCACAGTGTACTGTCAAAATCATCACCTTCATTTTTGAAACATTTTCAGTGGGTACAGAATTTTAGGTTGATAGTTATTTTCTTGCAGTAGTTAAAAGACGTTCTACTCTTTTCTTGCTTGAATTGTTTCCAAAAAGAAATCTGTTAGTATCCTTATTTTTGTTCCTTTGTATTGTGATGTGTCGTTTCCCTCCTCTGGTGCTTTTTCCTCTTTATCATTAGGTTTGAGCAGTTGACTATGAAGTGTCTTGGTAGCCTCATATTTCTTGTACTTGGAGTTCATTGAGCTGCCTGGATATGTGGGTTTATAGTTTTAATCAAATTTGGGGAAATGTTGGCCATTATCTTCAGGGTTTTTTCCCCATCTTCCCTTCCCTTTTATTTCCCCAGGGTACCAAATTTCACATATATCAGACTGCTTGAAGTTGTCTCACAGTTAACTGATGCTCTGGTCATTTTTTAAATTTTTCTTCTTACCCTCTGTTTTATTTTGGATAATTTCTATTATTGCCATTAAGTACACTAGTCTTTCTTCTGAAATGTCTCATCTGCTGTTAACTCCATTCGGTGTGTGTATATATATGTATATATATATATATCTCAAATAGTGTAGTTTTCATCTGTAGAAGATTGATTTGGGTCTTTTTTTGTATCTTCTAGTCTCCATTTGACATTTAAACACATATACGCCGTTAAAATAACTTTTTTAATGTCCTCGTCTGCTAGTTTTTACATCTGTGGCAATCCTGGGTCTGTTCTGATTGTTTGATTTTTCTAATCGTAAGTTGTATTTTCATGCTTCTTTGCATTTCTGAGAATTTTAATCAGTGCTAGTCATTGTGAATATTACCTTCTTGAGTGTTGGATATTTTTGAATTTCTACAAATATTCTGGAACTTTGTTCTGGGATGCAGTTAAATTAGTTAGAAACTCTTTCATCCTTTGGGGGTATTTCTTTTAAGATTTGTTCGGCAGGACTAGAGCGGCATTTAGCCTGGGGCTTACTGTTCCCCACTCCACAGACAAAACTCTTCTGAGCAGCCAGTCCAGCTGCAGCCTTGTGACATGTGAACTTTGCAGACTGGCTAGTGGGAACCAACATCATTCCTGGCCCCGTGAGTGCCAGCTACTGTTTCCTCTACTCCTCCAGGTGGTTCCTCCCCAGTCTTGGATAGTTTCTCCATACACGTGCACTGATCAGAACTCCACCGAATGCGGGGCCCTCTGCAGCCCTCAGGTCTCTCTCTGAAGCTCTCTCCTTCCCAGAACTTCGTCCCGCACAGTTGATCCACGCTCGTCTCTCTGGACTCTTAGCTCAGTCTCCTCAAGAGTCCGCCGGGCTCTGCCGGGTTCTCTTCCCTGTGCTGGCGCCTGGAGACTCTCTCCTGTGTTGATTTCCCACCTCTCGAGAATCACTGTCCTTTGTAGCTTCATGTCCAGTATCTTGGAAATCACTGTTTCGTACATTCTGTTTGGTTGTTGTTTTGTTGTTTCAGGCAGAAGAGAAAATCTAGTCCCTGTTACTCCATATTGGCGGGAATCAGAAGGTTTTTGCAGGTTGGAATGATCCAGGAGAGAGAGAAGGAGAAGAAGAGACACAGTGGGTGCTGCAAAGGGAAGAGGGTGTGACCTTACTAAGGAACGGGGAAACTTTCTCCATTATGAAGAAAGGAAGTCAGGTATGTGGGTCCAGGTGTAAGAGGATGAGTAGAAACAGTGGTTGGGAGAAGCGTCATTTGGGTTCCCGCAGCAGACCCTGAGACAAGGAGTTGGGGGTAAGTCATGCATTTAGGAGGGGATCCCAGACACACGATTACAGGAGCGGGGAAGTGAGGCAGGGAGGGGAAGGCAGCGAATGAAGGCAACATTACCAAGCCAGTTACGGCTGCGGCTAACTGGGGCTTAATGTGGGGAAAATGCCTCCGAGTTCTCCTAGATTAAGAGGAGAGAGAGCTGCATTATTTTTACGTCAACTCTCATCAGTCCACGGTTGACTGAGGGGCATAAATTTCCCAGCGCTTCAGTGCCTGTCCGGGCAGAGCAGGCCCCTGTGGCCAGAGAGAGCCCTCGGGCAGAGAGGCCAGGTGCCGACTGAGTCTGGCCAGCCTGCCCTGAAAGGGAACGGCTTAAAGGGGCGATGGGTGGGGCACTGGCAGCATCTCGGCGTACACGACAGATGGCCATCGCTGCCTGGGATTCCAGTATTCGGTCCACACAATGTGAGGCAATGTCATCCTGAGGGTGGAGATTTCAGGGCAGAGGGAACGTCCTTCTCAGTTGGGGTGTCGTAAGTGAGCCTGCCTGGGCCCCATGTGCTTACAGCTGTTGACTGGCCCTTGTTGAATACAGGCACACACATGTGTGCGCACATGCAGCCACTGCCCCACAGCATTCCCAGAGTGCTGAGCCACAGGGCTGTGTGTGACACACCGCACAGACACGGCCCAGGGGGCAGGAAGCAGTGAAGAGCACTGAGTATGGAGAGTGGGCCCTGGTGCTGCCCCTTGGTGAGCCGTGCGGTGGCAGGAGTTGGTGTCCCAGTCGGGAAAACGGTGCTAACTTACCTCCCAGGACTGTTGTGAGAAAAGAGAGGAACAGGGAACGTGAGACTGCTTGAACATCAGAGCACTGCGCACAGGGAGGAATCATTCCCACCAGAGGCCACCTGGTTCTTGTAAGATGCCCCGGAGGAGGGGTCTCTAAAGAGAAGCTTCCTCCTGAAACCCACGAGAGAGCAAGAGAAAAGCTCTGGGGGGTCAACGAAAGACTTGATGTTGAGTGTGGTCTGTGGTCCAGCAGCACTGGCATCACCTGGCATCTCATTAGAATTGCAGAACTCAGATCCCAGACCAGAACTGACTCCACATCTACTGAATCAGAACCTGCATTTAAACAAGAGCCCCGGGTGGTCTGAATGCGCACCGAAGCAGGACATTCACTGGTCCTGTCTTTGGGGTCGGGGCCTGCCTCTTCTCCCTCACGTAGCTCTCTGATTTCTGGGGCGGCTCAGCTGCCTCCACCTTAGATTTTGGGCTCTAGGCCGGATCTGCTCCAGGGAGAGACTGAGCCCAAACTACCCCTCCTCTCACTCCTTTAGCAAGGCTCTGTATTCTCATTGCTGAGCTGGAAACTTATTAAAACTATGTTCATCATAATGATTCTGAAGAAATAAGAGATGGTAGAATGGCGTTCAGAAAAGCACAATAACGCATTTCTGAAATTTACCATCTAAAATAGTTAAAGTTTACAACAATAATGTCCTGTTGCTTAATTTATTTGAACAGTGGCAATCCGGAAAAGTCGTCAGTACAAAATGAATCATCCCCTAAGGGTTCTGAACAAGATTCTGAAATCACCACCCATGGTTTTCCTGCACTTTGAAGTGACAGAACAAATGACAGCAGAGTTGGGCACTGTCCTCTGAGTCCAGAGTGGCTGATACACAAACATCTCACAAAATAACATCCTCATCCAAAAACAACCTGCAATACGGATGTTATTTCTGGGGTTTGCTTGTGCATTTTAGTTAGTAAGCATTTGTGCACCTGTGGGCAGAGCCCCAGGACCAGGATGGTCTGGAGTTTTTTTTTTATAGTCAATCAACAAACTTGTTGATGCCTCCTCCATGCCAGGTCCTGTTTTAAGGACATGAAGATGGATCCAACTCTCAGAGGGAAACTTCCATCAAGCAAAAATTGGGAGCCATGAAGGAGAGAGATATAGAAGAGGAGGCTAAGGAAGAAAGCGTCTGGGAAAACATCCCAGGGAAGTGGCCTTGAAGGTGCAGGTGAGAAGGGGTTTGGTCAACAAGCAGAGGTAGGCACATTGTATGAGGAGGGAACAGCCTGTGCAAGGTCCAGAGGGTGAAAGGCTTTTTCCAGCAGGACAACAATCTAATGCCATGGAAGAAAAACTCAAGATACATAGCACTTTAGATGATGTGACAAACCACTGACAACTCTGCTGGACCCTGACAGAATGCTCTCTCGGCCTCTGGGTGTGTAACAGCCTCTGGGTGACTGCTCTGAGCTCACTGCTCCCCAGGCGTCCACACTTAATCCCAGTTTCCCACCCCCTCCATCTTTGGTGCTCTGCCCATTTCATTCTTCTACCCCCTTGCCCATGGAAGATGTCTACCCTTCTTCCCGCCTCAGCTCTGGGATTGCCTTCTTATTGAGGCCTCCGTGCCACTCAAACACTTGACCCCTGCTCTTCTCACCATGGGTGGGGAAGCCACGGACAGGTGGGGACATAGCAGAAAGCACGGATTAAACAGAAAGGAGTTGATCTTGGTTGGGGACAACTTGAGGCTGAAGTACTCATAGGAAATTCAGTTGGGGATGTCTCAAGGCAATGGGTTTTGGCTCAGGGAAGAGAGAACGATTGTTGATATGAGTTTGAGACTCATCAGAAAACCGAAGCAACCTGACCCACCATCTTCTTCTGTCCCTGCGTATCTTCCTCTTCTGTTGTAAGGGAGGAACCCAGCGCTCCCCCAAATCCCAGCCCCTCCCACTATTCAAGAACGGGGCACCAGCAATTCTGCTCTTTCCTGCATTATAAACTCTCTCCTCTCAGTGGGATCAATCCCATCAGGAATCCCATTTCCTTAAATTATTAAAAAAAATAAAACGAACTTCCTGACCCCACTTGCCTTTCCAGCAACTGCTCCGTATCTCTGTTCCTCTTCATAGCAGCACACTGAATTCTCTGTATTCAGTCTTCAATTCCCTCCTCACATTCTCTTCTACTTTTGTTCCCAACTCCACCAAAATTGCCCTTCCCAAGGTCACCAATGACTTGCCATGGCTGACCCCATGCGTCCTCATCTTATTTGACTTAGCAGCTTGCTTTGTCTGTTTCCAGGACACCACGGTCTCAGTCTCCAGCTTTGCCTCTCCTCCTTCTGCACTCCTCCTCAGTCTCTCTTCTGGTTCTTCCTCCTCTCCCCGACCCCTACATGCTGGATTGCTCAGGATCGGCCCTTGGATTTCTTTTCTTTTCTACCTATCTACTTGACTTCTCCACTTAATGTCTAATAGCCATCTTGAATTTATCTCAAACTGAGCCTCTGATAGTCTCCTTCAAAATGAGGTCTTCCCAAGTCTTCCCCACTGTGTTAATGGCCATTCTACTCCTCCAAGTTTCTCAGGACAAAACCTTGGTGTTGACAGTGATGTCAGCAAAATGGCAGAGTAGGCAGCTCCATTCTCCCATCCTCCCACAGAAACATCAAAAAACAAGCAGGAACTGTCAGAACCATCTTTGTCTGAACTCCTGGAAAATAGTCAAAGGTTTATAGCAACAACCAAATGCCGAATCAAGAAAAATGCAACTTCAAAAGTGTCGGGTGGTTAATTGGGGGCTGGAGGAGGTGGGAGTGGGGAGTTATTGCATAACAAGTTTACAGTTTCTGTTTGGGATGATTGAAAAGTTCTGGAGATGGATATGCTGATGGTTGCACAACACTATGAATGTACATGCTACTGAACTGTGCACTTAAAAATGGTTAAAACGGTAAATTTTACCACAATAAAAAAAAGGAGACAGGAAAAAAAACCTGTGGGAAATCTTTCTGGCATTTTTAACGAGGTTTTCCCTAGCCTTTTCTTGGCTTGGCAGCAGTCTTGAAGACGTCCATCCCTACCAGGGTGGGGCCCTGGTCCTTGGTTCTGGAAAGAGCTCAACAGACCTTATTCACAAATTATTGTGTACATCTGTTCTAACCTGCCTCGGGGCTATTTGAAGGACTGAAGCAAGGCACTCGTCTCTGTCTCACCTAAATCAGAACTCACCCCGCTGGAAAAGCAGTGGACATTGCTTGAAAACATGGTTAGGGTGACGAACAACCTGCAGACACTTGAGGCAAAAGCTTATGGTTGAGACATACAATAGACCACCTAAGGCCTGGGAGAAAAAGCTGGGGAGAGAGTTTCTTTTGGAAATTAGGGCATTCAAAAACACCTGTATCTAAGGAAGACTTGAGAGAGCTATGCGCATGCTCAGAAAAGCCTCACGCTTTCATCTCAGGCTGGTCCCCAGTCTTAGTGGAAGTCTGGGTAAGTGTTGAAGAAGGGCCACAGCACAAAGCCAAGCTGCAAAGACCAGGAGAGGGGCCGGCCTGGTGGTGAAGCGGTTAAGTGTGCATGTTTTGCTTCGGTGGCCCTGGGTTCGCTGGTTCAGATCCCAGGTGCGGACGTGGCACTGCTTGGCAAGCCACACTGTGGTAGGTGTCCCATGTATAAAGTAGAGGAAGATGGGCATAGATGTTAGCTCAGGGCCAGTCTTCCTCAAAAAAAAAGACCAGGAGAGGTGTGTGTCGGTTTGCATAGCTCCTGCGGTTCAAGGAAATCTCTGTCAAAACACTAATGAACACATGATGATGAACAGACTTCAGTGATGACACATGAAAAGGAATACAGTCTCTGGAAAAAATAGAGAAGTCACTAGAAAAATGAACCACTACAGCCTTTAACAATCAGAAAAACCAACCAAAACAAAATAAAAAAACCCCAGCCAACCCTGGGAGAAAGAGAAAATGTGATTTCCAGAGTTACCGCATCAAAATATTCAAATGTTCCCTTTCAACAAAAAAATGACAAAGTATACAGATAAACAGGAAAGTATGACCCATTCAAAAGAACAAAATTAACTGACTGAAAACCCAGACATTGGACTTACTACACAAAGACTTTAAAATAACTGTCTTAAATACGTTCAGAGAGCTAAAAAAATAACATGGACAAAGAACTACAGGAAATAAGGAAAGTGATATGTGAACAAAATGAGAATATCAATAAAGGGAAATTATAAAAAGGAACCAAACAGAAATTCTGGAGACGAACTGTACAATCATTGAAATGAAAACTTCATGGAAAACTATATGGAGGTTCCTCAAAAAATTAAAAATAGAACTATCATATGATCCAGCAATCCTACTTCTGGGTGTATATCCAAAGGAAATGAAACCAGTATCTTGAAGAGACAGCTGCACTCCTATGTTCATTGCAGTATTATTCACAATAGCCAAGATATGTAAATGAACAAAGTGTCCATCAACTTCAGACATGGATGAATGAATAAAGAAAATGTGCGTGTACACACATAATGAAAACAATGGAATGTTATTCACTCTTAAAAAAGAAGGAAATCTTGACAGCTGGTGGAGTAGGGGTTAAGTTCATGCACTCTGCTTTGATGGCCCGGGGCTCACAGGCTCAGATCCCAGGTGCGGACCTACACACCACTCATCAAGCCGTGCTGTGGTGGTGTCCCATATACAAAGTAGAGGAAGACTGGCACAGATGTTAGCTTGGGGACCATCTTCCTCAAGTGAAAAGAAGAAAAAAAGAGGAAGATTGGCAATAGATGTTAGCTCAGGGCCAATCATCCTCAGAAAAAAAAAAAAGAAGAAGGAAATCCCATCATTTGCAACAACATAGATGAACCTGGAGGACATTATGCTAAGTGAAATAAGCTAGACAAAGAAAGACAAATATTGCATCATCTCACTTATATGTGGAATCTAAAAAAGCTGAAGTCATAGGAGCAGAGAGAAGAATAATGGTTGCCAGGGGCTGGGGAAATGGGAAGACGTTGGTAAATAAGTTTTTGAGAAAACTTCACTAGAGGGTTCAACAGCAAATCTGGACATGCAAAAGACAGAATCAGTGAACTTGAAGATAGGACAACTGAAATTATCCAGTGCAAGTAGCAGAAAGAAAAAAGAGGGAAGAAAAATGAACAGAGCCTATCAGACCTGTGTGACACTATCAAAAGGATCAATATATGCATTATGGGAGCCCCAGGAGAACCGAGACAAAAAGGGGCAGAAAGAATATGTGAAAAAATAATAAGTGAAAGTTTCCCAAGTTTGATGAAAAACATGAAGACATATTCAAGAAGTTCAATGAACTCCAAGTTGGATAAACATACAGATCCACACTAAGACACATTCTAATCAAACTGTCAAAAGACAAAGGGAGAATCTTGACAGAAGCAAGAGCACAGCAACTTGTCAAGTGCAAGGGCTCCTCAATAAGACTAAAGGCTGATTTCTCACCAGAAGCCATGGAGCCCAGAAGGCAGTGGGATGACATATGTAAAGTGCTGAAAGAAAAAACCCTGTCAATCAAGAATTCAATATACAGCAAAACTATTCTTCAAAAAAGAAGGAGAAATTAAGACCTTCCCAGAGAAACAAAAGCTCAGGGAGTTCATTACCACTAGATTTTCCCTAAAAGAAATGCTAAAGGGAGTCCTTCAGGTTGAAACAAAAGTCCATTCAACAGGAACTTGAAGCCATATGAAGAAATAAAGATCTCCAGTAAAGGTAACAATGTGGGAAAATATAAAAGCCAGCATTATTGTATCTTTGGTTTGTAACTCCAATTTTTATTTCCTACATAATTTAAAAGACAAACCCATACAAATAATTATAAATCTTTGTTACTGGGCACACAATGTATAAAAATGTAATTTGTGATGACAACAAAATAAAGGGAGACGAAATTATATAGGGGCAGCGTTTGAAAGCTATTGAAATTAAGTTGATATCAATTCAAACTAGATTGCTATAAATTTAGGATATTCAATGTAATCCCCAGGGTAACCACAAAGGAAACACCTAACTATTTAAAATATGTAAACAAAGGAAATGAAAAAATAAAAACATTTCACTAAAAAAATCAACTAAACACAAAAGAAGGCTGTGGTAATGGAAGAAATGAGGGATAAAAAAGGTATAAGACATATGAAAAACAGATACAAAATGGCAGAAGTAAATCCTTATGAGAAATTACATTAATGTAAGTGGATTAAACTCTCCAATCAAAAAGCAGAGCTTGGCAGATTAGATTAAAAAAACCAACAAAAAAACACATGATCCAGTATGCTATCCACAAGAGACTCATTTTAGATTCAAAGATATAAATAAGTTGTAAGTGAAAGGATGGAAAAATATATTCCATGCAAATGGTAATCAAAAGAGAACTGAGGTGACTATACTAATACCAGACAAAACAGACTTTAAGTCAAAAACTTTACAAGAGACAAAGAAGGACAATATATGCGGTTGATTTACCAAGAAGACATAACAATTGTCAACATATATGCACCAAACAGAGCTCCAAAATATACGAGGCAAATATTAATAGAATCAGAGGGAGAAATAGACAGTTTCACAATAATGGAGACTTGTGTAGACTTGACTACACCACTTTCAATCATGGATAGAATATCCACAAGGGAATGAAGATAGAAGTCAACAACAGAAGGAAAACTGGAAAATTCACAAATATGTGGAAATTAAACAACACACTCTTAAATAACCAATGGTTGAAGAAATCACAAGAGAAACTAGAAAATACCTTGAGATGAAAGAAAAAAATCATAACATACCAAAATTTATGGAATACAGCAAAAGCAGTGCTCAGAGGGAAATTTATACCTGTAAATGCCTACATTAAAAAAGAAGAAAGATTTCAAATCAATAACCTAACTTCACATCTTGAGGAATTATAAAAAGAAGAAAAACTAAACGCAAAGTTAGCAAAAGGAAGGAAATCATAAAGAACAGAATGGAGATAAATGAAATAGAGAATAGAAAAACAATAGAATCAATGACACCAAAAGTCAGTTCTTGGAAAGGATCAACAAAATTGACAACCTTTAGGTACTGAGAAAGGAAAAAGAGAGAAGATGCAAACAACTAAAATCAGAAATGAAAATGGGGACATTACTGCTGTCCTTACAGAAATAACAGAATTATAAGAAGACTATGAACAATTGTACACCAACAAACCAGATTATATAGATGAAATGGACCAATTCCTAGAAACACATAAATTACCTAACCTAAGAAGAAATAGAAAATATCAACAAATCTATAACAAGAGAAGAGATTTAATAATCAAAAACCTCCCAACAAAGAAAAGTCCAGGATCAGATGACTTCACTGGTGAATTCTACCAAACATTTAAAGAATTAACACTGATTCTTCTCAAACTCTTCCAAAACATAAGAGGGAACACTTCCTAACTCATTCTGTGAGGCCAGCACTACCCCAATACCAAAGCCAGCTAATAACATCACAAGAAAATTACAGACCAATATCCCTCATGAATATAGAAACAAGAATCCTCAACAAAATACTAGTGAATTGAATCCAACAGCATATTAAAAAGATTATATGCCATAACCAAGTGGGATTTATACCAGGAATGCAAGAGTGGTTCAACATAAGAAAATCAATCAATTTACGCATTAATAGAAGGAAGGAAAAACCACATGATCATCTCAATTGATGCATAAAAAGTATTTCAGAAAAACTAACACTCTGTTATAATAAAAACACTCAGAAAACTAGGAATAGCTTCCAGTTCTCTGACATCTTACTACTCCCTCCCTTCCTATTCACTCTGAACCTATCTCATTATTCTCCTTACTGTTCTTAGAACATGCCAGGTACATATCTCAGGGCCTTTGCACTTGCTGTTCCCTCCATCTTGAACACTCTTCTTGCAGACATCAGCCTGACTGACTTCCTTCAGGTTTTTTCAAGTCACCTTCTCAGTGAGACCTTCCCTGTTTATCCTAACTAAAATTTCACACTCATAGGCCCAGAATTTCATATTCTCCTTCCCATTTTTTTTCTCCTTATTATCACCAAGATACTATGTATTTTTCACTTATATTTATTGCCATTTAGAATGTAATCCACATAGGGCAGGGTTTGTTTTTTCGCCCACTATTTTGTTCACTGGTATATCCCTAATGGTTCAACAGTGCCTGGAACATAACAACTGCTCAATAAATATAGATCCACTGATTTAATTACTTAACCATATATAGTTTGAGGCTGAACCACAACGTAGATGGTAGCCTCAGGAAGACTGTGTGGAGTGAGAAGGGATGCGGGTTGAGCACAGACCCTGGTGAACTCTACCATGCAAAAGAGCAGTTGATCCTGTGGAGAACCAAAGAGGACGCTACTGACTTGAATATGAGAGTGAATCTCACTAAGATTGTCAATGATCTCACTAAACTCTTTCTGACAAACTTGCACATGATGGCTTGAGGTTCAATTCAAGGGCATAAGAGAAGACCTGAGACAGCTCAGCGCCTCTCACTTTAGGCTGAACGAGTTTTTTAGAATGATTCCCTAGAAAATTGCATTTCAAGGACTCTCTGAGAGTCACGTTGTGGGGGATTACAAAGGAACCCTCACATTGTGTGATGGCACACACCTGGAACGCCTGTCAGGTATTATATAAGAAATTTGGTAACTTCAAAAAAATAAAATGTGAATCCTTGCCTATACAGAGGGTCCTTAAGCAATGCGAATAATCCACAGTACGTAACTAAGGGTGAGTGCTAAGCAAACGTGTTCCTCCCGAATGCTAGAGGAGCCAGCAGCCGGCCAGGATGAGCCTCATTAAAGAGACCTGGGCAGTCTTGCTGAAGGCGGCAGAATTCAAGCTGGGCTTTGAGGAAGCAGTGAGACTTTCAAAGGCAGAGCATGAAGTGTGTGTGTGGTGGGGGAGACAGGCAGTGGGTCAGGGTAGTGAAATGGGTCATGAATTTAGAAATCTAGGTTGAAGCTTTGGCTAAGACCCCTGAAAGCCAGATTCACATTACAGTATTAGGCAACCATTGAAGATGTTTGAGAAAAGGACATAAGGAGATGAGACTGGCATCAAAAAAGAAATGTCAAATATATTTTCCTGTTCTAATGGACCAACATAACTCCAAATATTTTGTAAATGTATTAATTCATTTTGCCACTTCCAATGGCTTAAAACTTTTCAATGGCCTCTCATTGGTCTTCGAATAAAGAGCCAAACCTTTATCATAACCTGCAAGATCCACATAATTCTCTCCCTACTTTCTGCTCCCACTATGCTCACTGCTCTTGCTCTCCGTGCTGCTGTCACACTGGCCTACTCAGAGTTCCCCTCCCACCATAGGGCTTTTGTACCTGCTGTCCATCTGCCTGGATAGCTGCCCCCTCCTCTTCGCCTAGTTAAATCCTCTTCCTTCAGATCATAGCTCAAGCATTCCTTCCTGAGGGAAACTCCCCAACGTCCCCATTGACATGCTCTCAGGGCACCATGGACTTCTCCATCCCCACACCCAGCACTGAATACAGTTGCTTGTGATCTTTGATTGACGTATCTCCTTTACCAAGCTGCAGCTCCATCAGGGTAGGGGCTTCCCCTCCTGGCTGACAGCTGTATCTCCAATGTCTGCACATAGAAAGCACCCAATAACTATTTACTGGAAGGAAGAGAAAGAAGAGTCAGGACGCTAGAAAGAACCAGTCAGGAGAAACGCTGCTTATCTAGCAGTCTGTTTTAAAAGCAGGAATTAGATAATGAAGCTTTATAACTCACTCCATCCATCTTCTGCCATTGTAAGCCTCTCAGAGCTTGTCCAAGCTCCTGCGGCCTGACAGGATTCAAACCC
Organism: Equus przewalskii; assembly: GCF_037783145.1. Lineage (NCBI taxonomy): Eukaryota > Metazoa > Chordata > Mammalia > Perissodactyla > Equidae > Equus > Equus przewalskii. The sequence goes on from NC_091836.1 coordinate 67,858,219, forward strand.
AGGCTTGTCTGGTTAAAAAAAAAAAAAAAGAAAAAAAATCAAGCACGTGTTTTCAGCTACAGTGTGTATGTGTGAGCGAGGAAGCGGGAAGGCAGCGGAGCGAGCTTTCTCACAAGTACAGATCTGGTCCTATTGTGTTTCGATTCTTCTTTTTTCAATATATAGGTCATCAAGCCTCGCTTACTTAAAGGGAACCTGCGAGCAGAGGCAGCAGAATCTTTTTTCACTGTCCTTTCTTGGAAAGGCCTTGCTTTTTGGTGCTTTTTCACTCCACTTCCTCTTATCTGGGATTTGTGACACATAATTGAACTCAAAAAACAAACCTGAATTGAGCACCTGTGTGTGAAGGCACCTAAGGCTGGCGAAGAGATCATGTTCTAGACCAACGCCAAGTTCCTCTGTCCTCCCAAAGGCCAGTCCTGCAGCACACACACACTCCCCTCTATAGAAAGTAGCAACCCAGGGCTCAGCACGATGCCTATTAGCATTAAATCTGTGAGTTTCGTACATCATTTGTCTCTGTGCCCTCAGTTTTCTATTTATAAAGTGGAAGTGGTATAAATACTAGACTCAAGAAATGGAGTGCCTAAGCCTGCCTGGCATCTTTACATGCACTATTTCATCTAGGACTCACAATAATCCCACGGGGTCAGAAACACTCACTTCCTATTATGGGGAGTGTGACTTGCTAAAGCTCCTTTCACCTGCAGCTAGAGGAGCCTGGGACTCAACTGCAGACCACCTGACCACTACTTCCTTTGTATTATGTCTCTTATCGCAGTAGCTGAGAGAACCTCACGAGAAATGTATTTAGAAGCATTTTCAACAGTAAAGCTCTATACACGTAGTTTTAAGAATGTTAAGCAATTTGTTACATTAGAGAGGAAGAACTAGAACCTGATTAAGATTTTAAGGGTGATGAACTAATTACCAGAGAATAGCTTTTCTCTTAATAGTAGTAGTATTTCCTGCATTTTAAAAGTTCTTAATTTAAATAATAAAATAGAAAACAATTCAATGGAAAACTGGGCAAAGGACATTTCTCCAAAGATATTTGAATGGCCAATAAGTACATGAAAAGAGGGTCATCATTAGCCATCAGGGAAATGTAAATCAGAATCACAATGAGGTACCACTTCACACAAGAGGATGGCTATGATTAAAAAGGCAAATAACGTTGGTGAGGATGTAGAGCAATAGGAACTCTTAGACTGCTGGTGAGAATGTAAAATGTGCAGATGCTGTGGAGAACAGTTTGGCAGGTCCTCAAATTGTTAAACATCGTTACCATATGCCCCAGCAATTGCACTCCTAGACATATACCCCCCAAACTTGAAAACATATATAAAACTTCCACACGAATGTTCATTTCAGCATTATTCATAATAGCCAAAATATGGAAACAATCCAAATGTCTATCAACTGATGAATGGATAAATAAAATGCGATGCAATATCACTGAGCCATACACAGGAATGGAGCACTGATACATGCTACGACACAGATGAAGCTTGAAAACACTATGCTAAGCAAAAGAAGCCAGTCACAAAAGACCATATATTGTATGATTCTATTTATATGAAATGTCCAGAATAGGCAAATCCCTGGAGACAGAAAATAGTTTAGTGGTTGCCTAGGGCTGGGGTGCTGGTGGAGGGGGTTCAGGGGTGACGGCTAAGAGGTACAGGGTTTCTTTTTGGGGTTATGCAAATATTCTAAAATTGATCGTAGTGATGGTTGCCCAACTCTGTGAATATACTAAAAACCACTGACTGTACACTTTAAATGGGTGAATTGTATGGCATGCGAATTAATCTCACATGTGAATTAAAAGCTGTTCTCTTTTTTAAAGTTCTGTAAGTTCACCATAAACTGCATCTGCATTATGAAGTATTTATCAAAGTTTACTTTAAACCACATGGGTTTTTCTTATAACTGCCTATAAGTTGTTAGGATTCTAATAATTTTGTAGCATTTGCATCAAAATCTCTGACTATGTTTCACAGTGATGACTTAAAATTACATTTAATTTATAGACAAACATATGAAATACTAACAGACCTAATGCTAAGCATTTCAGTAAAAGGATGGATGGAGAGCCATATGACATCACTATCCAACCGCTTAATCAAGAAACCTTAGAGTCACTCATTTCCTCCTTTCATCAGCAGGAAGCCCTGTTAGTAAACTCCATAAATAGAGAATTTTGTTTATTCACTACGGTATCCCTGGTGCTTAGCATAGTACCTGACATATAGAAGATGCTTAATTAATATTTGTTGAATAAATAAAATTCATGTTCTTCTTGAAATTAACACCTTTAAAAGAAAAAGAAATTTAAACCCCCCACTTCATAATTTGTTAAATATACATATTAATTTTTAAAAATGTAGACTATGGAAATTTCCTTTGCCATTCTGGTTGCTGAAACATATTAAGGCCAAATTCTCAATGGGACACAGGTAGGCTACGCTGCCAGGATATGGAGAAACAGAACGTAATAACTTTATTCAAGTTTGCTGTTGTTACCTGATCCATGAATATTTAAAAGATACTTTATTTTATAAAAACTTACATCTGTAAGTAATGGATTGACCGTAACAGAGGGCTTAACCTGGAATACATGGATAGGCTGAGGGTCCCATGAAACCCTAAAATTGTATGCAAAATCTAACATATATTGGCATGTGTATCTTTTTGGTAAGAGAGTTCATAGTGTAATCAGATTTTCAAAGAAGTCTCTGACCCGAGAGGTTAAAAAATTACTTAACTAGAAACAGTCACGAAGTCTTTTAAACATGAATTTGTACAATAAAATAACATCCAACAGCTCCATCTATGGGTAAGTCATTATCACCTAGTAGAAATAATGACAAGTACCAGAGACCAGTGCATCTTATGAATGCTTGTGTTTAAATCTTCAGTGTCACTCTAGTGGGAATTTATTAACTACAGTATCACAGTTTTTTTTTCCAGATATGAATGCAAAAATTAGGAGACTGTTGATGAATTCTACTTACAGTACTTCAGCACCAAAAAATTGGGCAGTTACGCTGAATACGTATGTACAGTTCAACATTTGTCAGTCTTAAAATGCTTATTTATAGTGAAATCTATATAAAACCGTTAAAAAGTTTTCTATTTACATTTTTTTAAAAATGAAAAGTATAGTTTCCTTTGCCACAACTTGTCAAAAGTGACTCTCACCCTCCCACCCTCTTATCCTTCACTCTATTTGTGACAGACAGTGATCACAAGACCCAAACATATTGCTTAAATAAACTGTGTCCTAAAAAGGCAGAATGCTTAAAAACATTACATTTAGAACTGTAAATGAACTTTTTATACATTTCAAAGGGGGTTAAACAAAAGTATGTAAAAGTTATTTTCAAAGTCTCAATCCAACATGAATGTGCAAGTTCAATGTGAATAATTTCTTTTCCTGAACATAACTGAATATTTCCTTTGGGCCAGAAAATGTTTCTTTTCCTCTGCTTCACAATGAAACATTTTCTCATAAGTTTTCTTAAAGGAGCGGAGGAGACAGTGGGAGGTGGAAAGGGTAGGCAATCCTGGTTTACAGGAAATTTGTCAGAAGGAATACGGCCGACTTTGAAATGTTTACATTTAAATAAATAGAAGGCAAATGCGCTGCCTATAGCACAGAGAAACAACAACACAATAAATTAGCATACAATTGGTGAGAATGTACAAGCCACCCAGAAAGCACTTCCCACTGGTTAGGGATCTGATTTCCACCATCCAATTAGGATTCTTTAATGCCAGTATTTTTCAAGTTATTTTATAAACTATGAACCGAGCAAATGTAAAATGTTAACCAATTCAACACTTCCAGGGATTTGCAAAAACATACAAGATTTTTTAAAAAACTGTTCCTGACACACTGTTTCAAAATACAAACTATTCACATTCTCCTTTTTTGATGGTGTTTTGCTCAGTAGAAACCAGTTGAAGAACATTCAAAGGAAAAGTCTTTCTCTACTGCAAGATAAACTTTTCCATCAGCCATGGTCCAACAGAGAAAGAACATCAGGTCTTATGTCACTGTAGATGTGCATCTTTTTCTTTTTTTTCTTTTTTCTTTTTTTAAAAAAGTACATTCCCCTGTGAGTTTTATCTTGTCTTAAAATGCTGCTCCAGCAGCAATTCTTGTTGAAACACTGCTGTTTCAGGGTCCGTAGCCTAAGCATGGGCAAAGTGCTCTCTTTAGACATCAAAATGCAGGGCTTCCCTGGACACTTGGTAACCAAGTAGGTTTTAAAGTGCACTCCTGTGTCCAAAACACTAGGACCGTTCAGCAGAACTCTGAGAGGGGCTGGGCTCAGTTCCATCCTCTGTGCTACTGTCTATGTCCTGCTCCATTGCCGTCTCATCGTCATCCAACTGCTGACTGGTGAAGTTGTTTAGCTCAAGGAGCCCGCTGGGCTCTACTACCACGTTGGAGCTGGAGTGACAAGGAATGGCATACTGGGGAATGGCCTGCAAGAAAGACACAGGAGAGAAGCTTCACGGTAAGGTAAGAGAAAAGGTAACAGAAGGATCTCCCCAACAACACTAAGGAAGGACAAAGGGAAACTGACGTTTCGTGGACAACTACTACCACTAGGCACTGTGCTGGGTGCTTGCTTTCACATATGGTAGTCCTCTAAATCCCCATAACAACCCTGTAAGGAAAATAATATTTCCCATTTTACAAATGAGGAAACTAAGAGGGTAAGTGACTTAATCAAGGTCATACAGTTGGTCAGGGTTAATGCCAGGATTCAAATTCAAGTCCTGTACAACTCAAAGTGATCCTTCCACTCCCTGATGGTGCCTCTTCTAACAAAAAAGGTTAAGGTCTGTGCCTAATTCAAGAGAGAGACTTGAAGGACGTTTTCATTTGATCATTAAGCAAATTTTAAATGTAAATATAGTCAGATTTTGCTCATTATCATCTGCAAGATGAATGATTAATTTGCTGATACCATAATATATTTTAAGCCCTTTGGTAACCCTTTGGTAGTTCAAAGGGGAAGCTACCTGTTTGGGTCACACACTAACAATCTTTACTGAAATTGAAAGTAGAGAAGACAAAACTATCTTTTAAGTAATAAAAATATCAGCAGATAAACACATACTCTGGCCATATTGCCTTGTCAGATTCTTTTTTCTCACCGTTATTAGACATCTTTTTAAAAGGTTTATCAGTTCACATCACAGCCCTGCTTAAAACTCTACAATTGTTTCCTATTATACTTGCTATAACACTGAACTCCTTACCACCGCTCCAGCCTATGCCAAACTCAACAGACCTTGGGGCCTTCGTACTAATTATTCCCGTCTTCCTGGAATACTCTTCCTCCAAATCTCTGCATGGCTGGTTCCATCCTGTCATCTGCATTTTAGCTCAAATGCTCAGGGTAAATGGCTTCAAGAAGCCTTCCCTCTATGACCATGAAACCAGAGTACTGGCTTGGTCCCACTGCTCGCTCTGTCAGGTGCTGCTACATTTTGTTCATTGCATTTAGCATCTGTTTCTTAAATTTTTTTCTTACCCTTAGAATGTAAGCTCCATGAGAGTATGGAGCAGAACATAGATCTTGACTATCTTTTCCACAGCTAGATGCCCAGAGCTTTGAACAGGGCCTGGCACACATTATATGCTCCACAAGCATTTGCCAAATGAATAATGCATCTCTGACATTAAAAACCCCAGATTAAAGTTGAATACCAGCACTTTGCAAATATACTTAACCAAAACAACCTTCTACTGGGAGAGATGTAAATTTGATTTTAACACTATCAAGAAAATACTGCAAGATACCTAGGCATTGATTCTAGGGTGGTGGAGTTTTTCGTTTGTTTGTTTGCGTCCCCTCCACCCCTACCCCATTCCATATAGCTGATTATTGTGAAAAAGTCTCAGGTGGGGTCAGCAAACCTAGATCTGGCTCTGACTTGCTGTGGATCTCTGAATAAGTCACTTCACTTTCTTGAGCTTTAGTTTAATCTTGTGTAAAATAAGATAGTTGGAAAAGATATGTTCTAAAGATCCTTGTGGTTCTAAAATGCAATGAATTCCACATATGTAGTTTCCCTCAGAATAGAAGATATTCGTCTTGTCTACTCCTCTATCCTCAGCACCTAGCACAGTGCCCGAAACACAGAGATTAAATAATACATGTGGAATGAATGAATGAACACATAAACAAAACACAGATAATCTGTCTACAGAGAATGCTTTTCATTCAAAGCATTTACTATCAAACACGCTGACTTTTTACAGAACGTTGTTCAACGAATCAAAGCACTTCTGCAGACTTCCTTCACTCACCCTCATAGGGATTTTACCGAATCAGAAAAATCAATAGTTCAGGTCAAAGCTAACCATAACTAATAATAAGAAATGAAAATGTTCTAACAGTTTATTAATTAATGATTATATTAATAGGAGCTATCTTTATTGAGTATCATTCTGTATCAGACACGTTTAACCAGCTGCTTTGTATATATTTTCTCACTTAATCCTCAGCAACTCTGTGAGGTAAGTGTTATTGTTTCCACTTCATAGGTAATGAAACTGAGGTACAGAGGTTAAGTCTGTTGCTCAAAGCCACAATGCTGGTACAGGTAAGATTCAAATCTAGGTATTTACGACTCCAAAAGCTAGGTGCTTCATCATTATGCTGCCCTTTCCTCTGACACAGCAACAGAGCATATGGTACATGTGAAAAGTTAGCTGAGTATTCTACAGAGAACCTACCCATTAGCTATCATCTTTGATACATGAAACAAATTACATTTTCACCGCTGTTCATAAAGTACAGAAAAAATTTCCAAATAAGTTATCCAATTATTTTCAATTTAATGAGCATGCCAATTTAAACCCCCAGGAACCATCATAAATTTTAGTAAAAATAGTTCATAGTGGGGCCGGCCTGGTGGCGTAGCAGTTAAGTGCGCTCGGTGGCCCAGGGTTCACCAGTTCGGATCCCGGGTGCAGACATGGCACCGCTTGGCAAAAGCCATGCTGTGGTAGGCGTCTCACGTATAAAGTAGAGGAAGATGGGTATGGATGTTAGCTCAGGGCCAGTCTTCCTCAGCAAAAAGAGGAGGACTGGCAGTAGTTAGCTCTGGGCTAATCTTTCTCAAAAAAAAAAAAAGTTAACAGCTACCACTTATTGGGCAATCACTAAGAGCCAAGTACTGGGCTAGGTACTTCATCCCAATTTTGTGTAATCCTTACATCAATCATGTAAAGTAGGCATTGCTTATTCCCATTTTACTGATGAGGAAACTAAGGCACAGTCAGGTTAAGATGCCTTGATCAAAGTCACACAGTGAATGGCAAAGCCAGGAAACCATTCCTTTTCCACCATACCCTAACTCTTAGGGGGAAAAAACCCATAACAAATCCTTTTGTCAAGGATTATTTAATTTACTAACATTTGTTTTTACAAGGAAGAACAAATTATGTCAATAATTCAATGGCCAGTTCTATTTGCCTTTAAACATTTCTCCCATACATATATTGTATTCGGATTTATATTGACCAACTTTCATTCTTTCTCTGGAAAAGGGAAAGTCTACCACAGGAACTTTCAAGTCCCAGAGTAGTGAATCTGTGGTAAATCCTAGATTATCCACATTTCAATAAATCCAAATTCCCAATTAACTAAAATGAGCTGCTCTGATACTGTCCAAGCCATACAGCTGTTTAGCAAAAAATGACAAATGTCAAGAAAACAACCTGGTACCCGGCAAGGAGAGAGGGAAATAAAACACAACTTCTAAGGGCTAGTCCTAGTAATTCTTCCGTCTTGATCTATTGTGCATGATGACAGGTGAGTTTTAGAATGAAGGAGACGGGAGGCAGAGGAAGACCTGCTGTCAATGAAGAGTCCCTTATGTTCACTAGCCTGTACTTACCAAGGCAGAACAGTAACCACAACAAGATTTTCCAATAACAATAATTGAAATAAAAAGCAAAGCTTTATGGTTAATCCCAAGTTAAACATAAAATTAAATTACTTAGAAACAATCTCTTACAACATGTTTCTGCAGACATTTCAGTTAATTAAGGTTTTTTTGTCCTGAAAACCATAAATTTGGATCAAGAACTGTTTTTCCCAAGAAAACAGTCCCTGAAATTAACTTGAAATAAAAGTGCAACCCAGTTATATCTCAGGAGTTTTTGAGCAAAGATTGGGGAGCCCCAAGTTTGACCCCAAGAAGTTGTTCATCTTCTGGGCTGACTTGCTGAGTTAGCACTGGCAAGTATGGCTTGCATCTATAACCCAAGCTGACGAACGGGCTCAGGGCCCTTGATTGCCTCTAAGGTGTGCTGTGTGACAATATCCACGAATTTTCTAGGACTCTATTTCCAGAAAATAAATATAAATTTGAATTATTTGTAATAGGTATTAAGCCAAATTTGTCAAATTCCATCTCAAAGATAATCTCAGTCTTTTTGCCATTTTGGCTTGAGTCTTCCTGTGACATCCCAAAACACACCAAACTCACAACCCCCAAGATGCCCAAGATTTTTCATGTTCCTTCCAATTCTTACCTGGATGATAATTTCTGCTGGGCTCTCTTCAGCTTTCTTTTGGCCTATATTCTGAATACGCATGAACTGGCCTGTTGTAGGCACTCCTGGAGCATCGATTTTCCTTGTTGTTAGGGGAGGGCCAACAGCAGATGGACTTGAACAGGACTCTCTACATTTCTGTTGCTGGGGAGTCGAATTCGCCATCCCTGCCACCATCACGTGGGTGGAAGGTAATGATCCTGCATCACCAGTGAGCATACTAGTGGCAAGAGCCTTCTTTGGGGGATCCACTACCATATGCTCTACATTTGTATCAATCTGAGCTTCCATCAAAGACATTTTCAAAATGTCTGACACTGCTGTCTTCTCAGAGGCCTGAATGGGAGATATGCTTGTAACTGGTGATGTCAGCTTAGGCACAGAACTGCCACCAGTTATCTTTGTAACTGTAGGAGGCTGGCGCCCCTCAAAAGTTATCTTTGTAACAGAGGATCCTTGGGTTATAATTGGCTGCTCCACCTGAAAACAAATTGGGGTTGTGTGTGTTACAGCTACATTTCTTTGAGAAAACCTATCCAACACCCCAGACAATATGGCAAAAGAAACATTCGTGCTGTATACTAGGAAGACATTTTGAAGCTCGATGTTTTAATAAGAAGGCTGGATGGGAAAGTATCTGGTTACTTTTAAGGAACCTAGAGAAAAAGGAAGGGTTGAAAGAACCTTTGTTCAGCCAGCCAAGGTTCATAGCAGTAAAAGAAAAAAAAAAGTCACAGCAGCCTTGTTTTCCTTTGGGATTTACATCCCCACACAGTACGCTTTCAACCCGTCTCAAATTATTTCACATAATCTTCAGCTTTTTAAAATAAAAAGTAGGTTTTTTTTCAATCTTTTGCTTCAAAATACATTTATACAAACATATTCTATATATATGTATTTATAATATACACATACACATATATCACTCCAAAGCCACTGATTTTCGCTAAGATAATTTTTCTTTCAAATATTCACAGATAATTCCTCGGCAATCTAGAAGATAAATTTATTAACTAGATGGTGATGATGTAAACTACAAAGGAAAATGTTCAATAAAGCTCCTTAAAAGACTGTAGTTTACTTAGCATTACTGCCACAGAAATAAGAGTTTACAGGCATGGAAATAAATACCTTATACGTAAAAAATAAAAATAATTTAGGGGTATAGCTTCTATGCACTGTTGATCAATGCTCAAGTGATTTCATTAAAAACTGCCTGGAAAATCAAGTTCTGAGTGCTATGTTTTTTTTCTTCCTAAATTAATGTGTGCATTTCTTTCCTAATGTCAACCTTCTCAAGGGGTAAAGTAATATCAGCGTAATGAGGCTTTTGAGTTTCCTCTTGCCAGGAGAAAGCACTGCTAATCACGATAGGGTCGTGATGTTCTCATTTTTTCCGTGAACAGAGAAGTTTAACTTTGCATGCTATCAATATTCCGTTACCTGGCTTGCCGGCTGTTTCTCAGACGAGGCTGGGAGCGGCATTTGGCTCTGGGGGGTTTGGGGTTGCACGTAGATTTTTGGTTGGTTCGGAGCCTGCTGCAGTTTAGGGAGCTGCTGCGTCGTTTTCACTGCAAGCACCTGTACTACAGTTTGCGGGGGCTGTGCCATTAAGGTAGGAAGCTGCCTGTCTTTGGCCACCATGGGATGCTGTGTGTGCTGTACATCTGGCTTGGGCTGTGCTTGTTCTTGCTGGAGAGGGGTGAGTTTCTGATGCCTGATGGAAAGCTGGGGCATTTGCGGGAGTTTGTGCTGGAGCTGGTCTGCCTGCAGGTGGATGGTCTGCTTCTGTTTAGCCTGGAAGCACTGCAGAGTTTTCACTTGCAGCTGAGTCTGTTCCAGCTGGGGCTGGCTAAGTTTCTGCTGTTTAGCTGACTGTGACTGAGTCAGGGCAGATCGGTAAAACAGACCTGTCTGAGGGTCTAAAGTGTCCATCTCTTCAACCTCGCCCTCCTCAGTTCCAAGTTCCTCGCTGTGTTTGGTAAAAGCAGTGTGACTGCTTAATGCCTAAGTAAAAAAGGTACAAAGTAAGAATGAAATAAGAAAAACACCTACATTGCTACATTTTCCTCAAACTGGAAAAGATTTGGTTATAAGATTTATTCAAAAATTTTCAGAATGAAGAGCCCAAAAAGACAAGAAACCTCAAGGTTTCTAAATCTAAAGGTGGCTTTAGATTGAGACTCTTGTAATTTCAACTATCAGACATTAAGTACTGCAAAAACTGGTCTACTCACTTCTCTATAAAAAGTCCTAGAGGGCCCAGGACTTATAAGAATAAGGTTGCCCTGTAAGCACAGCCCATCACAGAAAAAGAAAAGGCTCCCTGGCTCAGGACACAGCTCTCTAGCCTGGTCATCACAGATGTTAACCCAGCCAAAGAAAGAATGCAGTAACCAAGGAGTGAGGTGTCCAGAGCAGAGCCAAGGTCCAGAGAAGCCCACTTTGGCTGTGTGCACATCCAACACTGTCCAGAAGGGAAGAACTGTCTGAGGGACGTGCCCATCCCAGTCCCCAGAGGGCTTCTCTGCGGAGTGGAGACAGTCCATCAGGTTTCACCAAGGTCTGCGTGAACAGCCCTCTGCACAAGCCCTCCTCGCCCCTTTGCTCAGACTCCAGGCCCTCCAGGCCCCAGCTTCCCAGAGACCCAGCTCCCAGGAGGGAAGGAGACGGGGGAGGGGACAAGAGCACTCCTGTCAGCAGAAAGGGAGCCGGCCCGGGGTTGCTTACAACAGTGCTGGGAGGAGGCATTGACCTTGAGCGACACGGTTAGGGCCAGCCTGTCTGACCTTCCTAGGCATCTTGAGAAAGGTCAACATCAGGACTGCTCAGATGAGGGCCAGACTCCAGGCTGAGATCTGACACCTAGCAAAATCTCTGGCCATCTGGCTTCCCTCAGTAACACAAGACCCACCCCAACCTCATCCTTCCCACTGCCTTGTCATATGCTACACCTCTACTCTAAACTTTAAAACTTTGAGATTCAATATCCCTTACACATGCCGGTTTTTAATTTAACAGTTTCTTCATTGCCTTTTAGGTAGTTTGCCTACAATTAGGGTCAACCAGTCAAGTGATGGTGATTTATGTGACTACTCATGATAAGTCATGCTTAAATCTGATATCTATGATATCACTTTATAATAGAGGCAGGATGCTTTGGGTTTAAATCCTGGCTCTGCCACCCAGGATAAGTTACTTAACTTTTGTGAGCATAAGTTTCCTCATTGGTAAGAGGGATAATACACCCACCTTGCAGGATCATAGTGAAAATCAAACAAGTTAATGTATTTAAAACTCAAAGCACAGTATCTGACACAAAACCAACTTAACATATTTCTTCCTTTTCCCCATCACCCTTGATACCAGATTTTCTGTTTTATATTAATTCATTCTCCTTCCTGTTGAGTCTCTTCCTCCTTAATTTGTCACATATAGTAAAAAAAAAAAAAAAAAGTCAAATATTTATTTACCTACTTATTCATAATGTTCCCCTGAGGATTTATTCTGAAAGCAAAAAGCAAAACAAACAAAAAACTCAGAAATAAACAGCTAAACAAACCAACTTCCATTTCATTTGAAAATCTTACCTCAGTGATAAATTCTCCCATAACAGTAAAATACTCAGAAACAGTAACCAATTCTGATGTCACAAATTCATCTAGATAGCCCTACCCTGCTGAAACGTTAAGAGTTTACAGAAGAACACTAGTGTTCAAGAACACTATTTCTTAATTACTTTCCAGTGTAAAGACTATCAACTCATTTCCTCTACTCACTCCTCATGGATGAAAGAATTACACACTCTTTTATTCAGTTATTTCCCCTCTTTTACCAGGAGATGAAACTGAACCTTACTTCAGGAAGGAGGCAGTTACAGAAGGCAGGAAGAAAAAAAAGAGATACAACCTGCTGCATAATGTGGGTGATTGCTCCAGGAGAAGACGCCGGGATGGACTTCACCACCACCGAAGTCTGTGTTGCGGTCTGTGACTGAGCCACATGCTGGAGCAGGGTCCGCTGGGGCTGGGAGGGCTGTTGGGGCTGGGAGCGATGGCTGACTGAAAATAGAGGAGGTGATGATATTTCTCCAGAAATCACCACAGCATCTGTAACCAGTAGTCATTTTAAACAAATGTCTGTGAGACTGCATCCCAGAGAAAATGCAGTAATGTGAACTAGGAGGCAGAAGACCAGAGTCTGCCCATCTATGAAGTGTGTGACTCTGAGAAAGCCACTTATCTTCTCTGAGACTCTGTGTCCTCATCTGTAAAATGGGAATAACAGAGCTATTATAAGGATGAGATGAGAAATGTATGTGGAAGCACTGTGAAAACTATTATCACAAAGGAGGAACACACCCCTTCAAGTTACAACCTCCTGCGAGTTACACTCACTTTTCCAATGACCTTTTACCCCAGTAGGGAAAGAAAACAAAATCAGTTTCTGTAATGAACCCAAGACTAATATCTTTAAGGATAGTAAGACAATACAAGTTCTTTAATCTCTTGGTCCGAGTTCCAAATGCAATACAAAACCAGAAGCATACACTCCTTTATATGAAGAGACACTGTTTCTCATTCTTACAGTTCCTAAAGATGTAAGGACTCAAAATGATACTGCAGAAAGAGAATTGGACCAAGAGTCACACCCAGATTCTGTCCCACTCCACCAACAATTAGCCATGAGAATTTGAAGAGGTCACAAACTCTATTAACCTCTAAAACTTAGAGATTTTATTTTGTTTGCTTGATTTTTGGGTTTTTTAAATGAGATGATAAAAATTTCTCTCTCTACCTCGAAGAGGACCAAATGAAGTAGTGGATTGAAATTAGTCCTTAAATTAAGTACTAAAATATAAAGTTAACAAAAGAATAGAAATATCAGTGTTCTTTCATCTTCTCAAATTTAGCTCACCTGACACAAATGGGTGAGAGTACAGTGGAGGAAGAAGTCCACTTCTTATTCTCTTGCTATAAAGGCCCTATGGAATAAACTACACATTTATATTTACATCTATTTATAGATGTATAACTATACATCTACACTGATGCCCATCTATCATCTTTCACCAGCCTCAATTTCAACTTTTTGAACAGTATAAACATTCACCACTTCCTATTCTACAGAGCTTTAAAAACGCTTATGGTTGGGGCCGTCCCAGTGGCACAGCGGTTAAGTTCGCATGTTCCGCTTCTCAGCTGCCTGAGGTTTACTGGTTCAAATCCTGGGTGTGGACATGGCACTGCTTGGCAAAAGCCATACTGTGGCAGGCGTCCTACGTATAAAGCGGAGGAAGATGGGCACGGATGTTAGCTCAGGGCCAGTTTTCCTCAGCAAAAAGAGAAGGATTGGCAGCAGATGTTAGCTCAGGGCTAATCTTCCTCAAAAAAAAATAAATAAATAAATAAAGCTTATGGTTTCTGAGAAACCAACTTTTTGAATCAGGAACAGAGTAAACCAAATCTACAAAATTAGCTAAGGATTCTGAGAATGTCAAAACTCTTTCAATAATCCATGATTCTAATGCTCATTTATCTTGATCTACAATTTTAAGTAGTAGTGGTTCATACTTAGAAAAGTCATAGTGAGGTGTCCAAGGGTAAGATGATCACTACAGAAATCAAAATAAAAGTGCCATTTATGTATTATATTTGTGTGTCACTTAACGACGGGGATACATTCTGAGAAATGTGCGGTTAGGTGATTTTGTTGTGTAAACATCATAGAGTGTACTTACACAAACCTAGATGGTATAGCCTACTAGACACATAGGCTATATGGTACTAATCTTATGGGACCACCATTGTATATGTGGTCTGTTGTTGACTGAAACGTCATTTGGCACATCACTGTAAAGTACAGAACTTTAAAACTATCCAGTGAAATATAAACAAGCTTTATTTATTTTTATGACACATTCTATCTATATTCACAAATATAGTTTTTCTATTGTTGCTACACATATGCCTACATGTGATATAAGAAATTATAGGCAGCATCATCAGTATTCTTTTAGAAATGGACTACAGTATCTTACTGTACTTTATAGTATGCTTTATATGTATATTTTAAATTATAAGCATTAATAAAATCTTCTATATGTGCTCAACCAAACTGAAAAAAGGGGAGTTAGGGTTTACATTAAAACAACTATTAAAATCATTACAATACGACTGACTAGGAGAAAAGACAAATCATACTAATATTAAAATTAAGCAAGCAAATTAATGAAGTTTTTTATTGATGGAAGCATCATCAGAAATGAATGACATTCGAAAAATTAATAATAAATTTAAAATTTCTGATGAAATTATCAGATTACATGGATATATAACATATGGATACTTCTACTGCCCATACTAATCTTCACAATTATTACATTAAATTTTTAAAATTAAGAAATGAAATGGATGTGATAGAAGACCAACTAAAACCATTTAAAAATCATCCTCATTCAAGATGCTATAAATCTCTTCATAGTAACTCCCCAGAGTGCAGGAAAGTTAGAGAAAAGTAACACCCACTGCAGGATAGTAAAAGAGGCCAGGGCCAAAGCTGGCTTTGAAGTCAAAGAAAATGCTCAATGTGGCTGAGGATATGATGGGAGGAGATTATGGAAGGAGGTCACAGACTGAACATTTGGAAAACAGCTGAAGCGACCTTAACTGGGCCATAAACACCATAGAACACTCACTTCTTTTAACAACTCATATTTTCCAATGTCAAACTGCTCCTTTCTGAGAAGGAATCCCACTATTCTACAAAAGGAAAATCTCTCTCCCTTTCACTGAGTGGAGCTTACCTTTCCTCTACCAGATCAGAGTAGAGCGCATCCATTTAAGTGCTTCCCCCACAAAACAATCCTCTTTTACCTTTAGTTATACTACAAATGGATGCACACCACTTACCTAGAAGGGGAAAAGCAACCTCTGTCCCCTCATCAGTGCGTTCTGAAAAGGATAAGTAAGGGAAGAAGTCATAGGTCTTCTCATCTATTTACCGTTTGATAATCTAGTCTATCCCCAGTTAATACTGATTTCCCCACATACTGCCCTCTGCTTTACTTAGCATTCTGCTAAATATCTCTAAAAAAAGATGTCAAATGGCTTTCCATAATGTTTAACTAGATTTTCCCTTTTAGCAATTTTAACCCATTAATCTTAATAATATCTCCTAAAATGATGCCAAAGAATTCCTTTTCCACTTTGGTATTTACATCCTTCAAATATTTGTAACTTTATGTTCTCTTTCAATCACTGCTTAAGAAAACTTAAGACAGGTGTTCTTTACAGATTGCTTCATAAGTCATCTCTCCTAACCCCTAATTATTCACATTACTACTCTCTGAACTATTTCAAATTTCGAGGTAATGAAGTGTCCAAAA
The DNA here is from genome assembly GCF_037783145.1 of Equus przewalskii. Classification (NCBI taxonomy): domain Eukaryota; kingdom Metazoa; phylum Chordata; class Mammalia; order Perissodactyla; family Equidae; genus Equus; species Equus przewalskii. The sequence goes on from NC_091836.1 coordinate 67,874,199, forward strand.
CAGAAAGCAGTATTCCAGGTGTGTTCTCACCAGAATATGAGAGAAAGAATCCATTATCCTTCCTGCTCCACTTCTCTATATATGCCATCCAAAAATCTCATTAGTATTTTGCTGCCAGACCACATTTTAAACAAATACCTAATTTGCTTTCCACCAGAACCTCCTAAGTATTTACAGGGATTTAAAGTTTTCCACATTTTTTTCTTTGCATTAAAAAAAGAGTTGGATTTTATATCTTCTTTCTCCCTTGACCCACCTCCCCTCCCCGAAAACTAAAAAATACAGATGCATAAAAATATTTATTCTTATATAAAAGATATTTAACTGTTGCCATATATTCACAGACATTATTTATGGCAAACTTGCAATTTTATATTACTTGCAAACTTTGTAACAACCTATTGATTTTTTTTTCCCTATTCTTAAAGACAAAGTAAATCCCAAGGACAATGAATTTGCTCTTAGAGCAAACTGGAAAAGATCTGGAAATATAAAGAATATCTTCTCCCCCAAAGAACCACCCCAGGAAATCCAGAAAGGTAGCTCTCCTACCTTAATACTACTTTTGTAACAGGACACCTACCAGTAGTGATGTATTCAGCAACTAGTTCTGACTCTACCACAGCAATTGATGGACTCTCAGGAGAATGTCTCTTTTCCTGGGTCATCTGAATAGGCACTGCCATTTGACTCAAGTCAATAGTAGGTTGTCTTGGTTTAGATTCCAATTTTTCCTTTACTGCATAAAAAAGTCAGGGGAAAAGTTAACTTTTATTACAAACAAGTACCAAAACCAGAGTTGTCCATGGGAATAATGAACCAGATCTCTGGGGTGACACACTGGCAGTGACTAAGGAGACAGTAAGTTGAAAAGAAAAAAGCAGACTACTATGTATGGCTGTAGAGTACGCAACTTGTGCAACCATACCCAGCAGCCTAGCAAGAAGGACTCATATGCAGTCAGACTAAAATCTCCCCTATTATCACTAAGCCAAACACCTGGGTCTGCGTCCCTTGTGTGTACTTCCCTTAGATCATTTCCTTTACCCTTCTTCAAAGTAGTCCCTGGTATTCTTGAGTTTACCAACCTGAAAACAAAGGGTGAATAAGCAGGACACAGCATGATTTGCTCTAGGGCATGCCCACCCAGAAAAGCACAACACAGTGACCAGTTTAATATGATCTATTAAAATTCAAGATGATCTCTAAAGAAGTGTTACAATGTCTTCAATGACTCTTAAAGAATAAAAATTTTCAGTGTTAGGAAAAAATGGCCTTTCTGTTCCTGCAAAAATGTCTTATGGAATGGTCTGGAATCGAGAATGGTTTCCATGGATAGATTTACTTTCTATCTTATCACTTTTTCTACAAAATTTACCCATTCGGTTTCCACCCTCTATAAGGCATTAATGGAAATGGCTGAGTATGTTAAAGACAAGGAGCTGAGGAAATGCCTAAGGCCAAAAATAACACCAACAGAAAGATTAACCAAAGACTTACATTGATTACAAGTATTCTTTGGGTAGTGTGGAATAGATATTATAATAAACAGTAACCAGTAATTAAGTCCACTGAATGATCATTCAGATTATTCCCACCAAGCATATAATGTGACAAAAATCAAAATAATCATTTAAACAAAGAAAGCAAAACAAAACCAAAAGAATACTAAAAGTCACCCCACAAGTAGAGAGGACATTGAACTAAGAATCAAAATACGTGGAATCTCACTCTGACACTAACCAATTGGGTAACCTATCTAGATCTCAGTTTGCTTATCCATAAAATGAAAGGGTGGGATGAGATCATCGCTAAGGTCCCTTAAATACTCTGACAAACTTAGAACCTATTATAATAGGAAAGTCAGTACTATAACTAACACGGCTTTGCCCAGAGTTTAGGTAAAGATATTCAGTAACTAGAAATACTGATAGGATCTTGTTAAATGAGTACAGCTTTGCATGGAAGCGCAAGCGGTTAAATTATACAAAGAATATGAAGATAAAATTAGAATGCTAGCAAGGGCCATTAATGATGTTTTATGACCACAAAACTGCCCCACCAAAATCAAGGAGGACGGCAGGGGCCCTTCAATCTGCCTCCCACTATTCTTGAAGAGAACTGGCAACTCTGCTGCATCTATCCTTGTGCTTAGAGTGATAGACTTACTCCTTTCTGGTGACAAGAGGCAAGAGGACTGTCCATTTCAAGTAGGAAACAGAGAAAAAAGAGCTCTGCCATTTTTTTCTTCTTTCTACTGACTATAATCTACCCATCCTTCAGTACTCCTGTGCCTATCTTAATGAACTGACAAGTAAACAGACTGCACCAATGAATACAGACAAGTCCAGAGGGGGGAAATGTGCTCAAATAATAACAAAGAAAATATAACAGTGGTAGTATTTTAGCACAACCCATCTCTAGAGAAAACATGCTTCATTCAAGTGAGCATGTGAATTCATACCTGTTGTCTGTTGGAGTTCTAACAGAGCTTTGATTGTTGAAGTAGCTGATTGTGATTCACTGGATACATCCTGATAAATTATGGTGGGGCTAGTCTCCATTGCAATCTCATGTTCTGACCAATCCTGACGCCGGGAAGCAATTACATGAACTACAGGCTGGGAATCTGTTTTATATTAGTTAAAAAAAAACAAACCCTATAAACAAAGTTTCTCTTAAAAAAAAAACAATTTGTTTTTTTTTTTTAAATCTTTGTATTTACTGTAAACTTCATGCTTTATCTCCCCAAGAAGACTGTAAGCCTCCAGAGGGCATAATGTCTTTTGTGTCTGTATTCACTTATTCATTCATTCATTGATTCAACAAACTGGGCACCTATTGCCAGAGTCTCTATTTGGCATTGAGGATATAAAGGAGCTCACAGAGTAATCAAAGGATGCTCAAGAAGCACACAATCTGGTTGGGGAGACAGACATGTAAAAAGACAAATTACAATTCAATGTGGTAACTGCTATAATATAGGTGTGCATTTGTGTGTGTGCATGTTTTGTATGCAGAAAGAATAAAATGTTGCAGGAGTTTTATTTTCCCCAATGCACCTGGAAATGTATTCTGTATTACAACCTGAGCATTCAGTCCACAGTTATTGGATGGCTGAATTACTGAAAGGAAATCCTGTCCAGTGACAACAAGAGGGATAGATAATCTAGAAGCAGCATGATATAATAGGACACAAATAACATTTGGAGTTCCAAGTCAGGTTACAGTCCCAGCTCTATCAGTTATTAGCAAGTTGATTCTTTGGGTCTTAATATCATTATTCATAAAATGCCAACAATAAAATTACCTCTCTACCTCACAAGATTTCTGAGGATATAATGAAACGATACATGTAAAAGAGCTTTTAAACTATGAAGGACAAGAGAAATGTTGTTGTTGTGGTGGTGGTAGTGGCCTGAAAGTTCCCAATTCTAAGACTTTTTATTAATTTGAAAACAAATTACAGCCCTAATTCAAAGCTTATTATATTCATGCTATACAGGTATGCACGTAAATACTAAATGTGCATCAAATCAAGCAAGAAATTTTTTATTGAATTTTCCATTTACAGAATAAGCAGCTTGGACTAGACTACTGTTAAGTCCCTAAACTCCTTTGTCCAAGACGCTACACAGGAAATCATGTGGGATATAAAGGCATGAACCCTACTCCCAAGTTTAGATTATAGTGGAAGAGACGTAAAATAAAGATACACACATAGCTTTTTATTTGGGGGTAAAATCAAATGATTAGGGCAAATAAGACAAACATAAAGAAAGAAAAACACTGCTTTGAATTGGAATGGTCAGTGAAAGCATCACAGAAGAATGAAAAGCATTCGTGTAGCCCAAAAAACAAGAATAATTACAACATAAGTTCAACCTTCTATAAATCTTATACTTTTGAAAACCACAAACTTGTCCAAAAAGGTTGGGGCAGGGAGAATAACTCTTCAAAAACAACAGCCTTCCCAAAGAAAACAAAATCAATATACAAGAGATCTGAAATTTTAAATTACCATTAAAAAACTGTATCTTCCCCTCAAAAACACTGGGTATAAGGATATATGCCACACCAGGAATGTATAATTTCCATTAAACTTCCAAAAAAATCTAGAAGATTGAAGCACATTATCCTGCAATATCAAATGCCATTCGAAGCATATAACAGTTTTTCTTTACTCACTCTAAGTAGATATATAGAATTCAAACTTAAGAGAACTGATTATATTAGGGAATCATTCTCTCTACATAACCTAAGTTCTCAAATTTAGGAAATTCTCATAATGACACTGCTACCCCCTGGTTAGGTGAGAGGACCTTTAGGTAATGACTGTGCAACCCAACTCTATAAGATATACTGAACATCCAGAAGAAAGTAAGGATTGCATTTGTAGAAAGGTAAGGTAGAAAGAGACTGGAAAAAGAAAACAAATTTCCACATGGGAGCCCTATGAGAGACATCACCCCAAATAACATCACCCTGTAGGGACCGGGCAGATGGCTCACTCTTTCTGTCCATACTCAGAAAGAGTAGCTGACCATCACAAAGTATCACTGCAGCAACGCCAACAGCTGTGACACAGAACAAGAGCATGAACCTACATGTTCCTTGAGTGACTTTCTCTCTACTGCTGGCTTATGCTTAGACTGAAGAAATCTACGGCCTATCAAGTCTGATGCTGGGATCAGAGTACAAGGACTGAGACACAGGAGCCTGATCACAAAGTACCGTTCGATTATGCAGTGTGCATCCACCTAGACATCCCTATCTCTCTTGAGGAAGGTGGATTGCTGATCCTCAGTTATCTTCCCCCACAGGTCATTTAACAAATACTTATTGGACATCTACTACATGTTAGGCAGTAGAGATACACACTGCACTGTTATAGTCAAAGACAGACTGAGGCATCTCTATGGAAGAATATTTCCTGTGTCTTTATTATAAAAGGCCTATATCACACTCTCATAGAACTCTAAGACCTCTCGGCTAGAGAATCTAAAAGCTCGTCTAGCACTATCATCAATCCTATGCTAAAATCTTCACAACAACATTCCTGCTGGTCCAGAAACTCCAGCATCAGAGAACTCACTACTTTCCAAGACAGTTTCCTTCCCTCTCTGCACAGTTATGACAACTGGAAAAATTTCTTATATACACTGGAAATAGGTCTTCCTGTGACTTCTACCCAATGGTTCTAGTTTCCATCCATGTTTCCACAAAGACCAATTCTTTTCCCTCTTTCACATCACAGTCCTCAAGATAACTGACAACAGCTCTCATGTCCCTTCCAACTCAACCCTCATCTCCTCTTCTCCGTAATAAATCTCCTCTCTCCACCAACTATTCCTCGTATAAATGATTCCCAGACGTCTTACAGATCTAAACTATCTCTTTTAAACTAAACCCAAGATGTCTATATCCCTTCTATGATGTAACATGTACCTTCTCCCTGAAGTATTGTCATAAAGCCCAAGGCCTTCACAGTATTTAACTGCCTAGACAGCATTGCCCCAAATATTCCAGAGAACTTTAGCTCCTCAAGATGTTCTGCAAAAGAAGGGTTCCATGTCAAAAAAGCTGGGGAGCATTTACCATTATATACTCCATTCTTCATCTTTCACAATATATATTAGCACATAATGGCTCTGAAAAGTTCTGTAATAAGTATGTTTTGCTCAACCTGGATTCATTCCCCACCCTCACCATGATCTACTGAGATCATGAAACTTCTGGGAAAATCATTCTAGAAACCAAGTTGTGGCCTACTTAAAGCAATGTCTTTAGAGAACGCATTTTTGTATTTGCCTCATGCCTTGATCCATCCTTAAACCCCTACCCTTGGTTTTATCCCCTTATACTCTTCCATTTTACTTCATATAATCTTATATTCTATCTAATCCACCTTAAAACTTTTTAGAAATAAATAGAATATAAATAAATAAACTTTCAATATTTTTCTTTTTTTTAAAATCTGGAACCCAGTAAGGCTAGCCTTTTCCCAAGTGAGAAAGGGAAAAAAAGAAGATCCAATTAGGAAGGAAAGCTCAGGAGCTGTGGAAGGGATATGGCCCAAACTTCAGTAAGTGGCTCAGACAAGTGTAGTCTTGATCCGTTAGGCTTGGTCATCTAGCTATATACCAATATCTAAAAATACTCATACTCCAGGTGTACCACATAAAACGCCCACCTGCATGGTTGGGGGGAGACCCCAGAAAGGAAACATTTTGGACTCAGGCAATAACAATAAGTTTATAAGGCTGAAGCTTAATCCTATGTCACAGTTATTATGGTTGCTGTTTTGCTGTTTGTTAATTCAGTGAAACTTTTACTAAATGTCTACTTAGGCTAGTTAACCTCTTTGCTAAATAGTGGATATATAGAGATGAATATGAGCCTTGCTCTTGAGAAGTTAGTAGCCAAGTGGAAAAGAAAACATAATAAACCAACAATCAAAAAGTACAAAATAAAATGATCAATGATAAAAGAGCCGGTAGTACAAAGCAAGTGTGGAAGCATAGTGTACAAGGAGTGATGAACCTTCCCAGGGTGATCAAGGAAAGTGTCACAGGTGAAGATGAAAACCTCTATTCTAGCCTGTGAGGCAACAGTTCAGGAACAAAGTATAGGCCTAAACTGCTCCTTCTTGAGGGTGGCAGAAGGTGGGGAAAGTTTAGAAACAACAAGCAGAATCAAGAAATTCCCATGGTATAAAAGACATCCTTATTCCAGTACTTGTGTAAGGAAAGTCGCCAGAAAAAGGATCTGACGTCAAGAAAAGGTTAATTCTTTCTTACAGCAGAATGTCAACTATCAAATGTATAAAGAATAATGGACTTCAGAAAATCATCAATGGATGCTCAAACTAGTAGATAAATGTTTGATGAGAAATACGTTATTTGTATAGTCTCAAAGTATTTCCCCACAAATTACTATTAATCTCAAAGGGAAATATAGTAACTCTGTAATGCAAAAAACAGGAAAACATCACCTTAACCAAGTGATGAACATTAACATCATCAATATTGAGACAAACTGACATCATGTACCTCTTGATAAGATAGAACTAAGGATATAACCTCCCATCTGTGGAATTCCTGCTGAATCTAATCATGAGGAAACATCAGACAAAACCATATTGCAGAATATTCTATAAAGTAACTGATCTATACTCTTCAAGAATGTCAAGATCAAGAAACACAAAGAAAGGCTGAGGGACTATTCCAAGTTAAAGGAAAATAAAGAGCAATAGCAATTAAATGCAACTAACAGCAATGCATGGTCCTGAATTGGAATGTGGACTGGGGAAAACTATAAAGAACATTATTGGACAGTTGATGACATTTGAATGGATTGCAGATTACAGAATTCTAATGTTAAATTTCTTGATTTTGATGACTGTACTTGAGTTATGAAGAGACTAACTCTTAAGAAATACAAACCTACAAATTTAAGTATTTCGGGGTAAAGGACATGATATCTACAACTTTCTCTCAAATGGTTAAGAAACTTAAAAGTTATAAACACCGAGGAAAGGAGAGCAGAAAGAGAATCAACAACAAAGCAAATAGGGAAAAATGTAAACAAGTGGTGAATCTAAGACTTTATACAGGAGTTTGTTTAACTCTTGTAACCTTTTCGTGAATTTGAAATTACATTAGAAGAAAAAGTTACCTAAAAGGGCAGGGGCTAAACACCACACAAGCAATATAAAGGAAAAACGGACTGCTATGTAGTACTTACATTCCCAGTAGATATGACCCTCACATATTTTGCAAACCAGTGTGATCTTAGACTGACCAACACCTTTATCCCTTCCTCTTTAAATCATAGCATACATATTCCCAGCCTCTTGTCTTTGTGAGAATGTACTAAGGAGCTATACAAGGATAGCGGGGGGAGAGGCAAATGTAGATTATAAAAACTGGCTTGATAGTTAACCATAGTAGACATTCCTATTCTGAATTGTGAAATTTTTCTGTATTACAGAATATTTTTAAAAGAAGTAATAAGTGATGAAAGATACAGAATAAATAAAAATAGAGGAAGGCATGTATAATAACAGATTGAAGAGCAGAAAATCTTACACTCAATCACTTCCAAAAATAGCCAAACTTTTGCCCCATTCTTAGAATGAAAACTGAAGACTCACTAATGAAATGGCATGTTTGGGAAGTAATGATTGGCTTACGGCTCCCCTCGGAAAAGACTATCAATTTCAAAAGATAACCTGAGATTATGTATATATAGACATCTATTGTTTGTCCCCCTTTTAGCACTAACTCACAAGCTAAACATTTTACCTGCCTTCTATGAAAATAGCCAGCCCTGGTGGTCTAGTGGTCAAGATTTGGCACTCTCACCACTGTGGCCTGTGTTCATTTCCCGGTCAGAGAATGACACCACCCTTCTGTGGGTTGTCATACTGTGGCAGCTGCCTGTTGCTGTGATGCTGAAGGCTACACCACCAGTATTTCAAATACCAGCAGGGTCACCCATGGTGGACAGTTTTCAGCGGAGCTTCCAGACTAGGACAGACTAGGAAGAAGGACATGGCCACTCGCTCCAAAAAAACTGTGGCTGTGAAAACCCTATGAAGAGCAGTGGAGCACTGTCTGATATAGCACCAGAAGGTGAGAGGATGGCACAAAAAGACTAGACAGGGTTCCATACTACTGTATACACGGTTGCTAGGAGTCTGAATCAACTTGACAGCAATAACAACAACTGTGAAAATATTTTTCAAGAAGGGAAAAAGGCTAGTATTATTCAAGAAACTGCAGACAAAAATAAAAGAGGAAAAGCAGCTGATGTCTTGAACTAAGAACGGAATCTATAAATATCAAATCAGTAACTCCAAAAGAAATAAGAGAATAAGCATCACTCCACTGTAACTAGCACATAAACTGATCCATAATCAATATAGAATGATAAAGTGAATCTAAGCAAAGTGATTTAGAAAATACTACCATCATTGATAATATGCTGAAGAAAACGATCCACTTTCTAAAATGAGCACCATATTGTTTTTCTGTTAAAATCAAAATTTATATTTACTTTTAATTGATGAGTTTTCAACCATTTCAAATGCCGCATCCTTTGTGAAGCTTTCTTATCGTCTTCTCACTGGAGTGTGAACTTTCAGTCTTTGGCATTTTTCTGTTTATTACTAATAAAATTCTTACACTGAAGTAGAACATGTATTTTTTTTTTTAATCCCCTCTTTTGGATTTTAAGCTCCTACAGGGCAAGAACTGTATTTTACTCAATCTTTCTAGGGTCTAGTACAATGCTTAGTACATAGCATAAACTAATAAATGTCCAATTGAATTACCTGAGTAATCAGCAATTTGAACCATGTAAGACTAATCTGGGAAGACTCCTCTGAAGAGTTAAAATAATAAATGTTTACACAATATGAAGAATCTGTATTAGAAAGGTGAAGGTGCTATGAAAGCACTCCAGAGAGAAGAATGGAGAGGTAAAGAGAAGAAATGGAGTGAGTGAGAAATGATCAAGGGAAGATAAACAGCTTTGCTTAGATGGATCAGAGTGTATAAGGATAGACATAAATATACCACCTGACAATAAGGGTGGTTAAGCTAACTGATACACAGGAGTACAAGATTTGTAGAAGGTCTCAAAGTTTACGATCATGAGTTTATTTCAAGAGGCTTCCTAGAAGAACAACATAATTAACACAGCACTGAGGACAAAGAGCTTCCCTACTATGGTGTCTGACTTCATAGCTCCTTCCTTATAATTAGGACAATCATAAAATTATCATCTAAACTGGCACACCTTTGAGAGTGAAAGGGAATAATATTAACAACTATGCTAGAAGAGACGTAAACCAGGCCTTGTCCCATGCAAACTGCAATGTATGGGCAACCCACTTATAGCCTACCTTGGTTCTTTCTCAAGGTTCAGCAACAACGAGCAAACAGTATATTCACTTTTTTGCATACTTCTACTACTTACCCAAAGCAAACAGGGTAAATCACAGTTCTATCCAGTTTGCTAATACCTCTCTGTCAAAATCATCATCTCAAGTTACCAATTACTTGATGAATATATGCCATGCAGAAAAGGAATGGGAAGGCTTACCAAAAGCAAAACTTCAGCTCACTGCTTACATATCAAACAAAAGAAAACAAAACCAAAAGAAGTGACAAATCAAAGCACACATTTGTCTGAAATCCCTAGACACAACTACTTTGGAACTAGGGCACTATTGTCAGCAGTAATTACATAAATCAGAAGTCAAATGGACCTTACCTTGGGAACTTTGGGAGGACTCCGTAGAAGAAGAACTACTATCTGTGTAACTCTGCGCTTCTTCTTTTCCCTCCTGAAGAGATGAATTACCAGCCTCTGCCACCCTGGATGCTTGCTGTAATGTTTCTGTGACCAGCTGCCTTGTTTGCTCACTAACAACTGTGGCTTGAAACGTCACTGGTTTGGGTTTAATAAGAACCTAGAAGAAAAGCAGAAATATACCCAGTTTAAATTTTAGAGCACTATTTAAAATGCTAAACTTCTAGGTCATAAACTAATATTTTCCTGACATGGAAAACAGCATTCTGTATGTTTATTATGCTTTGGGCATAGCATTGTTCATCAAAGATTAATTTAATCTATGAATAAATTATAGTCAAGCCACACACAATGTTTAAAGTGGTACATGCCAGATTGCAACAGCCATGATTCTGCTAAGAGCCTTTGCTCCTGTTTTTGACTTCAGGAGTCATTTTACAACCTGTAGGCTATATAGTAGCATGATAGCCATGAGCTAAGGATGGCAGAAAAGAAAGACACAAGAAGTCTAGATTCCTAGTGGAATTTCTGAGCCACAAAATAACAGTCCAGGATTTCCTCCCTCTAAACGTTAAGTAACATAATAAAAATCAAACCCTAATTTGTTTAAGCTACTGTTGTTTGGGTTTCTTTTCATTAGTAACCAGATGAAATTCCTAATTGACACAACTGCACAAAGTAAACTTGCTTGGGACCTAAGTCATCTTTGAATAAATCCCCAGAGGAATAGTGATTTACATAACTATCAGAAGCAATATGGAATATGTGGTAGATCAACTCCCAGCAGGTCAAAACCATAGATACAAAAACAAGTGAAATGGGAAAAAATTTTCAAACTGAACCATTCCACTTCAAAATTTGGACTCTAGGAGGTGACTTCAATTGGGTGCACAGAATAAAAATGTTAACTCACCACATTTATTTTTTATTTCTCCCCATCAAGATTCTAAATCTTTTCAGACTCTTATATTAGTCACCCATTTCCAAGAATTCAAGAATGAAAACATAGGTTATACTATGACTTAGATAATGGAGCAAATGAAATTGTTACAGTTGAAACTTAAGGCAATTTGGACTTATTTCCAATGACAAAACTTGTTTGTTTAGATATATAAACTATTTAGCTGTGATTCTGAGGGAACTGTTTCTAAAGGCAAATTATCAGTTTAGAGGTAAATTAATATCTTTTACAAAAATTCTAGGATAGCATTTCTCAACCATATTCTTAGAAAAGAAGTTAAAGCACCTGCAAATAAACAATAAGATAGCAACATAAGATGAATCCTGAGCCTCACTGTCCCAGGCAAATTTCCAGAAAAGTTCCCTTATCTTCTATTGGTTGAAAAATGAACAGACCTCTAGCTTCTCCATTATTTAGGTTTCAAGTAAAACAAATTTTATAAGCAAATAAAGTGCTATCAAAAGCCATATTAGCTTATAAAAAATAAATATTTTCCTCTGAGAGATTCTGAATAACTACCACCCTCCTTCAACCATCTACTTCTCAAGTAACAATACATACCTTCAGCAAATTTTATTCCAAGGTGATTCTTTTCCCTAATCTTTGCTCATGATATGACACAAATATTTAGATATCAAAAAAAGAAGTACTGAAAAAAGAAACACAGGTTTTGAAAATAGATGATACAGACCTTCAGTCATAACTTTTAACAATCTGATTTTTTTTTAAAGATTTTATTTTTTTCCTTTTTCTCCCCAAAGCCCCCAAGTACATAGTTGTATATTCTCTGTTGTGGGTCCTTCTAGTTGTGGCATGTGGGACACTGCCTCAGCGTGGTTTGATGAGCAGTGCCATGTCCACGCCCAGGATTCAAACCAACGAAACACTGGGCCGCCTGCATCGGTGCATGTGAACTTAACCACTCGGCCACGGGGCCAGCCCCAACAATCTGATTTTTTAAACATTACTGATCTTTTCATTCAAATTTCTACCTTGGAATTTTAGGAATGTGAAATATACCAGAATCAAGAAAAATCACCATATCTTATTGCATACCTGTGTTTTCCCTTGCTGCCCATAAACAATTTTTGTTGGGATGATTTTAGCTGCTGGTTGTACTGTGGAACCTATTCCTTTTGGTTGAGTTACAATCATTTTGGTGATAGGTCTTGTAGCAGTGATAATAGCTGGCTTTGCTCCTGTTGGCACCGTCTGAATAGTCTTTTCTCCCTAAATTGAAGTCGGCAAATATATGAGATTTATATGCATTTAAATGACAAAAACTACCCTTTTACTAAAAAAATCACAGAAAGATTTTCCCAGGGTGACAGGAAAGGACTGTAAATTATACACAAAGTACAATGATCAAGTATCAAAAATCCTAGACTTAGTTGAAATGATCGCAGGAGACATCTGACCAACTTTCTGTCCAAAGAAGACATTACTTCCTGATGAGTGAATTTTTAAAAATTACCTTACATAAGAACATTTATTATTCTGTCCCATTCATAGAATACGCATATTAAAATAGTCAGAAAATTGTGGAAGAATATATACTAAAATGTTAAGAATAATTATCTCTAAGAGTTGGTATTATAGGTCTTGCTCGCCTATATTCATCTTTATTTTCTAATTTATCTGAAATAAACATTTATATAATAAAAAAAAAAACTAATGTGCATTATACCAATAGCTAAATGTGTACTTTCAAAATAAACTTCCTAAGTTCCCCAAATATGAAATTCTAAGAATATGCAGCAGAATATCTATGTGAAAAAGTATGGGCAAGAGATGAAATCAGCAAAAATATTAACATTCCTTCTGAGGTTACAAGGGAAATTATGAAGGAAAAATTTAGGACATTTCCCACATTTTACTACTAGTATGTTACTAATATCACTTTAGTCTATTAACTAGATAACTTAAGCCCATTAACTTTTCACCATTTTCTCCATTTTCATCTGCTTTTTCTTAAGCACTATTCTGTGGTCATTTATAGAGTCAATACCTGAGCTTAACTAAATTAAATTAAAATACAGTGATTTTACTAAATTGTTAGAATTAAAAAAATTAAAATCCATAAAATTAAGAAGAAAGGATCTGAAATTTTTCACCTTATCAGTTTTTCTTAATTTTTAGTCATTATGATCTAAATGTGTGGCCACTTAAACTTAGCAGCCAGTAAAAACAAGCACCCAGGTGAGCTGGCAAAAAGGTAATCACTCTATGAATTTAGAGCTGAATATGATGACAAAAATCACAAGTTTAACTACCTGCTGTAATCATCTAAGGAAAACATGAAGTGTCTGCCATCACGTGATTACTTATTTTAATACAGTTAAACACTCTTCACAGCAGCATTTCTGGAAACAGCTCAAGTTCATTTGCGAAGAGCTGCTAGTTTGCAAGTGGGCATGTCTATCTATTAAATAGCTGGGTGGGCCGTATCCAACTTTAATGACCCATTCAACGCTGATCAAAACCAACTAGCAGGGTATTTTTTGAAAAAGTTCTTCTAATGCATGTGTGTGAGCAGGCACAGGTGACCAAGTTGTGAGTACAGGTGCATGCACATATGTGGTGAAGAGGATGGTGTTATACTGTGATCTGCTTGTTTTACTATCACTTCCTGTGTCAAACTATTGCTACTAGATATATATCTAGCAGCTAGTATTCACTTGTGACTCTGAGATTTATGTGACCATAGGACCTAGGGTACATGGTATCCTCTCTTATTTATCAAGTTCTATAAAATTACAAACCAGACTTTAAAGGGTTCTGAAAATCTGAATTCTAATCCTGGCTTTACTTTTGGCTTACTATGTAAACTCAGGCTAGGAATAATCTATGTTTTCCAACGTATGAAAAAAATCGAATGCTGGAGCCCTACCAACATTGTAAAGACTATGATGCCTATGAAGCTACTAGAGATCTACAATGCAGTATAGCATTCTTTTTTCTAGCAAAGTAGGGACATTACTAAGCCTAAATAATTAATTACCAAGAACGATGACAATAAGAGTAAAACCATTTGTTGAGGACTTCCTATGTGCCAGGCACTGTCTTAAGCACTTTCAAAAGAGCTACCAGTTACTGAACAAACTCACTGGTAGAGATCATCCTCCTCAAAGTACAAATGAAGAAATTACAGATGAGAGAAGTTGAATAAGCCAAAGTCAAACAACTACTATACTGAGAGACAAAAACCAGGTTTGTCTAACTCCAAACCTCTTAACAACTGCCTTCAGAACTATAAATGAATCTGTTATTTTTTTTTACTAGCTCAAAGAGATAAAACTGAAAAGTAACAAATCCCTGTCAATTAATTTAGTCTTACTCCCAAATATTTCTCTTTGCTCAGCCTTAGCCAAATACTACGTTGGTATCTACTGGCCATAAGCAGGAATAAAACTGTCCTCTAACAGAGATCTTCCTGTAGGTAAGGCAGTGGCATCCGTCATCTGGACCAAGCCAAACATCTAAACCATGCTTATAAGCAACCTAGCTATGAAAAACATGTTTTAGAAATTACTGTGAAAAACGGCATCAATAGGTGGTGTTTTTACAGTTATTACATCACAGTAGTGGTAAACCAAGCCATTCTGGCCATTACGGGGTTAGGAAGTCCTTAGGCAAATATTTGGATAGCTGGTCTTTAAAATCCTCAACGGATTGCTGAGTCTGCAGTTCAAGCTCTTACTTACTCCAGCATTTAGCAATGTTGTGACAACGTTTTTGCCCGGGAGGCCTTGAATGGTCGTTCCTTTTCCTGTAGTCTTTTGCACAACAATCACATTGGGCTTGGAAGTCATTGGGATTGTAGTGATTTTGGTAGTCGTTCCTTAGAGAAGGGGGGAGAAAAGGAGGCCTGAGTTAAGGACTAGTGATATTTGGTTATTTCTGTTTATGTTGTACACAGTTAATACATGTAGTCAGTCATCCCTAGATGACGTGAAGGCTGTCATGAGGATGAAAATGAAGGCCTGGAATCGTAAATTACAAGTTGTCCCAGAATGAGAGAACATTAAGAAGAATTGAATCTTGCAGCAGTCATCTTTCTGGAACCTGAGGACCTACACAGCAAACTGAGAATCTAAAAATATCACTATTAGTTTCCCCATCAATATTTTTCTCCTGACTACTTAATTGGAACAAATCAGAATCTCGATTCCATGACAAGTATTTCCCCTAAACCCAGTATTATATCTATGTGACTAGTGGTATGGTGAAACTCTTCAAAAAAAGAACATAAGAAAGAGGTAAATACTTATCAAAATTCACATAACACTACACTCTGGAGAAAATGTATGAAAATAAATAAGCCATGTATTTTTGTCTGTGATCAAAAAAGACAAAACAAACACTCACTCACAGATTAAACGTGCACTCTGGTGACTTGCAGCACTCGGGGCAGTCTGAGGTGACACTCTAATTTATAAATTTACATTTTCAACCATTGAGATCTACTTAGTAGATCCATTATCTATTGATTCAAACATATTATCTCACCCTCTTTCCCACATCCCTCCACAATGTACTTCTCTTCTACCTATCAAATCTACCTACCTATCAAAGTTATACCTTATATTCTTCTAATTGTCCAACTTGGAAATCCTTACGCAAATCTCTGATTCTCGCCTTCTCTTCACTCTCTGTATCCCCAACAAAATGAAAGCCCCTTGAGCTCCACACTGTATCTTTTCATGTCACTGATTACTCAGTGCTTAGCACATAGTATATGGCAATTACTCAGTAATAGTTGTTCAATGAGTATGTGAATGAACTCAATTTGTCACCAACCTATGTCTTCTTTCAAAATTTTACCCATGTCAACTCAACAGACAGACCCTCATCTTTTCTGGCTTCCCATATTTTCTATTTCAAGTTCCTCTATCATGCAAATAGCTCTGATGGTCTCTGTCACATCAAACATCCTAAAAAAACTAATTTCATCATGTCAAGAACCCAGAACATGTGAAACTGGTCAAAAACCTTCCTAATCTCTGTTGTAACTTCCTAATCCCTATAGTAATCCCCTAGTTCTAACTTCCCCTCTTGAGTTTCAAAATCCTTTATGATCTGGCCCTTAATCTACCAATTTTATCTTATTTGTTCCTACTCCACAATACACACCATGAACTCTAGTCTAACAAGTAACTTCTTTACTATACGGCTTCCTATTACCAACCACACAAAACCCAAACTCCTCTGCTTAGCTTTCCAGGTTCTGTCAGACTTTAATTTTGAGGATTATCCAGATACCTCTCCTTCAGTGTGCTGGTTTCCACATTGGTGCTTGAGGATACCAATCTCAATGCTACTTTTGTGCCTGTAATTTCCTCTGTCTACGAAAACAGGCAAGTCATTTTTCTTTTATAGGCTTGCATATCATTTATCAGATGACTAAGCACAAAACAGCTACTCA
Organism: Equus przewalskii; assembly: GCF_037783145.1. Taxonomy (NCBI): domain Eukaryota; kingdom Metazoa; phylum Chordata; class Mammalia; order Perissodactyla; family Equidae; genus Equus; species Equus przewalskii. The sequence continues at coordinate 67,890,905 of NC_091836.1, forward strand.
TTAAAAACAGGACTGATTAATATATTCTCAAGAAGAAAAATTAAAATTCTATTATTTTCTACTGGAAAATCTTAGCATTTCTTACTAGAGTTTTAGAAATAAGATTGTACTAAGAATAAGAATATTCTAATTATATGTCAGTTTTTGGCAATCTTGTTAAAATATCTTTATATCTGCCGTCATCTAACGTCTCACTAGCCCATGGTAACACACTCAGGTTACATAAAAAAGCACTTTTATCCATAGAACAGCTTCTAAATGTTTTTCCACTTTACCTTTAGTCCCTGAATAGTGAGCTGTTAAGAGCCACAAAAACAAAAATCAACTTTAACTCTTAATTAATTCCAAACCCTCATATGCGATTATGATGCCTCCTTTGATAATGCAGCCTCACCAAATATTTGGTTAATAAAAAAGTGTTTTTAGAAAGTAAACATTAAAAACTACCTCAAGAAAATGTAAACTATGCTTTAACTCTAGGACTACTTTTTGGACAAAACTTGCTTAACAAGTGAATTATATCTACGAAAATGTCTAATCATTTCCATGACAGACGTGTGTCAATTTACGAGACAGGTGCAAACCAAGTTTATCAGCTTAACAAAATTGGGGAGGGGGGACTGTTAGAAAACAGAAGAAAAAGGCACAGCATGAGGAAAAGTAAGTACAGCATTATATTAAAATAGAATACAATTTATGACGAGAATCAGCAAATTATAAAAGTCTAAAATTCCAGTGAGAATGTTTCTGTATCTCAGGTGATACCTATGTTATATTGAAGAAAGACATATTACTCATCTTTTTAAAAAGGTCTTCCTCTGTGCTTCCATAGTATTCAGTCTACAGTTCTCATGTTAGAAGAGAAGATACACAAGTCCATTTGTTTAGCATTCTTTAGGGCAGAGAATGCAGCACATGTGCATCCCTAGGTATCACAGCAACCAGCCCAGTGTCTGCTTTATACCATAGCAAAGAACCCACCTCTACATACAGTCTTTACTTACAAAGAGTCAAGATACAATGGGTGCAAATAACTGTGAATCACATTTGGATCATGGGCTATGATACTGATGCATTTCAGAGATTCCTACTTAAAAATAAGATGCCCATAAAAGTCTGAGCATCATGGCAGGGAGGCTTAAAGAATGCAAATTTACTGGCCTAGATTTTACTATTCACAGATTCTTAAATCACTCTGACAATCCTGGTCTTTTGGGTAATGTTTTACATTGCTTTGCTCAAAGAATGAGCGAATGAATGAATGAAAAATATATAAACACTAGCTCCTTGCCTGGACACTGTACTAAGATCAAGAGAATCAAAATCAAGTCTTGCCATTGTCACAGGTTCTCATGTCCTTAGAGGCAAGACAATCAGTTCATCTCTGGTGGAGCCAATCTTCTGCTTATATAAACAGGCATGATTCTTTAACCAATCCTCAATGAAGCTCACAAAAAAATTTACATATCTGATAGTTCTGTTCGACTGAGTTAAATAACTGCAAAAACAGTCAGGCCTTCCATTTAATTGCTTACTCTAATAAAAAGAAAAACCTGACCTTTCTAGAAAGCACTCTGGAAGCATGAACTTGCCTTCTAGGATATTATACGAAGGAAGAACTTCACATAATTTATGTATAATGATGTTCATCACAGGATTATTTCTAACGACAAAAAAATTCTAAGCAACCTAAAACATTCAACAATGAGAAAATGGCTAAATCATGGTACATCGTATGAGGGAACACTGCGTAGCCATTAAGTGGGGTCAGGGGAGGTTTCAAAATACATTTAGTGGAATGGGAAATAATATTATCATATGAAAAAAGGATAACTGATTAGGTTAAATCTCAACTTAATTTTAAAAAATATATACACACATTTATCAAAAAAATTAATAGAAAAAGGACTAAATGGAAATATTACACTTAAATTTTAACATATTTCTCTGGATGGTGAAAATTATAAATTTTTAATTTTCTTTGTACCTTTCTGTATTTTCCAAATTCCCCACAATGAGGGATTTTTTCTTTTTTAAAGCCTTATTCTTAGAGCTAGATGCTTGAGTGTACTTTAAGAAAAGCACTTCTTTTTTGTTGAGGGCAGGGGGCACAGACTCTAGAATCCAGCATCTGATCATGGATGAAGGCAGAAAACTGTTTAAATTTATCCAACCAGGCTTACCAGTTTACTGTGAATAGACAACCAGTGAAACTACTGTGAAAACTAATAAACTAACCTATAATCCCAGTATCATGGAGATATTCTAAGAGAACTGTCCTTATAAAATATATTGACATGTAACATAAAGATCAGTTTACAGCAGTCGGAAATGAGAGAATTTCTTTAGAATAAAAGTGTCAAACAGTGAAGCAGAGGTAGAGACAAAATGAACTCCCTGCAATTCTGAATAAAGTTGTTTCAGCTGTGTGTCAAGTATACCTTACAGTGCTGGAAAAGTTTAAGAACTCTTCTCATTTACATCCAGACACTTGAAACAGCAACTAATCATGAGTTGCTTTATATTTAAATACAAAGGTGGATAAAATGCATACATGTGTAGGGTATATATCTCACCACCTCTTTGATTCTAGGAAAACGTGCTTGCTGGTATTGCTCTACCCTGGTACAAAGCAACTAAATCATAAATAAGCTCTGAAAACAGAGACCTTGCGACATCTAGACATTCTTTCAAGCTATATGGTATTATGAATTCATATATAAGTAAAGAAAAACTCTTATGGTCATAAAAAACTACGTACAAATGAAAAACATGATGACTTTTTGAAAAATGTTTTAGTATCTGCTCTTTACTATTTAAAGATATTGTCAGGTAATAAATTATAATTTGAGTTTTAACTGTGTTATTTAAAATATCCTCTTAAAAGCTGGAGTATGATGATTCTTTCCCTACTGGTTTCACCCTCCTCATTTGGCAAATGTTGGATTTTCTCACTTACATTTAAAAGTAGAGCCAAAATTAGCAGCTTTAAATATAGAGCTTTATGCCAATACCATGCCCTGCTTTGTTTTTTTTCACTCCCTGAGTTATCAGCAACATCATATTACTGCCAGGAACTTCAATCCTTTCACTTTAAAATGTTAGAACAACTCACCTGGGGCATACAAAATACGGCTAGTCTACAAAAATAGTAGACAAAGTCCACAGGGCTTGCCTGATCAGAGATTATTTACATCATTTTAATTAAAAAATAATAATCAACGAAAACGGATGCAATGTTAACATTCCACTTCAGGGTCCACAATCCAAATACTGCAGGAATTAATGAGCCAATAAAAATTAGGTAGGGTTCTAAAATACCGATAAATACTAGCCTTCACTAGCCAAGTAAAGTATTTTTAAAAAGTAAACAGTCAATATAAATGGTGAAAAGCAAATAAATATATTCAAGTATTTTTATTTTTAATAAGCTAAAGTGACATTAGTAATTGAAATTATGAGATATAGTCCCTCAGATATATTTGGATGAATAAATACTAATTCTGCCACTATCTAGCTTCTGTGGTCTTAGGTTGATTTCATCTCTCCAAACTTAAATCTGTCTGTGTCTGGAAACTGAGGATTATACCAAGTATTTTAGAGTTATGATGTCTGAATGGATTGACAAATGGGAGAATATTTTGTAAATGAAAAATCTCTATGCAAATGTAAACCATAATCTTTCCATTCTGATTAAAAGCAACTAAATGTTCTTTCTATGTTAAAACTATCAAAAGCTTAATATGTGAAGATTTAATACCAGAACTGAAAAACTATACTTGATTACTAAATGTCAGGGCTAAAAACAAAGCTCTAGATTTCTAAGAAGAAAATTGAGATCGAACAGAATCCTTCAAAAGTGAAATGTTTTTTTCCTCTTACTGGTCACCTATACCTTTAACATATTTTGTATATACCTACCAGAAACTATATTACTGCTAATTATCTTGCCCCCCAAGGTAGCTAATGATTTGGGTACTACTGTAATGATGCTACCACTGGTAGTTTTCACATAGGTTGCAGCTCCAGGGGTTGCAGCCATCCGACCTATGGATGGGCTCACTGTTGGCCGGGTATAGGTTGCCTGTGTGCCTATAAAAAGGGAAAAGCCAAAAAGAAAAACTTGTCATTACTTACATAAGAATGACAATTTATACAGTTTAACTATAATTCAATGTAATCTACATTGCCTAACTTGAAAATGGAATTTCAAGGTGTCAAGACATTAAGTAACAATTTACAGCCAGTTTTCAATGCACATAGCAAGAACTACAGCCAAGTCAGTTTGAATTAATTTTACACATAAAATTTTGTGATGTGTTGCATCAAATTACTAACCCCAAGAAAAAGTATAACTCTGTTCCCTTCTTCTACTACCCTTCTTCTACTAGTTTTATGCCAAAAGAAACTTAAATTTAATCATCTGTCCTGCCAGAGCATTTTAGATATTTCTGTTATAGATTTTAAGGTTTCTGCATCTGTTTTATGCTATCTCAGTGCCAAACCCAATGTCAGCACTCAGCAAATAACACGGTATTGTTTGCCTGAAGTTTTATAAACTTTTACTGTTTTGTACTCTGCTACCCTCTAAATATATTTCCATCTTTTAAAGAGTTATTCCATCATTTTACTAGAGATTAAAGTTGAAGCTGCCAAGAGTTGCCAGGAATATTTCTCTGTAGCCTAAAAAGTTCACTATTTACATATTTCCTCAACTTTAACTGACCCGTTATTTTTCCTTATGTCTCTCAAAGGATTTTACACTCTTCCCCAGTATTTCTAGAACGTTTTTCTTTTCCCAAACAGGAATTAAAAACTAACCAGATGAGCCTGTTGTAGTTTCCTACAAATCTAGTAACTCAGAAATATTATTCCTAAACTAAGAATTACTACTCTTGGGGAGAATGAACATGACTAAGATAACACCTTCTTCAACTGAAAAAAATTTTTTCATGATCATTAGATTCAGAGGTCACTGATAACAATTTTCAACAACTCCCTACCCCCAAAAATGCTTTTAGCAAGTTATTCACTGTTTTAAAATATAATCACTACCCAAAAAAGGGAGGAGGGGAAGAACATTAAGTAGCATTAGTTTAAATTGGTTACAAATACAGCTGAATCAGAAAAAAATCTACTGCAAAGTAAATACACTATAAAGATACACAGTTTGAATCAACCGAATTAAACTGAAAAATTCAACTTAAGCTTTTCTTTTAAAAATAGAAACACACCTTAATATAAATACATAAGCATAGATACATTATTACTTTTTACTACTACCTTTGTACCAAATGGAGGAAAGTTTTGGGGGAAGTATGATAGATTTAATACAAGAATAACAGTGTTTTAAAAGCACAGGCTTTGCATAGAGACAGAAAGTAGAATGGTGATTGCCAGGGACTGGGGGAAGTTGGGAATGGAGAGTTACTATCTGGTGGGTACAGAGTTTCAGATTGTGAAGATGAAAAAGTTCTGGATGGTTGCAAAATAATGTGAATGCACACAGTTTAATCTGAGTTCAAATCCCAGTTCTTTTATTGGCAGTGTGACCTTGGGCAACCTGCTCAACGTCTCTGTTTTGTCACTGAAAATGGAGATACTAAAGCCCAAGGGAGATTAAGTGTAATGTTTATACAGACCTTTACATACTGGACAATAGACAATAGCTTGTAAACTTGAAACAGGTATCATTTTTCACTATTTAGAGTCTATCATCTAAATACTGACCCTCTTTAATAAGTTTGGTAAGAGTTATACAAATTTAAAATATTGCTAATGGCTAATTCTAATTTTAATTAGTAGCAATAGCTATTGAGCTCTCTGCTGGGCACTTTACATACCTGATTTCATTTAATACTTACGATAACTTTACGGTATAGGTATTATTATCCCAATTAAATGACAAGGTAAAAGATTTAGAAGGATTAAGTAACCAGCTCAAGGTCACAGAGGGTGGTACTATTTAAAATGTTCTAAACCGTCACTTCCTTGAAGATAGCATGGTTGCTCTCACATCTGGGCAAAATGGCATCTTGTGCCTCCCTCAGTCTGAGTAATGCTTATTACTATACTGTAATGTAACACACTCTCAACCTAATCAGAGTGAGATCCTTGTGGGCTGGGACTATATTTTCATTCATACAACAAAACCCGACTAGCTGTGCATATATATGGTGAATAAAACAGACATGGTCCTTTATCCTCATGGAGCTCATGGTCTAATAAGGTAAACAACATTCAACAAATCAACAAACAAGTAGCTAAATAATTAGAAATTGTAGTACATGCTATAAAGGAAAAGAACAGAGGACTGTGATAACAATGAAAGAGGGCTAATTTCAGTTGGGGGGGTGGGGGACGTCAAGAAAGGCCTCTTTGAAGAATTGTCTCATTAATCTCCACTGTCAAGCACACTGCTGGTCAGAGAAATTACTCAATGAATATATGATGAATGAACAGACTCATGCTCAAGAAAACTTACCAGTAGGAGTGGTTACCAGTTTAGTTGTCATAATTGCACCATTACTGCTAACCACCATAATAGGGGAATTGCTACTGGTGGGCAGAGTTGCTGTTACTGGTTTGGGTAAGATTTTACTTGGTTGAACTTGTTGTGTGATGATTTTAACACCTTTAAAAGAAGAAAGATAAATCTCAGTACAAATTATTTTTAAAAACATGTGCCTTATACCAACCCAAGAGGGCAGCAGTTACACACATTTACTCAGTCCTCCTTAAAGAGCAGCTTTTTTCCATATTGATGAAACTCTAAATTTTTATTCCTTAAATTCCTATCTTTCATAATTTCTCTCATTTAGGAATACAATTAAAACACTACAGAAGCTATTAACAAGTTCTTAGAAAAACCCAATCTTTTGTCTAAGATCATGTGATATAAGAGCTTTCAAACCAAATTAGCCACTGACCTGAACTTTCATAGACAAATAATCTGTTCCATGCAAATACTTGGGATGAGAGGATTAGAATAAGAAGTCAAAAACAAAAGTTAATGTAGCTTTTATATATTCCCAACTACACCAAAGGTTTCTCTAACCTCTTAAATTATAAAGGCTGGTGAGAACTATAAAGAGCAAGAACATTTTCTTTTTGAACGTTTATTTCTAAAGTGACTTTTTAAAAAAGTATTTTTAACAGCTCACTTTGTCAATACAAAATAAAGCATACATTATTATTGCACCTACATGAAATATGCATGTGGATAAGAATTTGAAGGCAATATGTAAAAATAAAATAAAAATGTTAGGGTAGTGATGTTATGAAGTTTTTTTACATTTTTCAAAAATTTTATTTAAATGTTATAATTGGTACATTGACTTTCCAAATGTAAAAACCCCATTTAAAAGAAATCTCTCATGCTAACTTTAAATTTAAGTACTCATAATTATTAACTGAGTAAGGAAATTTTTGGTAAAACTTTTTCCACCATTAACTTCACTGAAATAATTCATGGGATAGAATATATTGCCATAGACAACTTAAAATTTTATTACTTTTTTGGATGGTGATTTAGGTTAAGACATTAGAAAACAAACAAATATATTTAATAGCCTTAAATAATCTTAAATTTCTTGTAGTCAACAAATAAGTTAAAAATATGACATCCAGGTATAATTAGGCAAATTATTTGATCTCTATGACTCAGCTTTCTCATTCATAAAATAAACATACCGTTAGTATATACCTAGAAGGGCTATTGTGAAGATTAAATAAATCAAAATTGTAAAGTACCTAATACATAGCAAGATTGAATAAAAGTATTATTGTAGAAATTAAGAAATTCTGATTATAATAAATCATAAATAGTGAAGTTGTAGGGGAAAATGATTTCTAGTATTATCTCATTAACGAATTACAATAATGCTTAAGGCACGCAAAAAGAAGCCCCCAAAGAAATAACTACAGAAAGAGAAAAAAATTAAGGGAATCATAAGAAACTACTTTGCTCAGTCATATGCAAATAAGTTGAAAATCTGGATCAAATAGATCATCTTCTAGAAAAATAGTTTTTATCGAAATTGACCTCAGAAAAGAGACCTACCTAAAGAGACAAATTTTGTCAAAACAAATTTTTAAGAGCTCCTCCCCCTTTGCCAAAAAACAGCAACCCAGATAGTTTCACAGGACAGTTCTATAATCCTTTAAAAAGAAGACAATTCCAACATATTTTAAACCATTTCTCTTAAAAGTTCTCATCACAAGAAAAAAAATTTTTGTAACTGTGTGATAATGAATGTTAACTAAACTTATTGGGGTAATAATCATCTAATATATACATATATCAAATCATTATGTTGTATACCTAAAACTAATACAATGTTATATGTCAATTATATCTCAATTAAAAACAAACAAAAACCATCCAGAGATCTGTTTTGACAAGAGAGCATGAGGAGCTCTGCTAATCCACCGACCCAATGAGAATGGTGAAAATGATAAAAGAACAACCAATAAAAAACTCTGGAAATAGTCCCAAGGAAAATTAAGAAACATCTATTCAAGAATATGTAGAAAAGTTTGGTAAGAAAGACAAGATCTTGGGCCAGCCTGGTGACATAGCTGTTAAGTTCGTGTGCTCTGTTTCAGCGGCCTGGGGTTTGCTTATCAAGCCATGGTGTGGCAGGCATCTCACATATAAAGTAGAGGAAGATGGGCAGGGATATTAGCTCAGGGCCAATATTCCTCTTTGCTGAGGAAGATTGGCCACAGATGTTAGCTCAGGGCTAATCTTCCTTAAAAAAAAAAAAAAAAAAGGCAAGATCTGCAGTATTTAAACTAAGACCCATACCTCCTTCCCCCCAAGTAAGGCAAAGACTTCTCTTCGGACTGCTGCAATCAAGAACACAGGGCTTCCTCTTACTCCAGCTCCCAGATGGAGGGCTTTCTTCTGAGGAGCAGTAGGACTTCAGCTTATCTCATCCTGCCCCTATGTACCTTTTGCTAAGGCTAAGTCCCAGAAAAGTGCAATCAAGACGTGGGGGCTCCCTTCTTCTGCCCAGGCCCCAATTTATGGAATAAAGGCTCTACCTTGGGCATGGCACTGCTGAGAATACTGAGGTTTTGATCAACATTGCCCTGGCTTGTGAGGCAGTGGCTCTACCACCAAGACAAGCAAATCTGGAGGATCTCACGCGGCTGCTCATCCTCCCGCTCATACCTTCACTGAGTGCTCAGCTCCTAGAGCTGAGGAGTCATTCAGAAAGAAGCTTGCCACTGACCCTATCCCAAGAGCTCCAGAGCTGTGTGAGAGTAGAAACAGGTCATAGAACAGATAGCTCCTAAGCTCTTTGGAAAGCGACTGACTTCATTTGTCAGAGAGCATGAAGTTCAAGCCTAAGGGCACTGTCAAGAATAATGGAGGATGTGATGAAAAGCAACTGGAAGGAGATTCATGGATTTAACAAAGACACATTCTAGAATATAGCCAGATAGTTTGCAGGAGAGAACTGAGGAATAGGGAAGCTGAGAAGAACTCTCCTGTGGTCAGAACGAATATCAAAAATAGACTTCTGAAACTATTACTTCAAAGAAGCCAAAATTTGGTTTGTAGAGCAATTTATGCTCCAGGGCATTGTTGAAAACAATAGAGAAATCAGTTATTAGAGTTTTAATGGCTGGGTGTGGTCAGGGAAGAAGAGGAAGAGAGCCATACCAACATCACTGTCATCTCAGAATGACTGTGGGCATACACAGAGCTGTACCTCCCTGAGGAACAACATCAGAGATTTAACTGCTAAAATAATTGATCTAGTAACTAAAAAACAAATAACCAAGCAAATAACAACAACAAATCTGGGGTGGGGGGGCCAGGGGAAGACCAGTACCCAAGTACAATATCTAATATCAAATATCTAAAATATCAATATAAATACCAAAAATGTGCAGTTTCCAACAAAAACATTAGAAGGCATGTAAACAGGAAAATATGACCCAAACACTGGGAAAAAAGGAGGCAACAGAAACTGCCTGTGAGAGCAATCAGATGTCAGGTTTAACAAAAAAGAAATCTAAATAGAATTAAATATCAGATTATCTCTTCAAACGGCCCCTCTAAAGATAATTCAAATCAAATCTGGTGGGCCAGCCCCAGTGGCCTAGTGGTTAAATTCGGCGCGCTCCACTTTGGCATTCTGGTTTCGGTTACTGGGAGTGGACCTACACCACTCAACGGCAGCCACGCCGTTGTGGCGATCCACATACAAAATAGAGGGAGACTGGCACAGATGTTGGCTCAGGGCTAATCTTCCTCAAGCAAAAAAGAAGAAGATTGGCAGCAGATGTTAGCTCAGGGCTAACCCTTCTCACAAAAAAAACAAACAAAAACAACTTCAAGGTAGCTATCACAAATATGTTTACAGAACTAAAGGAAAACATGATTATAGAAGTAAAAGGGTATGGTGACAAAGCTGCATCAAATCGAGAATATTAATAAAGCAATAGGAATTACAAAAAAGAACTAAATGGAAAATCTGGAGTTGAAAAGTATAATAACTGAAATAGCAAATTCACTAGAGGGGCTCAAAAGTAGATTGGCTTTCAAACTGGCAGAAGAAAGAATTAGCAAATTTGAAAATAGATCAATAGAGATTATGCAAGCCAAAGAATGGAGAGAAAAAAGAATGAAGAAAAATGAACAGAGCTTCAGAGAAATGTGGAACACCATTAAGTGCACCAACACACTTGTACTGGAACTACCGAAAGGAAGAAACAGAATAAAGAAGAAATATTCAAAGAAATAACGGCTGAAATGTCTCAAATTTATTGAAAAGCAATAACTTACACATCCAGGAAGCTCAACAAACTCCAAATAGGATGAACACAGTGATGCACAAACAGATACATCATACTAAAAATGCTAAAAGTCGAAGACAAGGAGAAAATCTTGAAAGCAGCAAGAGAAAAGCAACATCACTTACAAGGGAACTGCACTGAGATTAACAACTGACTTCACAGTGGAAACAATGAAGGCCAGCAGGCAGTAGGATAATCTATTCAAAGTGCTCAAAAAACCCCAAAAAACTGTCAAGCAAGAATCTTTCAAAACAACAGGGGAAACAAAGTCTTTGCCAGAAAAACAAAAATGGAGAGAATCTGTTGCTAGCACATCTCATTACAAAACAAGCATTAATGGAAGTTTCATGAACAGAAAGAACAAATAACAAAATAATGATGTCTTCTCTTGCCAGTTATATTCAACATTTTACTAGAGCTTTTTTTTTTTTTTGAGGAAAAATAGCCCTGAGCTAACATCTGCTGCCAATCCTCCTCCTTTTGCTGAGGAAGACTGGCCCTGAGCTAACATCCGTGCCCGTCTTCCTCCACTTTGTATGTGGGGCGCCTATCACAGCATGGCTTGCCAAGCAGTGCCATGTCCGCACCTGGGGTCTGAACCGGTGAACCCCGGGGCGCCGAAGTGGAATGTGCACACTTAACCGGTGCGCTACCGGGCTGGCCCTACTAGAGCTTCTAGTCAGGGAAATAAGCAAAGAAAAAGCAATACAGGCATCTAGATTATAACAGAAGAAATTATCTCTATTTGCAAATAACGTATCTTTTACATAGAAAATCCTAAGGAATTTGAAACTATCAGAACTAAAAAACAAGTTCAGCAAAGTTGCAGGATACAAAATCAATACAAAATTCAGTTGCATTTCTATACATTAGCAACGAACAACCCCCCCCCCCCAAATTAACAATTCCATTTACAAAAGCTTCAAAAAGAATAAAATATTTAGGAATAAATTTAACAAAAGAAATGTAAAATTTATGCTCTGAAAACCACACAACATTGTTGAAAGAAATTAAAGAAGATTTAAATAAATGGAAAAACATCCCATGTTCATGGATCAGAAGACTTAACATTGTTAAGATGGTAATACTGCTCCATTGATCTACAGATTCAATGCATTTCCTGTCAGAATCTCAGCTTACTTCTCTGTAGAAATTGACAAGCTGATTCTAAATTTCATATGGAATTGCAAGGGACCTAGTATAGCCAAAACAATCTTTAAAAAAAAGAACAAAAAAGGAGTACTCACACTTTCTGATTTCAAAGCTTACTACAAACCAATGGTAGTCAAAACAGTGTGGTAGTGGCACATGGATAGACATAAATTAATGGAATAGAATTGAAAGTCTAGAAATAAACCTATACATACGGTCAACTGATTTCCACCCAGGGGGCCAAGATCATTGAATTGGGGGCAGACAGTCTTTTTAACAAATGGTATTGGGACAACTGGATAGCCATATGCGAAAGGATGAAGTGGGATTCTTGAATCACATCATAACAAAATTAGCTCAAAATGGATCAAAGACCCAGGGAAACTATCAAACTCTTAGGAAAAAATTAGGGATGAATCTTTATGACCTGGGATTTGGCAAGATTCTTAAATATGACATCAGAAGCATGAGCAACAAAAGAAAAAATACATTGGACATCATCAAAATTAAAAATTTTTGTGCTTTGAAGGATATCATCAAGAAAGTGAAAAGACAACCCACAGAATGGGAGAAAATATTTGCAAATCATATATCTGATAAGGGTTTAATATCTCAAATATATATAGTAATAAAAAACCCCTTAAAACTCAATGACAGAAAGACAAATAACCCAACTAAAAAGTGGGCAAAGGATATAAACAGGCATTGCTCCAAAGAAGCTATATAAAGGGCCAATAAGCACATGAAAAGATGCTCATCATTAGTTATCAGAGAAATGCAAGTCAAAACCACAATGAAATGCCACTTTACACAACTAGGATGGCTAGAATCAAAAAGTCAGAGAATAACAAGTGTTGGAAAGGATGCAGAGAAACTGGGACCATCATACACTACTGGTGAGAAGGTAAAATGGTACAGCTATTTTGGAAAACAGTCTAGCGGTTTCTCAAACAATTAAACATAGAGTTACTATATAACTCAGCAATTCCACTCCTAGGTATACACACAAGAGAACTGAATACTCAAATACTTACACGAATGTCTTCCACAAGAATTATTCATTATAGCCACAGGTGGAAACAATCCAAATGTACATCAACAAAGGGACAAAAATGTGAAATATTATTTGGCCATAAAAAGGAATGAAGTACTAATACATGCTGTAACATGGATGAACCTGAAAACATTGTTAAGTGAAAGAAGCCAGTTAAAAAGACCCTGAATAAAAAGCCAAAAATTTTAGACTCATGTGCATATCATATGATTCTACTCACATGAACATCCAGAATACAGAAATCTAGAGACAGAACGTAGATGAGTGGTTGCTTAGGGCTGGAGAGTTGTCATGAGGAGTAGAAAGTGATAGCTAAAGGGAACAGTTTCTTTTGGAAGTGATGAAAATGTTCTAAAATCAACTGTAGTGATGGCTGCACATATCTTTGAATATATTAAATATCATTGAATTGTACGCTTTAAATGGGTTAATCATAATGGTATGTGAATTACATCTCAATAAAGCTGCTTTTTAAAAAAATTACAGGGCATTATAAAAAAGGAAACTTCACAATTCTTTCTTGGAAGGACACATAACATTGAAACTAAAGCCTGATGAAGACTGCACACACAAAGAAAACTGCAAACCAATTTCCCTATGACTATCAATACATTATATTATCCATGCCTCATACTAGGATAAATTCCAAAAGACTTAAATGCGAAAAATGTGAACTATGACTAAGAATCTAGAAGCATAAAGACCACACTGATAAATTCAACTATATAAAAAGAAAAAAGATCTGCACAGCAGAAGTCCCCATAAATAAACTCAACAGAAAACAATAAACTGGGAGGAGAACCTCTGCAAATCATGAAACACACAAAATGTTAGTTATCCTGCTACATAAAGAATTCTTAGAAACTGATCAGAAAAAGATCATAGAAGAATGGACAATGAACACACAGAGTACACAAAAAATGAAATACAAAGGGCTCTGAAACATAGAGTTGCTCAAACTCACTCTCAGTAAGACAAACGAAAATAAAACACCACCAAGATAATGGTCCCCCCACATCAGATTGGCAAAAATCCAATTGTTTGTTAATATCCCGGTGGGAACAGGGCACTCTGAGAAAACTGGACAGAAGTACATTACTGACTGGAGTATAAATTAAAAATTCCTAAAGAAGAAAATCTGGCAATATGTATCAAAATTTTAAATTCTTTTATCTTTTGACATACTCCTGGGAATCTCACTCCTGGGAATTTATCCTACAGATATACTTACAGACATGCAAAATGACTATGTACAGTCTTGTTTACTGCAGTTTTGTTTGGGAAAAATACCCGAAGATTGGAAACAACCTTACAGGGGATGAGTTACATAAATTATGGCATATCCAATGTAGAATACAGAGACAAATTAATTTTATGTACTGAATGCATTAGAAAGCTCTCCAAGAAACACTGTTAAGGGAGGGTGAAAAAAGCAAGGTGCAAGTATTACCTTCTACATCAGTGTAAAAAGAGAAGAGGAGTAAAAATTCGAATTTAAATTTGCTTGTATATTCAGACACTGTAAAAACACATAAGAAGCTAAGACTTTTATTTAATGGTTAGGGAGAACTGGATAGATAGAGGACGATTTATTCACTGTATAACTTTTTATGCTTTTCAGTTTTTGAGGAAGATATTATTCTCCATTCAAAAAGTAAAATAAAATAAAATAATTGATTCACAAATAAAAATCTCACCAAAACAGACCTTAGAAATTGGAACATAACATATAATACTTTCAATTTCTGCAAACAAACATCAGAGATATTGAAATCTCCCTTCTTTACTAGAAAGATAAAGTTATCAAATATAGAGTAATATGCAGTGAAAAAGTCCAGACTATGATAAGTTACACATGTATATTACAATACCATGAGCAAACACTACAAATTTTTCCAGTAAAACCACAAGAAGGAAAGAAAAGAGAAACAAAACAGAGGAAAAAGAAACAGAAGAAACAAAAAGAAAAATACAGTCAATAGTCACTTAACAACAGGGATATGTTTGGAGAAATTCATCGTTACGTGATTTCATCCTTGTGTGAATATCATACAGCATACTTACACAAACCTAGATAGTAGAGCCTACTACACATCTAAGTTATATGGTACTAATCTTAGGACCACCATAATACATGTGGTCTGTCGTTATCCGCAATGTCATTAAGCTGCATGTGACTGCAATAAAACAGTACATTTAAGCTCTACCATATCAATAATTACCTTAAACGTAAATGACCTAAATATATCATTTAAAAGACAAAGATTGGCAGAGTAGATTAAAAAATGTAACCACACTATATGCTGTCTAAAAACTCACTCCAAATATAAAAACATAGGTAGAATGAAAGTAAAAGGATGGGAAAAAATATACTATACAAACAGTAATCAAAAGAAAACAGGAGTGGCTATATAAATAACATTAGTAGACTTTAGAGCAAAGAAAATTATTAGAGAAAAATAGGGACACTACATAATGAGAGAAAGGACCAATCCACCAGGAGGACACAATGTTTCTAAATAGGTATGCACCAAACAAAGATGCCTCAAAATACATGAAGCAAAAACTGAGAGCTATTTTGGGGTATTAAAGTCCAACAATCATAGCTGAGAATTTCAACATCCCACTCTAACCAAGTGACAGAACTACAAGATAGAAAATTCAACAAGGATATTGGAGAACTGAACAACACAGTCAACTAATATGATCTAATTATACGTGTGTGTGTGTCTGTGTGTGTGTGTATAAAACACTTCACTCAACAACAGCAGAATAGGTATTGTTTCAAATGCCATGGAACATTCACCCAAGTAGAAAATATTCTGAGCCAAAAAACGAACCTCAACAAATTTAAAGTAACTGAAATGACACAGAGCACATTCTCTAACCAAATGGAATCAAACTAGAAATCAATAGCAGAAATAACACAGAAAAAATCTCCAAACACCTGAAGTTCAGCAACACACTTGTAAGTAATTCATGGGTCAAAGAGGTGGTCTCAAAGGAAATTTAAAAGCACACAAACTTGAATGAAAATGAAAACATAACACATCAAAATAAGCGGGATGCACCTATAGCAGTGCTGAGAGGAATTTATGACATATTTATTTATGTGGATGTAAACATACATGCTAAATGTTTAGAAAAGAGGAAATGTTTTAACTCAATTTCTAACTCAATTTGCTCTATTTTACTAGAAGAGCAAAGTAAACCCAAAGCAAGCTGAAGGAAGGAAATAATAAAGACAATAAAAGTGAAAACAGAAAAAAGATTAAGAAGATCCATGAAACAAAGCATAGTTCTTAAAAATCTCAATAAAATTGATAAACCTCTAGCAAGTCTGATAAAGAAAAAGAGAGAAAAGAGACAAATCATCAATATCAGGAATGAAACAGGGGACATTAATAAAGATGTTGCAGTCATTAAAAGGATAATAAGAGATTACAACTAACAACTTTACACATATAAATTCAACGACTTTGAAGAATTGAACTAATTCCCTGAAAACCACAAATTACCAAAATTCAAGAAAGATGAAACAGATACTCTGAACAGTCGTATAACCATTAAAGAAACTAAATTCATAATTTAAAAGTTCCCTATAAAATAAATCTCCAGGCCCAGATGACTTCACTGGAGAATTCTACCAAGCATTTAAAGAATTAACACCAATTTTACACAATCTCTTCCAGGAAACAGAAAAGGAAGAAATACTTCCAAAATCATTTTATGAAGTCAGCAGTACCCTGATACCAAAATCAGACAAAGATAGGACAGAAAAAAGAAAACTATAGACTGATATCTCTCATGAAAACAGACACAAAAATTCTCAACAAAATGTTAACAAATCAAATCCAGAAACGTATAAAAAGAATTATACACCATGACCAAGTAGGATTTTATTTCAGATGAACAAGGCTGGTTCAGCAGAAAATCAACATAATCCAGCATATCAAGAGACTAAAAAGAAAAGCATGATCATATCAATTGACACACAAAAAACAGCTTGCCAAAATCCAACACCCATTCATGATAAAAACTCTGAGGAAACTAGGAATGGAGGGGAACTTCCTTAACTTTATAAAAAGGCATCTACAAAAATCCAACAGCTGACATCATACTTAATGATGAAACATTGAATATTTGCTCCTTAAGACTGAGAACAAGGCAAGGACGTCTGCTCTCTTCACTCTTATTCAACACAGTACTGGAAGTTCTAGCCAATTTAAAAACATAAGAAAAAAAAAAAAAAGGCATAAAGATTAGAAAAAGAAGAAATAAAACTGTTCCTATTTATAGATGACACAATTGTATACACTGAAAATCCCAAGGAATCTATGAAAATATTCCTGGAACTTATTAACAAGTTAGCTCATCAAGGTCAAAGGCTACAAGATCAACCACATTTCTGTATATCAACAACAAACGTGAAAATTGAAATTAAAATCATAATTACATTTAAAATCACTCCAAGAAAATGAAATACTTAGACGCAAAGCTAACAAAACGTGTGCAAGATTTGTATCCTCAAAACTGTAAAACAATGATGAAAGAAGTCAAAGAAGACCTAAACAAATGTAGAGACATACTGCGTTCATGGACTAGAGGACTCAACAAGATGTTAACTCTCCTCAAACTAATCTATAGTTTTAATGCAATTCCTAGGAAAATCCCAGTATGGTTTTAGTACATATAGACAGGCTTAATCTTAAATTTACATGGAAAGGCAACAGAACTAGAACAGCTAAAATAATTTTGGAATAGAAGAATGAAGTGGAAGGAATCACTCTATCCAATGTTAGATCTTACTATACAGCTACAGTCATCAAGACAGTGTGGTATTGACAGAGACAGACACATAGATCAATGGAACAAATGGAGAACCTAGAAATAAGACCCACAAAAACATGCTAAACTGATTTCCTAACAAAGATGCCAAAGCAATTCAATGGAGTTTGATAACCTTTTCAACAAATGGTGCTAAAGCAATTAGGAACCCACAGGCAAAAAAGAGATCATGGACTTATATGTAAAACATAAAACTCTAAAACTTTTAGGAAAAAAGAAACAGTAGAAGGAAAACATGAGGACCTACAGCAAGGCAAAGTTCTTTGACTTGATACCCAAAGCATAATCTATAAAAAGAAAAGCTGATAAACTGGTCTTCATCAAAATCTGTTAGTGAACAACTAGCCCTATTATTAGGATTTTTTAAATAACAAATTCCTCCCCTAACTATGTTGGTTAGATTTCTGAAAGCAGTGATGGTGTAAGACTCTACAATTGAGGAACTTAAGACTTACAGGAAAAATAGGGTTAGAGGACTGAGGTTTTGAGTAAATCTAGAAAAGTTTTTATAAGCATTTTTAGATGGAAGAAAACAGAATCCAAACAACATAATAAATATATAATATCATATGGCTTTATTAGCCATAATAGATTTTTGTATAACCCATACTGTTCCAAAGAAATAATTAAAAATCAGTTTTCATAATAAGACAAAGATGCCCACTCTTACCACCTTTATTCAAAATAGTACTGGAAGTCTTAGGAAGAGTAATTAGGCAAGAAAAAGAAACAAAGGAATCCAAATCAGAAAGTAAGAAGTAAAACTGTCTCTACTTGCAGATTGCATGATATTATATATAGAAAACTCTAAAGATTCCACAAAAAAACTGTTAAAGTTGTAGGATACAAAGCCAGTATACACAAATCAGTTGCATTTCTATACACTAATAACAAACTATCGGAAAGAGAAATTAAGAGAACAATCTCATTTACAATTGCATAAAGAAAATAAAATACCTAGGAATAAACTTAACCATGGAGCTAAAGACCTGTATGCTGAAAACTGTAAGACACTCATGAAAGAAAGTAAAGAAGATACAAAGAAATGGAAAGATACTCCATGCTCATCGACTGGAAGAATTAAGATAGTTAAAATGTCCATACTATCCAAAGCAACCTACAGATTCAGTGCAATCCATATCAAAATTCCAATAGTATTTTTCACAAAAATAGAATAAACAATCCTAAAATTTGTATGGAACCACAGAAGACCCCCAAATAGCCAAAGCAATCTTGAGAAAGAAGAACACAGCTGGAGGCATCACACTTCCTGATTTCAAACTATGTTACAAAGCTATAGTAATCAAACAGTATGGTTTGGGCACAAAAACAGACACTTAGATCAACAGAACAGAACAGACAGCCCAGAAATAAAGTCATGAATATGGTCAATTAACTTATGTCAAAGGAATCAAGAATATACAATGGGAAAAGGACAGTCTCTTCAATAAATGGTGTTCAGAAAACTGGACAGCGACAAGCAAAAGAATTAAACTAAACCACTATCTTATACCATACACAAAAATTAACTCAAAATGGATTAAAAACTTGAACATAAGACCTGAGATCATAAAACTCTCAGAAGAAAACGTACAGGGCAAGCTCCTTGACATAGGTCTTGGCAATGATTTTTTGTATTTGACACTAAAAGCAAAGGCAACAAAAACAATTATAAACAAGTGGGACTATATCAAACTAAAAAGCTTCTGCTTAGCAAAGGAAACTATCAATATAAAAAGGCAATCGACAGAATGAGAGAAAATATTTGCAAATTATCTGATAAGGGGTTAATATCCAAAATATACAAAAAACCCACACAACTCAATAGAAAAAACCAAACAAATTAAAAAATAGGCAGGAGATCTGAACAGCCACTTTTGCAAAGACATACAGATGGCCAACAGGTACATGAAAAGGTGCTCAGCATTACTAATCCCACTAATCATCAGGAAAAGGCAAATCAAAAGCACAATGAGATATCACCTCACACCTGTCAGAAAGGCTATTATCAAAAACACAAGAAATAAGTGTTGGCAAGGATGTGGAGAAAAGAGAACCTAGGTGCACTGTTGGTGGGAATGTAAATTGGTGCAGCCACTATGGAAAACAGTATGCAGGCTCCTCAAAAAATTAAAACTGGAACTACCATCTGATCCAGCAATTCTACTTCAGGGTATTTATCCAAAGGAAACAAAAACACTCTCCAAAAGATATCTGCACCCTACGTTCACTGCAGCACTATTTGCAACAGCCAAGACATGGAAACAACCCAAATGTCCATCAATGGATAAATGGATAAAGATGATGTGGTGTATATACATACAATGGAACATTATTCAGCCATAAAAAAGAAGGAAATCCTGTCACTTGCAACGACATGGACAGACTGTGAGGGCATTATGCTAAATGAAATAAGTCAGACAGAGAAAGACAAATACTGTATGATCTCACTTATGTGTAGAATCTAAAAAAACAAAACAAAAACAAAAATCAAAAAAACCCTGAACTCAGATACAGA
This sequence comes from Equus przewalskii, assembly GCF_037783145.1. Lineage (NCBI taxonomy): Eukaryota > Metazoa > Chordata > Mammalia > Perissodactyla > Equidae > Equus > Equus przewalskii. The sequence goes on from NC_091836.1 coordinate 67,911,289, forward strand.
GAACAAACTGGTGGGTGCCAGAGGAAGGGAGTGAGGGGCTGGCTGAAATGAGTGAAGGTGGTCAAAAGGTACAAACTTCCAGTTATAAGGTAAATAAGCCCTGGGGATGTAACATACAGCATGGTGACTGTATTAACAACATATATTTATTCAAATATACTAACAATACTGTATTGTATATTTGAAAGTTGCTAAGAGAGTGAATATTAAAAGTTCTCATCACAAGAAAAAAATTTGCAACTGTGTCGTGATGACTGTTAACTAGACTTACTGTGATCATTTTGCAATATATACAATATCAAACCATTATGTTGTGTACCTAAAATAACAATGTTATACGTCAATTATCTCTCAAAAAAATAATAAAATGTTCTTATCAAAAACAAAATAAGGCAAAACTGAAAATGTCAGTATCTTCTAAATTCCTGTTCTACCGTTAAAGTTCAGATTCATCGGAGGGAAAAAAATCCATTTTCTTTTCTTAAACATATTAAGTATTTTTTAAATTTCCCTATGTCTGAACTTCCATCCTACCTACCTTTCTATTCAATACTTTTATGATTCAATAACTTAGAATAATTGACTCCTACTTCTATGATAGAAATGCTTTCAATAACTGCTAAATTCTTATTTTTATAAACCACAAACTTCTTCATTGTACACAATGTTCTATAATCTTAGCATCTCTCTCCATAACAAATTTTATGCTAAATTCATAATACAGCCCTCTAACACAAGACTCCTCAGACTAATTTTTCCACTGCCCACTTCCCATAACACCAATGGGCCTCAGGGTATAGTTCCAAAATCTAAGTTTGTATTTATCAGCTTCCTTTCTCTTCTGAGAGTTCACCGAAAAAACTTCCTGTTGTGCAAGCTGCTTTTTCTCCCTTTTTCTATTCCCAAGCTCTATTCTCTTTATATAAGTATTTCCAACAGGAGGTTGCAGAATATATTTTCGAATTTAAACGCTGGTGCTTGAGGAAATTGTATATAGAAGTAAATCATCTATATTAGCAGTCTTCAGAGAACTGGTGATTGGGGAAGAATTCCCATTTCTTATAAACATTTTCCAGTTACCTGACTCCTGTTTGATTTGAATGGTAGGCTTGATACCAGGTGGCAAAGGAGACTGCTGAGGCTGTTGCTGATGAGATACTGGAGAAGGCTGAGCCACCTGTTGCTGTGTCTGTTGCTGCACTGGATGTAACTGCTGCTTAGGAGATTGCTGATGCTGTTTAGGAAACTGTGCAAGAATCTGAGTTGGGGCACCCACTAAGCTTTTGGGGGAAGGAAGTCTAGTTGATGCCATTTTGATTGCTGATGTAGATACACCTGTGAAAGAGTTAGGAAAAAGAAAATTTAATAGTAAAGCATAATTAAAGTTACTACTGGTTATTGTAGTAGATATCAGTGTAAAGACTAGGTAAATCAATAAAAACTATGATTTATTAAGCACCTAGTAAGTATCAGATACAATGGGTGCTATTTTACATATTTGATATCTAGTTCTCAAACTTTGCAAGGGAGGCATCGTTGCTCTCACACCCAAAAAAACTAACTGATTTTCCCTTGGTGAAGAATTAGAATGAGGGGCCGGGCTGGTGGTACAACAGTTAACTTTGTGCGCTCCACTTCAGATCCTGGGCACAGCCCTACGCACTGCTTGTCCAGCCACGTTGTGGCAGGTGTCCCACATACAAAGTACAGGAAGATGGGCACGGTTGTTAGCTCAGGGCCAATATTCCTCAGCAAAACGAGGAGGATTGGCAGTGGATGTTAACTCGGGGCCAACCTTCCTCAGAAAAAAAAAGTTAGAATGAAAAAGTATCAGGCAGGATGTTCTCATACATGTCTCTCAACAGATTTTCTGTTAGAAAATATAGCTTCTCAATGTGAATAATATAAGAACAAAGCAACCTAAATTTTGAATCTCATTTGTAGTACATTTTTTCAAATATTACTTTTCAAGTTCTAATGAGCCAATTTTAACACAGCATTACATAAAATAATTCCCAATGAAACAGTCACCTTTTGAACTACTATTTAGCATGGCAAAATAGCTTTTCCATAGCTCATTTCCAATAATCTATAACTTAAGGGCATTTCTTGAGAATTCTACCTGGATCATTAAATTAGCATGTGGAACGTTAACAAAGGGGCACACTCAATATACTCACAGGAAAAAATCTTCATGATTTAAGGTTTTAAGACATTTCTTTCCAGTGCAATGCTAATATTAGCATGCATAGATAAGAAGTACTAATAACCTCCACTAAAGATGTAGAGTTTGAGAGAAATTCTTCCATCTGCCAGATTTTTCATCAGTAATCTTCTTACAATTCATCAACAACTCAACAGGACTATTACCTGTAAATGAACTAATATTCCTAACAGAAAGAACCAGGAATATAACTGGCCATATCAACTTTTTCAGCACTGCTAAAACAATGGAAAGAAACTGATAAATAAACAGCCTAGTTATCAACTTATTAGGCTATACACCTTCCTCCACCATAGGCCCACCACTACATTGCATTACAGAAAAATTTAAAATATATCACACTGTTATGTAAAATGTGTCTGGAGAATGATAAAGTTGGAGAAGAAACCTTGAGAAGTCACTCTGACTCTCTGGGCCTCAGCTTCCCCATTTCTTGAATTTTCATTGCCCTAAAAGTCTCTAAGGGTTGCTGTGTGGATCAGGTAAAATCGCAGATTGAAGAATACTTTGAGAGGAGACAAAAGGGGTAGTCAGAATCACCCGGAGGGCTTACTCACATTACTTACACATCCCCCTACCATTCCTCCATGAATACTAGTATTTTGGAGACATGTGTGTGCTCTATTGCTTAGCCATATTGAACTAGATTATCTCTGGAGCTGCTTTAGGCATCAACATTTTATGACTCAATGAGTATAAAGTGTTATGCAAGTGAAAGATGCTATTTTTAAACTATTTAAAAGCTTTAACCTTTATTCTGCGTCCATAATAAACTCCAGTATTAACTGAGTCAATTTTGTACATGGGTAACTCCCTAACTAAACTATGTTCTCCATATACTTTTGATTAGGAAAACTATCTGATGTAAAAGCAGTCAGGGTGACTTTAGAGTCAGAGAATTGTGTTCAGATCATGTCTTCAGGGAGCTAATGTCAGCATCATGGCAGAGTGAGCTTCCCCAGTAATCTCTCCCCTCCAACATACAATGAAAAGGGCATCCATACGCCAACAGAGGACGTCCAACACAACACAAAAAACGTCGGAGAGACCCACGCAGCAATACAACAGAGGGTGGAGATGTTGGAGGCCCCTCGGAGGAGGTGGAATGGGATAAGAGAAAACTTTGCTCCTTCCCATAAAGACTGCAATCTGGGACTCCAGGAGGCCTCTGAGAGGGAAGGAACGGGTGAGGGGATGTTCATTTGTGGGAGCTCAAGGATCCCCAGTGGGCCCTTGCAGCCTAGAGGGAAGCTCGCTAGCGGGGTGAAAGCTTTCGCAGGGGGTGACCTTATGCATCCAACACACCAGGAAAGCAGATAGTGAGAGCAGAGGCCCCTCCCCCCACTCACCGAGCACCGGCTCCAGCGCCTGGGATTTCAGTGGAAGGCAGAGGTTCAGAATACATGCCTCTTGCCCCCCCACCCAGTGGTGATAGGCGGTAACTGCAACCAAATAATACCAGGATGGTAAAAACAGAGCCACACCCTCTAGCAATATCAAACATTATATTACATCTCCAGACCAGAGAGAAAATGACAAGTATCCACACATCAGTTCTGAGGACACAGAAATATGTAATCTAAATGACAATGAAATCAAAATAGCTATAATAAAAAAATTCAACGAGTTAAAAGAGAATGTAGAGAAACCATTCAATGAGTTCAGGAGCTACTTCACAAAAGAGATTTAAACTATAAAGAAGAATCAATCAGAAATATGAGAGATGAAAGACACAATGGAAGAAATAAAACAAAATATGGATTCCCTGAATACTTGAGCAGACACCACAGAGGAGCGTATCAGCATAATCAAAGCTAGACACGTTGAAATGCTGCAGATAGAGAAGGAGACAGAACTAAGACTAAAAAGAAGTGAAGAAAGTCTCCGAGAAATATCCCACTCAATTAGGAAATGCAACATAAGAATTGTAGGTATTCCAGAAAGAGAAGAGGAGGAGAATGAAGCAGAAGGCTTGTTCAAAAAAATAATAGCAGAGAATTTCCCAAACCTAGGGAAGGAGCTGGAAATCCATGTGGAAGTGGCTAACAGATCTCCTAAATATGTTAATGTAACAAAAGACCTACTGCAAGGCATATAGTAGCGAAACTGGCAAAACTGAATGATAAAGAAAGAATACTAAGGGCAGCAAAGCAGAAGAAAATAACATACAAACAATCCCTATCAGGCTTTCAGCAGATTTCTCTGCAGAAACCTTGCAGGCTAGGAGAGACTGGAATGACATACTCAAATCTTTGAAGGACAAAACTTTCAGCCAAGAATACTCTATCCAGTGAAAATATCCTTCAGATATGATGGAAAAATAAAAACTTTCCCAGACAAATATAAACTAAGGGAGTTCATAGCCATGAGACCCCCCCCGCCCCCACTACAAGAAATCCTCAAGAAGGCCCTCATACCTGACCAAAAAAAGGGGGGGGGAGAGAAAGGGGATACAAAGCACAGAATAAAGAGATAAATAGGTAGACAGAATCAGAGCAGAACAGCAAATATTCAAGTATAGCATTAAAGACAAAGAGACGGAAAACACCAAAAACAAAGATAATCTTGTCATTTTAACTGGAAAGACATAACACAAGATGGAATAATATGTGAGAAAAACAACTTAGGAGGCGAAGAGGAAAGTGACTGAATTGGTTTACTCTAAGGAAATAAGAGGCCATCAGAAAAGAGACTATCTTATCCACGAGATTTTGAATACAAACCTCATGGTAACTACTAAATAAAAAAGCAGAACAGAGACACAAATAATACATAAGGAGAAAACAAAGAAATACAACATAAAAAACTACATAACTTGACTGGCAGACCAAAATACACAGGACGAGAAACAAAAGAAATACAGGAGAATCAGAAAACAAATGATAAAATGGCAGCATTAAGCCCTCATGTATCGATAATCACCCTCAACATAAATGGACTGAATTCTCCAATAAAAAGACACAGAGCGGCAAGATGGATTAAAGAAAACACCAAAGAATATGCTGCCTCCAGGAAACACATCTTGGCTCCAATGACGAACACAGGCTCAGAGTGAAGGGATGGAAGATGATACTCAAAGCTAATGGCGAACAAAGAAAGCAGGTATCACAATACTTATATCAGACAAAGTGGACTTCAAGATAAGACAGGTAAAGAGAGACAAAGAGGGGCAATATATAATGATCAAAGGGGCATTCCATCAGGAAGAAATAACACTTATAAATATCTATGCACCAACACAGGAGTACCAAAGTACATAAAGCAACTATTAACAAACCTAAAAAAAGCTATTAATAATAAGACAATAATAGTAGGGGTAGGGGACTTCAACACTCCACTCAGATCAATGGATAGATCCTCCAGACAGAAAATCAACAAGGAAACAGTGGAATTAAATGAAAACCTAGACCAGTTGGACTTAACAGACATATACAGAACACTCCATCCAGAAAGAGCAGAATACACATTCTGCTAAAGTGCTCACAGAACATTCTCAAGGATAGACCATATGTTGCAAAACAGGGCAAGCCTCAATAAATTTAAAAAGACTGAAATAATAAGAAGCATCTTGTCTGATCACAATGCTATGAAGCTAGAAATTAATTACAAGAAAAAAGCTGACAAAGGGACAAAGATGTGGAGACTAAACAATATGCTAGTGAACAAGCAATGGATCATTAAAGAAATTAAAGGAGAAATCAAAAAACATCTGGAGACAAATTAAAATGAAAATATACCATGTCAACTCATATGGGATGCAGCAAAAGCTGTATCAAGAGGAAAAGTCATCGCAATACAGGCTCCCCTTAACAAATAAGAAAAATCCCAAAAAAGTAATCTCAAACTACACCTAAGTGAATTACAAAAAGAAGAACAAACAAAGCCCAAAATCAGCAGAAGGAGAGAAATAATAAAAATCAGAGCAGAAATAAATGCTATTGAAACAAAAAAGGCAGTAGAAAGGATCAATGAAACAAAGAGCTGGTTCTTTGAGAAGGTAAACAAAACTGACAAACCCCCAGCCAGACTCACAAAGAAAAAAACAGAGGGGGCTCAGATAAATAAAATTAGAAATGAAAGAGGAAAAATAACAATGGATACCACAGAAATACAATAGATTATAAGAGAATACTACGAAAAACTATATGCCAACAAAATGGACAATCTAGAGGAAATGGATAAATTCTTAGACTCTTAACAAGCTCCCAAAGCTGAGTCAAGAAAAAATAGAGAATTTGAATAGACCAGTCACAGGTAAAGAGATTGAGACAGTCATCAAAAGCATCACAAAAAATAAAAGTCCAGGACCAGACGCTGTCCCTGGGGAATTCTACCAAACTTTTAGGGAGGATTTAATACCTATGCTTCTCAAGCTATTCCAAAAAATTAGAGAAGATGGAACGCTTCCTAACACATATGAGGCCAACATCACTCTGATACCAAAGCCTGACAAGGACAACACAAAAAAGGAAAACTACAGACCAATATCACTGATGAACACAGATGCAAAAATCCTCAACAAAATATTGGCAACCCAAATACAGGAACACCTCACAAAGATCACACATCATGATCAAGTGGGATTTATACCAGGGACACAGGGATGGTTCAACATCTGCAAATAAATCAACGTGATAGACCACATTAACAAAATGAGGAATAAAAACCACATGATCACCTCAATAGATGCAGAGAAAGCATTTGACAAGATCCAACAGCCATTTATGATAAAAACTCTTAACAAAATGGGGATAGAAGGAAATTACCTCAACATAATAAAGGCTATATGAGACAAATCCACAGCCAACACCATACTCAATGGGGAAAAACTGAATGCTATCCCTGAGAACAGGAACAAGACATGGACGCCCACTATCACCACTCTTATTCAACATAGTACTGGAAGTTTTGGCCAGAGCAATTAGGCAAGAGAAAGGAATAAAAGGAATCCAAAAAGGGAGTGAAGAAGTGAAACTCTCACTGTTTGCAGATGACATGATCTTATATATAGAAAACCCTAAAGAATCCATCAGAAAACTATTACAAATAATTAACAACTACAATAAAGTTGCAGAGTACAAAATCAACCTACAAAAATCGGTTGCATTTCTGTACTCTAATAATGAACTTACAGAAAGAGAACTCAAGAATACAATTCCTTTCATAATCGCAACAAAAAGAATAAAGTATCTAGGAATAAATTTAATTCAGGAGGTGAAGGACTTATACAATGAAAACTATAAGATATTATTGAAAGAAATAGATAATGACATAAAGAGATGGAAAGAGATTCTATGCACATGGATTAGAAGAAACATAGTTAAAATGTCCATACAACCGAAAGCAATCTGCAGATTCAATGCAATCCCAATCAGAATCCCAATGACATTCTTCATGGAAATAGAACGAAGAATCCTAAAATTCATTTGGGGCAACCAAAGACCCCAAATTGTTAAAGCAATCCTGAGAAAAAAAGAACAAAGCTGGAGGCATCACAATCCCTGACTTCAAAATGTACTACAAAGCCACAGTGATTAAAACAGCATGGTACTGGTACAAAAACAGATACACAGATCAATGGAACAGAACTGAAAGCCCAGAAATAAAACTGCACATAAACGGACAGCTAACCTTCAACAAAGGTGCCAAGAACATACAACGGAGAAAAGACAATCTCTTCAATAAATGGTGTTAGGAAAACTGGACAGCCACATGCAAAAGAACAAAAGTAGACCATTACCTCACATCATACACAAAAATAAACTCAAAATGGATCAAAGACTTGAACATAAGTCCTGAAACCATAAAACACCTGGAAGATAATATAAAGTTGTACACTCTTTGACATTGAACTTATAAGGATCTTTTGGAATTCCATGTCTTCTCAGATAAGGGAAACAAAAGAAAAAATAAACAAGTGTGAGTTCATCAGACTAAAGAGCTTCTGCAAGGCAAAAGAAACTAAGATCAAAAGAAAAAGACAACCCAGGGGCCTGCCCGGTGACGCACAGTTAAGTGCGCACATTCTGCTTTGGTGGCCCAGGGTTTGCCGGTTCGGATCCCGGGCGCGGACATGGCACCACTTGTCAAATCACGCTATGGTAGGTCTCCCACATATAAAGTAGAGGAAGATGAGCACAGATGTTAGCTCAGTGTCAGTCTTCCTCAGCAAAAAGAGGAGGACTGGCAGCACTTAGCTCAGGGCTAATCTTCCTCAAAAAAAAAAAAAAGAAAAAGAAAAGAAAAAGAAAAAGACAACCCACGAATCAGGAGAAAATATTTGCTAATCATCTATCAACAAAGGGTTAATCTCCGTAATATATAAGAAACTCACACAACTGAACAAGAAAAAAACAAACAGCCCAATCAACACATGAAAAGATGTTCAACATCACTAATCATCAGGGAAATGCAAATCAAAACTACACTAAGATACCACCATACGCCTGTTAAAATGGCTATAATCACTAAGACTAAAAATAACAAATGTTGGAGAGGGTATACAGAAAAGGGAACTCTTATACACTGTTGATGGGAATGTAAACTGGAGCAGCCACCATGGAAAACAGCAGAGATTCCTCAAAAAACTAAAAATAGAAATACCATATGACCCACCTATCCCACTACTGGGTATCTACCCAAACAACTTGAAATCAACAACCCAAAGTAACATATATATACCCCTATGTTCATTACAGCACTATTTACAATAGCCAAGACATGGAAACAATCCAAGTGCCCATCGACTGATGAGTGGATAAAGATGTGGTATATAGATACAATGGAATACTACTCAGCCATAAAAAAAGATAAAAACATCCTGTTTGCATGAACATGGATGGACCTGGAGGGAATTATGCTAAGCGATATAAGCCAGACTGAGAAAGACAAACATCAGATGATTTCACTCACATGTAGAATATAAACAAACACATGGACAAAGCAAACAGTTCAGTGGTTACCAGGGGAAGCAGGGTTGGGGGTGGGCACAGGGGGTGAAGGGGAGCACTGATGTGGTGACAGACAAGAAATAATGTACAACTGAAATCTCACATTGATCTAAACTATTATGAACACAAATAAAATAATTTTTAAAAATCATGACTTCAACACATAATGCTATATGATCTGATTAAAGTACTTAATCTCTCTGAATATTCATTCAGTCCATAAAAACTTACTGAGCACATACTTTATGCTAGATCCTTGGAAAACTATTCTGTATCCATGAAAGTCCCTACCTTCAGCAAAATTAGAGGAGAAGTCAATCAAATGATCACACAAATCCATCATTACAAACTATAATAAATGCTATTTTTGTTTTAACAAGTAAAAAGCTCCTCTTCCTTTTGCCCTTTGCTTCCCAAAATATTCAGCACTAAAGCCAACAGGTGGTGCAAAGCAAGATGGACCAAAACTAGGTGGCTAAGCAGAAGAATGGGCAAGCATGAGGTGTCAGAGCCCACGAAAGAGACTGGTCTAGCATGGGAGTCAGAGTCCAAGTAGGATAAGGAGGATGTCCTTGCTGGACAAGGGGACTGCACCACGTGTGCAGTTAAAGCCCAAGTAGGATAAAAAAGGGTTCCATGAGTGTGAACCACCTAGCATAGGGTCTGAAATTTTGAGGAGGATGCCCACGGGAAGGGGTAGCTAGGATGGTACCCGAGTCCAAACTGGATGAAGAGGACTTCTGGGTGGGAGGACAGCCTGGTACAGGTGTGAAGCGCTGAGCAGGGTGAGATAGGCATCCACACAAAAGGGTGACATGGGCAAGGTGTCAGAACTCAGGTAGAGTGAAGCAGGAGTCTGCAGAATGTCAGAGCCTGAGTGCAGTGAGGAAGGCATCCACATGGAGGTGGGGGCATCAGCAGGAACAACGACAGACTAGTTACACACTGGTGGACTTAGATAAGTAAGTATATGAAAGATAATGGAAACTAGGTTTTTCACTATCAAATAAGGGAAAGGAGAAAATTAACTGGCAGTGTTTGACTGAAACTGGATATATCAGTATGAACCCATAGTTTTCAAGACATAGAAATAAATATAGATGTAAATAGGTGTGTGTATAAATGTCTGTGTAAGCTGACGGGTGCATACACACACACCCCCCCCAGCAATGACCATATCTAGCACCCAGATTCTGGCTTCTAATTATTAGTTTCCATTAAAAGGAATCAAGGCTCCTTGAAGGAATGGGTGATCCCAGGGCTAGAGCAGGAAAAGTACACAATGAGCTTGGTAGATAGAAAAGACTTTCTTTTCCGCCTCTTTTTGCAATTTCTTTGAAATAAAATTGACTGCTTACAGCAAAAATAACAACAATGCAATATGGGGTTTATTATATATAGAATTAAAATGTATGACAACTGGGGCCGGCCCAGTGGCGCAGTGGTTAAGTGTGCATGTTCTGCTTTGGCAGCCCGGGGTTTGCCAGTTCGGATCCTGGGTAAGGACATGGCAGTGCTTGTCAAGCCATGCTGTGGCAGGCATCCCACATATACAGTAGAGGAAGATGGGCATGGATGTTAGCTCAGTGTCAGTCTTCCTCAGCAAAAAGACGAGGATTCGCGACAGACATAAGCTCAGAGGTAATCTTCTTCTTCAAAAAAAAGTATGACAACTGTAGCACAAGGATGAGAGAGAAGAAATAAGAAGTATATTATCCTAAGTGTATGGGAAGTGGTATATTATTTGAAGTTAGACTGTTGTAAGCTCTAGAGCTGAGTTCTGAACCCCCTCCCCACAGGATATTTGGCAATCACTGGAGACATTGTTTATTGTCATGACAGAGTGTGTCTACTAGTATTTAGTAGGTAGAGGTCAGAAATGCTGCTAAACATCCTATAATACACAGGTCATCCCCTCACAACAAAGAGTTATCAGTCCAAAAAGTCCATATGTGGAGGTTGAGAACCCTACTCTATAGAAACTATTAAAAAAAATATATATATATATATATGTAGCTAATAAAGCAATGGAATCTTTAAAAAAAAAAACAACTCCAAAAGAAGAGAGGAAAAGAAGGAAAAATAAAGAACAGAAAGGATGAATAAAAAACAATTATCAAGATGGTATAAAGTCAATCATATTTATAATTACATTAAATGTAAACGAACAAAACATTTCAATTAAAAAGCAGAGATGGTCGGATTGGACAAAAAAGTAAGACCTAACTATACAATGCTCACAAGAAAAGCATTTTAAATACAAAGGCACAGATGTGTTAAAATTAAAAGGATGAAAAAGATATATTATGCAAACACTAATTATAAGAAAGTTGGAGTGGCTATATTAATATCAGGAAAGGTAGACATCAAAACAAGCCGTATTACCAGAGAAAAAGAGCAATACTTCATAATGAAAAGGAAGAAGGAAGTCACTTCATCAAGAGGAGACATCAATCCTAAATGTTCATGCACCTCGTAACAGAGCTCAAAATACGTGAGACAAAACTGACAGTTAAAGGGAGAAATGTACAAAGCCACAATTACAGCTGGACGTTTTTATACTCCTCTCTCAGTAACTAATATAACAAGTGAAAAAAAAAGATAAAAAGGAGGAAAATTTGAACAATTCCATCAACCAATTTAATTTCACTGACATGCATAAGACCAAATGAAAAGTCAATTGTTTAAAAATTATTTATTAAATAATCTAATGCAGCATACACTCTTGGTTGCCTGACTAATTTTCTTTCTTCTCTGCCCTTTCTCCTTTCTAACAGAACCCCATTTTCTCCCTCCAAAGGATGTACATTCCTGGGCACTGGCATGGACTTTAGGAGAAGTTGGCCCCAAGCCAACACTGGAAGTCAATTCCTAATTGATCTAATAAGCTAGTCAAGATGGCCCCATTCCTTTTTGCCAGGGACTAGTTTAGGCTAGGGTATACGACACAGATAAAAAGACATGAGGGGAATCACCTCCCAGGGACTTCTGGGAAAGGTTTTCTATTTCCTAAGAGAGACCCACAGAAGGGGATTATCCTGTGCCCACTGTGATATCTGGATGTGATTCATGGAACTGCTGCACTCATCTTGCAACCACGATGGGAGCTACCATGGAAAAAAGCTGATACACCAAGAAACGCAGGGAAGAAAGGTGGAAAAAAAAACTCCCTGACGGCTCCAGTGAGCTACTATATAACTTAACTGGAACTTCCTTGCTTCTAGACGTTTGGTTTCATGAGATGATAAATTTTTTTATTGGTAAACACCAATCACTCTGTCAATGCAGATTTATGTAAAGTCATTCAATTATTCATTGCATTTTGCAATTCAATTTAGATATTAACAATCTAGCGGCTGTGAACAATTTATTAAACATTTGAATGCCCAAAAGAATACAGGCGGCTGTGAATACCAGTGAAACAAACATAATAGTTCATATCTGGAGGAATTACATACAATTCAGGCTACATCGGTAATTTTGAATAAATATGAAATACTTAGTGTTTTAACATGAGCCCTAGAGAAAGAATGAAGCCAAAAAGACATCAAAAAACAAAGCCATATAAATGAAAGGGAAAGAAGATACATAACTGTAAGAATATTACCTATATTTTATCTTATACCCATCGTGATAAAAGAAAAAAATCAAGTATTAAGCAACTTGACTGGTTAAACAGCATGCCATTCAAAATTTTTTTTTAATTCTAGAAATCATCTAGAAATCCCCCCCTTTCTTTAGTAAACAGGAAGAACAAAGACTTCATAGTGGATACACACTAGTGAAATATTTCAAGATGATAAAGTTCAGGGAGCTAAAATATGGCAATTAGCAAACTCTACAAAGAAATTCCAACCCTTTGATCTGGTAATCCTGCTCCTGAGATCTGGTTTTAAGAAAATAGAGGGGTCAATTAAATTCAAAAAATGTTCACTATAGTTAAATCTGTAATATCAAAACCTGGAAATAATCTAAATATCCAACATTAAGGAAATAATTTAGTGAATTATGTAATAGTAATAGAAATATTAAACAGCACTGAAAAAAATGAGAATAATTATAGAAAAATAGAAGAATGTTAATGAAGCAATGTAACATGAACAAAGTATGATACCAAATGAAATACAGATTTTTCATTTCAAATCAATAAAAAATATCATACGGGTCAAAAGGAAATAATATATAAAATGGAAAGTGCTGTTGTAATAGAGTGGTGGGATTACTAATGGGCTTTTGTTCTCCATTGTTCTCTAAAATTATTTAATCCACTAATACTTTTTGATTTTAAAAAACTTGGATGTTAAATGAGGACCACATTTGAATTGACAGGGTTGGGGGATTTCATAAAAGTAGGATTTCATGAAACAGAAATGGAAAACAGGGCCAGCCAGGTGGCACAGTGGTTAAGTTCGCACGTTCCGCTTCCCAGTGGCCCGGGGTTCACCGGTTCGCATCCTGGGTGTGGACATGGCACTGCTTGGCAAAAGCCATTCTATGGTAGGCATCCCACGTATAAAGTAGAGGAAGAGGGCACAGATGTTAGCTCAAGGCCAGGCTTCCTCAGCAAAAAGAGGAGGATTGGCAGTAGTTAGCTCAGGGCTAATCTTCCTCAAAAAAAAATAAAAGAAAGAAAGAAATGGAAAACAGGAACTGCATTCAGGGCCACCCTAAAGAAAATAAATACAGTGAAGAGAACAGGAGTATTAGTAGACACAATGTAATTGGAGGTAATGTGTTGAAGTGGGGTCAAGGAGGGAAATAAAAGGTCAGCGGAAGACTGTCACAGTATTGGGTAAATAATCCATGAAGTCCACAAAGAATATGAGGAGAACAATGAAATGAAAGAAAACTTCTCTCACCAAAGTAAGTGAGAAGAAAATGGCAACAAGATTTATCTGAGAAACAAACAGAATAAAAAGTAGAAAGGTCACAGTAATCAATGTGAGCAATAAACAGCAGCCCATTCTTTGGTTAATGAGGAATAGGAGGAGTCAGACGGATTTAAGAGATATTTAAAAAAGCTATTTACACTTTCTGCTCTAATAAATATGCAATCTAGAGAGGGAAAAAAGAAATCAAATGTGAAAAAGCAGTCTACTAAAACAAACTACTTCCTTCTATATACACAAAGCACATTTCAACTATCACTTTTTCTGTATTACCAGCACCAGACTTATAACCACCAAGTTAAAAATTACCCGTTCCAAACATTAAAGTGCACAGCAGAGTGTATAATCTGTTACCTTTTATCTAAGCAAGAGGGGAAATATACTATATACATATTTGCTTATATGTTAAAAAAAGGAAGGATAAAAAAATTACAGTAGCCCCCCCTTATCCATGGGGGGATAAGTTCCAAGACCTCCAGTGGATGCCTGAAACCATAGATAGTACCAAACCCCATATATACTGTTTTTTCCTATACATACAAACCAATGATAAAGTTTAATTTATAAATTAGGCACCATAAGAGATTAACAACAATAACTTCTCTTTGGCATATCCAAATTTCCAGCATCACTACTCTTGCGCATCAGAGCCATTATTGAGTAAAATAAGGGTTACGTGAAGGCAAGCACTGCGATATGGTGACAGTATATCTGATAACTGAGACTGGCTATGAAGTGACTAACGGGCGGGTGGGTAGCATGTGCAGGACAAAGGGATGATTTACTTCTCAGGTGGGACAAAGTGGGACGGCACAAGATTTCATCACGCTACTCGGAACAGCAGGCAATTTAAAACTTATGAATTGTTTATTTCCGAAATTTTTCATTTAATATTTTTGGGCTGCAGTTGACCATGGGTGACTGAAATCATAGAAAGTGAAACAGCAGGTATGGGGAGACTACTGTAAAGGAAGAAAAGGTTAGCTGTCAGGTAAGGATAAAACAAAGTATAAGAACTGTAGATCAAAGGTAGACTTCTCAGAACACACCTTGTGTTGTAGATTTGAATTTGGAACTACATAAGTATTTTACATAAGTATAAACGAAATTAAGTCAAAAATTTTAAAATGCAATCCATAAAAATAAAACAAAATGAAAGAAATTAACCTAATTGTATACCAAATTAGAGCTTAACCACAGAGGAAGTTATTTCAAGTGACTTTAAAATATACTAATTTGACTGTATATCTTTAGTGAGAACATCCTAAGAACCAAAAAAACCATAATGAAATCTTAAATTCTGTTCAGTAATCATATTGTTAGTCATCATATTGGTTTTGTTATTCTGAAACTATTATATATTACAGTATACATCAAATACATAATTTTATTAATCATTAGGAACCAGAATTTTCAGTATAGGAGGAGAAAAAAGATACAATTATACAAATAGAAAAACAAAGAAGTAAAACCCCCATAATTCTAAATTGGAATTGGTAACATCAGTGCAAACTAATGATGTATTTCCTCGTTACAATAAAGGACTTTAGGTCTGTCCACAGAAAAGATCTAGAAACAATGACCAACCCAGTAGTAATGACCAACCCCAAAGCACCCAGACTGTGGTGTCTAAACACTATTTCTCACTAGGAAACCAGGGCTCCTTAAAGAAACGTCTAATTCTGAATCTGGGGCAGAAAATGCACAAGATGAACCCGGGACACCTTGCCATACCACGAAATTAGAAAGCTATTAAGGACTAATGTGGTCGTGTCAAAAGAATTTAGTAGTCAATTTGAAGAGGCTCCCACTGAAATGGATGGGACAGTCTGAGCACCAAAAGACTATCTGCAATGGATTGATAGACATCAAAAATCTTAATGAATTGGGGAGTAAAAATCTCATTGGTCACTGAACCAACTCATTATCTGAAAACATATAAATAAAGGGTAATGATCAGGCATTTATCCTTCTTTTCCTACAAGAATTGGATCTCAGGGAAAACGGTAATAAGAGAAAGCTCTTCTTTAAGAATTTTAGCTAACAAATGAAAAACAAAAGATAAAATTCACTTTGTAACTACCAATAAAATAAAGATCAAGGCAAAGATTATCAATAGCTATTAAACATTTGGTAATACTTGTACCTACCAATCAAAGTTAATATCATTAAAGAGAGAAACCAGACACACACCCCCTGAAGAGATGCAACAGAAAATACCACAAGACTACTTAGGAAATGTCCATTCCCCTATCTCCAAAGACAAGCAGACTTGAATCTGATCAAGCTTCTTGATTTAACTATCAGTTTTATGGAAATATACGGAATAGGAGAACTTGTTAAACCACACCATGGAGATAAAAATCAGCAAAATCCAGAATATGAAAAACTCTTAGGAAAAATGGCTGATTTCCTTAATAAGTAAATTAAAAGAAAAGGGGAAAAAAGGTAGAGAGAGCTATACGTTAAAAAAAAACCAAAAACATAACCATATCAACTAATGTGTTCATCTTATTTGGATCCTAACTCAAAAAAAAGATTTTTTTTATGACATGATCAAGGAAATTTGGATACTAACTAGAGATTTTATGATATCAAGAAATTATTGTTAAAAATTCTAGCTGTGATAGTGGTATTGTGAGCTGTGATCTTTTTTAGAGATACAAACTGAAATATTTATAACTAATTATATGATATCTGGGATTAGCTTCAAAACATTACAGCTCAGGGGTGTGTGGAGGGAAATAGCAGGTACAGATGAAACAATACTGATCATGTGTTGTTTATCCCTGAAGCTGGATAACGGGCACATGGGGGTTCATTTTGCCACTCTCGCTACTTATGTATGTTTGGAATTTTCCATAATCAAAAATTTTAATTATCCTTTCATGTAGATGATCAACTCAGAAAAACCTTCTAATTGGTAGAATTTTAAGAATTCCCTATTCTGAATATTAAAGAGTTCCTTTCCCTTCCACAGCATGAGCCAACCATATGCAATGCCCCTACTCCCGACCTTTGGAACCATCTCTACATTTACAAACATGGGGTCACCCACCAAGTTACTACTACTAAGACTCTTCTCCCCTTCTACCACCAGCTGCCCCTACAAGAATAACCAGAGAGAGACACATCAGCTCTAAAAGAGCCTGTCTCTAATCCCCAACAGAAGCACACACTGAATGCCCTTGTGCCCCAGGTAACCACACAGGAGCTGCTACAGAAGTCCTCCAGTCAGAATCACAACTGCAGTCTGTATACTGCCACTTCCAATTACATTTACCTTTTTAAAAAATAAATCTTAATTTCTTAGCACTAATAATATCTAAATTAAACATCTCAAACAAAAATTCAAAATAATCATATAGTTTCCTATAGTATCTACTTAGATAGTTTACTTTTACATCTCTCGCGCTCTATAGAATTCCAGTGAATTTATGAGAAATCTCTGAGATGTGTTGTACAGCTCCCCTACAACTACTTACGGCTCGAAGAAATACAGGATGCTAAGAAGCAAAGGAGAAAATAGGAAAGTCATTAAGTTCCCAAGAGATTCAGAAGATACCTGGAGAAAATTAAGAATGAAAAACAGAAGCATGGAATATTCATTTTGCCTAAAGATATTTCATTAGTAACTAAGAGAAATACCCTTATCACACATCACATCTTCTTTAGAAGAACAGTAATCTTTCTAATACAGTAAAACTTGAGCAAACTGTGTGACGAGTAATAAAAGGGAAAAACAACTATCCATGGATGATAGTTTTGAAACAGGGGTCAGAAAGGTGGGGAGACAGGTGGCCTTTCCTTCTCTCGCCTTCAAATATTGAAATGGTGAACTTGGATCATGTCTGCAACCAATATTTTAAACAGATTATCTATATTAAAATTATTTCTATTTTTAGTAATACTATATTATAGTCTACTGTTATGAAAATAGAAAAGTTGGAATGGTTTTAAAAAATTACTTAAGGTAACAAATAAAAGAAAATTTCAAGCCTGCTATTACCTGTCATTGATTGAGACATTAAATGGGTATTAGAGCCAGAAAATAGAGATGTTTTCATACCATTAGGGCTGTAGAGTTAAGGAATACCGATCACATCCACATCTAGGTAACCTCTTCCGTGTTAATACAGTTACATAGAACACACTAAACATTACTAAAGCAATTAAGAAGAAGGCTGTGCTTTCCTATTTGGGTGCTTGCATTCACTACTAGTTCATAAACTAGAATATTTCCAAGTCCCAGTCTATCTTAAGCTATATATTGTTCAACTAAAATTCAATGAAAACTAACACTAAGTACTGTTCTATATTGCTCCTATGCTCCCTTTGATAGACTACAACCATGGGTATAAAGTCTGCATAATAAATGCTTGCCTCTGATCTCCATCTTAAGACTTACCCACACTAAAAAGAAAATTTCCAACAGTGTGCTATTTGCCTTTCCATGGCAGGAACACAAAGATATGGAAGAGAGCTAAGCTGATTTACGCTAACATGGAACTGAGGCTTCCACATTTCCGTTCCTCTGCTATTAAGTAGCAACTGACCTTCAGTTCAGCCTCAGTTCCTATCAATACCTCCCATCATCCACCTATACAGAAAATTTAGGAGACTGAAGAAAAGGTGAATGGCATGTCCTTGAAATCATCCTCTTCCCCATACTTCTTATCACTGGGCAACTTACTTTGAAGCGATTGTATAATTAACGTTTCTTCTGAAGGACCTATAGTAAAATAATTTCAAGTTCCTCATTTAAAAATTTCATTAAAGATATTTGTATATGCCTTTGAAGTATTTTCTGACAAGATTAAGCTACATCTTGTGAATGTTAATTGCCTAGGTGACTAGGTAGTATGTATTTGAAAACAAAATCTTGGTAAGCATATTAATATAAGAAAACTGAGATAACCCACTATCTTAACATTCTCAAACTGGGAGAGGGGGAGTGGTAATCTCTGATATAACAGTAGGAACATTCACACCCAAAGCAGAAAAACACACCTAGAATTTTCTTCAAAATTCCCATACAGCAGAGGGAGAGAATTACACAGTGAATCACTCACCTTGTGCTACTGTTGACATGACCACAGACGGTGTGGAGGACACCACAGCTGTTACTGCAACCGTATTAGGAACAGGTGACGGTGTAGAACTGCTGCTGCCGCTGCTGCTGCTACTGACCAGCGAGGACTGTGAAGCAGTTATAACCACTGGCGGCTTCTGGGTTGTGGAAGCAATGACTGATGTTGGTACAAGCTTAGTGACTGCTGCATAGTTATGGGATTTGGAGAGAATGTTGGGCACGAAGGTTGAACTTGGTGATGTGGTCACTATAATAACCTAAGGAAGGAAAAATA
This sequence comes from Equus przewalskii, assembly GCF_037783145.1. Lineage (NCBI taxonomy): Eukaryota > Metazoa > Chordata > Mammalia > Perissodactyla > Equidae > Equus > Equus przewalskii. Next base: position 67,930,718 of record NC_091836.1, read on the forward strand.
AGTTATTTTCATGTACCTACTATGCTACTAATGTATCTAAACTTGCAGTTAGTTATATACAATTCAAAAATAGCTTAACAGATATGAAGAAACAATTCAACAAAGAGAAATATATAGTTAAAAATATATGAAAGCCTTCCTTTACTAGTAATCATCAAAATGCATTTCAAAGAAAAAATTTTTACCAACCCAACATTTTAAAAGACAACATTCAATGCTGTATAAGATACAGCAAAGCATGCATTTCGATATACTGCTTAGGGAGTATAAATTGGCACAATCTCTCTGGAAAGTAATTTGGATAGTCACTCATTTATACATACTTGTTGAGCATCTACTATGTGCCCGGCATGGTTCTAGATGCTGGGGATAGTGGAATGAACAAAAGAGACAGGGTTCATACTTTCATGGAGCTACATTCTAGTAGGGGGAGAGAAAAAATAAACAAAAAAGTATGTCATGTAGAGATAAATAGGAGAGACAATAAAGCAGGATAGGAAATAAAGGGTAACAGGAGTGCTGTATGAGTTTTTATAAAGTATTCAATGAAGATCTCTCTGATAAGGTGACATTTTAGCAGAAACTAAAAGTAGGTGGGGTGTGAACTATGTTACTACCTAGAGGAAGAGCACCCAATGGCACAAGGAGCAGTAAATACAAAGGTCCTGAGGCAGAAGTAAGCTTGGTATGTTCAAGAAACTTCAAGGACCTAATGAACAGGATTGGAATTTATAAGGCAGAAAGTAGAAGGAGACAGATTCAGAGAAGGAATAGAGGACTAGATGATTTAAGATGATGTTGATAGTATATACCCTTGATATGATGTGATGCAAATGGCACTTTACCTCTATGGTCTTTCTTCTGAAAACCCATAACCCTAGTCTAATCATAAGAAAAACATCAGACAAACTCCAACAGTGGGGCATCCTAGAAAATACTTGACCAGTATTCCTCAAAACTGTCAAGGTCATCAAACACAGGGAAAGTCTGAGAAATTTTCACAGCCAAGAGGAGCCTAAGGAGACATAACAAGTAAATGTAATGTGGAATCCTTTAACAGAAAAAGACAATAGGTAAAAACTAAAGAAATCTGAATAAACCAGGGACTTTAGTTAATATTAAGGCATTAAGGTTGGTTCATTGATTATAAGAAATGTATCATACTAATATAAAATGTTAAGAATAGGGGAAACAGTGCAGAGCACATGAGAACGTCTGTACTATTTTCTCAATTTTTTTGTAAATCTAAAACTGTTCTAAAAAATAAAGTATTTTTTAAAAAGCAATACTCTTATCTGCTAGGTGAAAAGTACAGTAGGGCAGAGACAGTAGAAACAGGGAGTCAAATTAGGAGGCTCCTACGATAAACCAAGCAGAGATGATGGTGACTAAAGTGTTTGTGGTACAAAGTGCACAGATTCTGAACATATTTAAAAGAAAACCAACAAGATTTGCTCATAGTTTGGATACAGAGAATGGAGAAAAAAACATGCAAGAAAGATACTTCAAGGCTTAGAAGAACGGCCAGAAACCTGTAGATATAGGGACACAGCATTTCAGGCAGAGAGAACAGGATGGTGCAAAGTATCTAAGGTGGGAAATAATTGATGTATTTAAAAACAGAAAAAAAGCCAGTGGAGCAAAAGCATAGAGGGCAAGCAGGGGTTGGAAAAGAAAGCAGAAGCCGGATCAAATTTGTAAAGCTAGAGTAAAGAATTAAAATTTTACAGTAAGTATAATGGGAAGCCATGAGAAGATTTTAAGTAGGGAAACAAAATTTGATTTATATTTTAAAAGATCATTCTAGCTGCTACATGGTAAGAGGCAAGTGTAGAAGCAATGAGACTAGTAAAGAAGCTATAACAGTAGACCAGGAAAGAAACGATAAAGCTGCTTGGACTGGGGAGTTAGTAATGGAAATAAAGAGAAGTGATCAGATTCAGATTATTTTAAGAGGTAGAGTCAATAGGACTTGATGTACAGAAATGGCAGGGTTAAGAAAAAGAACATAATCAAGATGAACTCCTAGAGCTAATATGCACTTGCTTATTTAAATCTCCCCAAAATCCTATTAACACAGATACTATTATTATCCCCATTTTATAGTTGAGAACACAAAAATCATTTACAAATCTGCAGTATCACAGTTCTGGGTGAGTATAATGGTGGTGTAGTGATACCCAAAACAGAGCAGAGTGTCTTCTTCCAAATTCTTTCCCCAAAATTACTTGTACCTACCTAGGACAGAAAATTGCTTTGAAAAATCCAAAGAATTTAAGGGAGAAATTCTTTTTCATTTTTATATCAGTTCTAAAGAAGGCCTAAAGTTAAATTAGTCAAAATTTACCAAGTATGTCTATAGTCAGTACCTACACCTCAAAGAAGCTTTAACTATATCATTTTTATATATTTCCAACATTACAGAGAATTATAAGACATAAGTACAGGTTCGTTACTTTAAGGAGTTTGTTGATTATTTGAGGAGTCAAGAGAGACAAACAAGCCTTGACCAGTAAACACCTTTATAGAGTCGACCGGCATACTTCTACACAGACTTAATCAGCAACACTATGCAGCATTATTACAAAAACCATCATCGGGGGCCGGCCCTATGGCCAACTGGTTAAAGTTCCATGCGCTCCACTTTGGCAGCCTGGGTTCATGGGTTTGGATCCCAGGTGCAGACCTACTCCGCTTATCAGCCATGCTGTGGAGGCATCTCACATACAAAGTAGAGGAAGACTGGCACAGATGTTAGCTCAGGTCTAATCTTCCTCAAGCAAAAAAAAAAAGGAGGAAGATTGGCAACAGATGTTAGCTCAGGGCTAACAAAAACAAAAACAAAAAAAAGTAAAAAATACAAAACCAACCATCAGCCATCATATAAACTGAGAAGTAGACTAATATGGTAAAAAGACCAGAGGTTTAAGAGTCAAATGAACCTAAGCTTAATCCTGCCTTTGCCACTGACAAATGGCAGGCCCATGGACATGTTAAAATCTCTGGGCTCCAATTTCCATCTATAAAATAGGGATAATAACACCTACCATGCAAATCATTACAAAGGTTAAACGAGATAATAATGTGAAGCATCTAACATAGTGCTAGGCACATAGCAGGTGGTCAATATTTGGCAGTCAACAAATGGTACTTATTAGTACTACTTACTAAATGTCAGAAAGATATCAGAAAGGCATTATAGATCATACCAATCTGGAAATATATTTTAATGCACTCTATTTTTGTTTCATTAAAGCACTGTATATATCTTTTCCCCAAATTCTGATACCCCTGAGAATCCAAAGAACTCACAGCTACTACCACAACCAAACCAATTACAGTAGTAATGGCAATTAGCTTTCACATTTGCCAATTCCAAACTACAGTAGCAGGTGCCTGGAGGACAGTGTTTATAAGGACTCTGCGGCACAGATGAGGACTCACCAAGGCTTGGCAGGAAAGTATGCCACAGTTAATTAGCAACGTCTGTCATGGGCAGGGAAGAACAAGCATTCATACTTGTGTCAAATATCTGCAATTTTAGAACTAGAGTATGCATGTAGGGTTCTAACATGAAGACAACAAAATTTCAGCAAAATAAATCTGGAGTCTTTAAGAGCATGTTTTAGGTTATAGACACAAATGATAAAACACACTTTGAGTTTTCAGTCTGCAAGTTGATTTCTGATCTGAAAAGGGGTTATCCAAAGTCAGAGATCCACCCTGAAGAAATTACTGGCACTTTAAAGTCACTTATTAAAACAGGGAAAATAAAGGGATTTTGAAACCAAGTGAACCCAACAGTGTTTATTCAGGCCATAATTCAAATTACTGACCTTCTAGCACTCACAAAAACTCCTTAAGAGTGCTGGGACTTGCACCCTAAGGATAAAATGAAAAATATCAATCAAGCACGTGAAAGCATAAAGCTATATTCTGTTGCTTTGTTTATATAAGTGCTGTACCAACTGTTATACTTAAAATGAAGGCACCACATTAACATAGGTGGAAATTTGTCTACCCTGAAAATAGATGACCTATCTGAATTTGAATCAAGTCCACAAATTCATAATTATACTTAATGCAAAATTTTACTTTACCTAAAATAATTCCTAAGTTGACTGGCATAGGATTTGTGAGAAATCCAAGGTGAATGCAATAATGGCAACAGCCTGAAATTTCAAAAAAATCCAATTACCCAGCAAAAGGAAAAAAAACCTAAAAATCCCAAAGAATATCTATTAGTCCTATCCACACTCAGCTTGCCCAAATAACAAAAGTAATGGCAATGAGTCCACATGAAGTAAAAGAGTACAGTTTTGCATCTGGAACATAGTAGATACTCAATAAATATTTGTGGAATGAATGAGTCTTATTTTTAATTTAGTTTACGTTAAATGTTTATTTTTCAAACACAGTAGGAAAAATCTAAGGTTCCGAGCCTGGAATCTCATGGTATGGCTCATATATAACTTTGGAGATAAATAAGCCCTCATATAAGCATCACAAGTGACAACCTCAATTATTCATTCCCAACTGACAATTCAGAAGAAAAAACAAAAACAGAGATATGGTAAAGTCAGTGAATCAAAAAAAGCAATCTCATCGACTTCACTTATAGGTAAACCCCATTTATTACTAGTATTTTTATATAGGTCTACCAAAGAAAACTGAAAAATTAATACTGGTAGGTGACATTTTCTAAGCACTCTCATATGTACTATACTGAGTACTTCCCATGAATCATCTCATTTAATTATCCTGATAACTCTAAGAAGTAAGTACTACTATACTATTATTATCTTTGTTTTATAAGGAAATGGAGGCTCAAGAGAGGTGGCAGAGCTAGTATTAGAACCTGATCTATTTACTCATTTATTCATTCATTCATTCAACAAATATTAATTAACACCTACTACATGCCAGGCACTGTTCTAAACACTAGGGAATACAGTGATGAATAAAAACAAGGTCTCCACCCTCAGCAACTTATACTCTATGGGAGAAATAGGAAATAAACAAATATGCGATATAATGTCAACTAGTTATAAGTATAATGAATAAAAATAAAGCACAATAAGGGAATAGAAAGACATGGATGGAAGGCGGGTACTCTTTTAGCTATAACTTTGCTACACTATTTCTCAAATACCAAATTAAAAGAATAGACAAGAAGAGGGGAGGAGAAAATTACTGACAAAATAAGACCCAGCAAAGAAGGTACTAGAAAAAATTACAATAAGTAGATTTAAAACCTCCTAGAGTATACCACGCTGATGACACCTATTATAGGGCTAGCCCAGAAAGTAATAACCATATTATAATATTATATGAAAAGTGATATTCAGAAAGATTACCTTGAAGTCATCAAATACAAATGCAAAAATTATGTTCAGTATAACATTTAAGAAGTCATCAAAAATAGTCAATTTCTATATATTAAGGGGTAAGATTCAGTTAACTGATGAATTCACTTATTTGGAACAGCTCATTCTCAACAGTGCCAATAAATAAAACACTGCTTTCCATAAAATACCTGCAAGGGAAGGGAGCTAACAGTTTTTGAGTACATACCTTATGTGGCATGTTTAAAATACCCAATCTCATTTTAATCCTCACAATAACCTTATAAGATTGGCATTATTTTCATCTCACAGATGGGTAAACAGATTAGAAAGACTAGTTTATCTCAGGTCATAGTGGAAGAGCTGGGGGTTCCAACCCAGGCCTCTTTGACTACAAAAATTCTTGTTTGATTTTAACACTACACCATAATGCCTCATCCTGAGACTGAAAACAGAATTTTATTCCACAAATAAGGTCATTATCACTTCCAGTTTATTAAGAAAATGATAATTGTTTTTATTACATAATGACATCTTTCCAGAAAACTCAAGGAAGTTCTTTAAAGTTCTCGTGGATCTGAAGATTCAAAGGTGGGAAAGACGCTGCACTGAACCCCAGAATGTACCTCTAATCCTTCCCCAAATCCCTCTAAAACAGTATGAAGGATATTTTAAAAGGGAGAGAGGCACATAAACCCCTAAGGTCAAAATGGGAAGGAGACAACAGCTGTAAAATTTTGGAAACTGGAAAACAGACAGACAACTAGTAACCGATCAAGCATACCCAAGAGAGTGGAAACCTAAGATGGCAAACAGAAGAACAAAAAACAAGACAACTTGTATCAGAGAATCCCAGACTCAGGAACTGAGAGCACCAGATATTTTGAAGTGGGAGTAAAAGTGGGACTAGAGAGAGAAAAATTAACTGAAAGTTTGTTTAAGCAGCATTTATATCCCTAGCTATCCTCCCCCATCCCAAAGTAAGACTAGGAATTTATTCTGAGGGAGAGACTGAACCCAAGTGAATCTGATGATATCAGACTGAGGCAGGTGGGTGCAGTGCTAAAAATAGAGGGGTTAAGTAAAGTTTATATACTGAATGATGAGACTATCCAGCTCTCTCCCTCCATTTACTCCCAAAATACTGGCAGACAGGCTTACTACTCTAGGCAAGAGACTGGAAGATTCTTTTCTGAGGAAACCTGACCAATCCATGAAAAAGCCCTAATGAAAGTGATAACTGGTGGAGGTAGAGGGGTAGGGGGTGTTTTTCAACAAAACAGCCCAGTTAAGTCAACCTACAATGAAAGCCACCAGCCAACATGTCCCACTCTACACACAGAGCTTTCTGTCAGCTTTTTAGTGCCCACTTTCATATATAAACAGACAGCCAGCATTTAAGAAAACTCTGAAATGAAAGACAGAGATCAAAACAAATAGATAAAAGGAACTTACAGGTAAGAGAGAAACCATGAAAGAAGAAAACATCAAAAAAGTTATCATGAATATGATCAGATAAGAGAATATAGTGATTTTACGAAGAGCAGGACACTATTTTTTTTTTTAAAGGAACTTTCAGAGAACAAGAGCTACTAGAAATTTAAAGTATGGTAGCAAAAATGAAAAGTACCACAGACTTAATAAAGTACAAAGTAAAAGGATAAAGAAAATAACACGTAGAGAACATTTCCTATGTGCTAGGCTCCATTCTAACAGTTTTATGTTCATGATTTCATTTTTTACACCTGAAACCTTATAAAACAGATACACTGCTCTCCTATTCTACAAGTGAGGACACTCAGGTCTAGAGTTCAGCCTTCCCAGCCACACAGCCAGCAAGTGGCAAAAACTGGGATTTCAATTCAGGAAGTCTAGTTCCAAAATCCAAACTGTTAACCACCATACAATAGTAGAAAGAAAAAGCACCAACGGAAAATGGGAATCAGAAAAGGTAAGAAAATTAAGGTAGTTCAACGTCCTGAAAAATAGGTGATCCAAAAAGAGAGAACAGAGAAAAATCAGATAAATATTTCAAGAAACTTCCCAAAATCAAAAGACATGAGTATCTAGAATGAAAAGGGCCACTGATTATGCAACCCAATGGATAAAATAAAGACCCATACCAAGGAAAATTTCAGAATTCTGAAAGTTACTAAAAGTTTTCAAAGAGAAAAAGAGGATCTGAAATTAGAATGGTATTGGGCTTCTCAAAAGTAATACTGGAAGCCAACAGCCAATGGAGCAATACCTTCAAAATTCTCAGGGAAAATGACCTCCAACCTAGAATACTTTAGCTAAACCATCAAGAAAGTGGCAGGGTGCAATAAAGAAATTTTTAGTCCACCATTCAAGGTCTCAAAAAATTTACTTTCCATCCACCTATACACCAAGAAGCTACTGGAGGATATGTTCCACCAAATGAGTAAATCAAGAAAGACCAAGATCATGATGGTGAAGGGAGATTCCCAGAAATACAGGTGTGCAACAAGCCTAGGGCATAATCAGCATCCAGATTAGTGTGGGAAGTTAGAGGGTTCTGATAACATAAAATTGACAGAACACTGATGATTTGAACATACTGAGTGAAGAGTTTAGGAATGAATTAATGATAGCATACAAAGAATTTTAAAAAAGACAACAATAATTATTCACTTAATCATATCCTTCCTTTCTTCTATGAAACACCTGACTCTGACAACTTTGTTACTCTGGCAAAGTAAAAACTGAGTTCCTAAAGATAAAGTTATCCAAATATAGGTTAAAAAAATCTTTTATATTTTCATTTTTTTCCAAATCACATCACAATAATAAAACAGACCAAAAGCCTTAAAGTTGGGAGATCTGCTATCTGTGTTATATTGGGCAAGGCATTTGGCATCTCTGAGCCTCATCAACAAGAAGTAAAATAATAATACCTATCCCAAAGCTTATGTGCAGATTTAAGAGATGTGAACATTCCCAGCATAATGCCAAGCACATAGTAAGCACTCAGTGCATGTTTGTTAAATCTGAATCATAATGACTAAAAAAGATGGAACTAGCAATTGGCAGACAGAGACTCCCTCCACCACATACCTTCTGTGTTGTTGTGTTTGTCGTCTGTGTTGATGGTTTGGTGAAGGTTATTTTCACAGGAGACATGTGGGGTGGTAAGGAGTTGGCAATGCTCTGCATGATGTTGCTCATCTTGGGACTGCCACTCACAGGCACAGTGATGGTCTTTGAGACCGGAACAACAGCCTTTGGAACCTCCTTCAGGACAACAGGGGAGGAGCTAGATGAGTTTGTTCGCCTTCGCTTTCTGGGTTTTTCATCTTCATCCGAACAGCTAACACCTGAAAGGCAATGACAATATTGCTATATTTATAGCAATCTGACCTTGGACTTTATACTTTATTTTAAAATCTTTACGTCATCAGTCATCTTCGACCTCCTTTTGCCTCAAGCCCAATCAGAGAGTAAGTCCTATCAATCTTCCCTCAGAGAAGTTGTCTCTGAATACCTTCCCTTCTTTCTTTAACCTGACAGCCATGTCAGGCCTTCTTATCCTCAATCTGTATTTTAGCAACAACCTCCTAAAAGGTGTCCACACTTTCAACTGCTCCACTTCTATTCTACCCTCCAGCCTACTACCAGTTATAAAATCTCACGGGGACTCATGCCAATGCCATGCCTCAAATCCTCAAATGCAGGGAGTTTTTATCTCCCTACAAAATGAGGCACAAAGTCATTACCACATCATTCACAGCCCTTTATCTTTCCAAGAACACAATACCCTGCTCCACCCAACCCTGTGCACCCCTATAATCCTGGCACACTGAACTACTCAACATTCCCCAAAGCCACCTTAGCACATTCTATCCATCTAGAGTCTCTACATACTATCTTTCTTTGGGGAATACCACCTACCATCAGTGACCTCTTCACCATTCTGCAATTACCATCCTGCAAGCCATCTCCTCAGTGAATCTTTCTCTTACTCCTCTAAGTGAAGCTAATCCATGCCTCCTCTGAGCTTATAGAGTGCTTTAGACATTCCCTTCTGTCATCACTTACCCCATGGCAATGTGGCTGTTGGCCTGCACATCTCCCACTATTAAGGGGCTCCCAGAGGGTAATGACTAAGTCTTAATGGTTTATTTCCCTGGTATAGTTAGTGCCTTGCACATATGAAGTTAGGTGAATGAATAATTATATCCCAAACTAATGTTGTCTGTGTGACTTCCGAGAATAAAGCAATAAACTTCCTGTTACTTCAAACTACAGATTATGTAAAATGGTTTCTTCACGTTTGGGATTCACCTTCAATGTTTTAAAAAAGGATAAAAAAATAGACCGCTATAGTTATTTTAAAAGACCACCTCGGCTAAATCTATAGAAATCAGGTATAAACTATTAAGTCCCAGATTCTTAGTTGTCTCTTTATGCACTAAAGCCTCAACTGTTTTTGTAGACTTTTAAAAAAAATCAAATGAGAAACATAAAACCTTGCAATATACAAAGGAAATCTCTACAGAGCAGACATTAAAAAAGTATACAACATGACTCATAGAATTGGTAATAAAATATAACTCCTTACACCTTCAACTTTTAGACACTAATTTAAACAAGGCTGACAATGACCTAAAATCATTCCTGCCTAAAACAGCAAACTCTACATCTAAAAGTTACAAAGAAATTAAACTTATAACTATATTGAGAAAAATGAAAATCCAATATTAATGATCTCCAGTTGATATGAAAGACAAAACAATACTGACATAACAGACATTAAAAACAAAAAATGAACTGGACATTAAACTGCTTCACAGGGTAGAATCAAGGGGTTAAAAACTGCAAATAAACTTCAAAAAATTACAGTCAACTAGAATACAAAACATGGACTCTCTAGAATGCTTCACTGAATCAACAGTTGGATGACATATAAATAATTTTTAAAAACACCACAAAGATTATAACTATAGGAGTTAACACTGAATAAATCACATAAGCACATTCCTTTAGTTTCTATTCACATTTTTATTCCATGACAATCAAAACAAGTGAATACTTGAAGGATAGTACTGTTGAAGGCAGATTTTCCACAAAGAACAAGAAAGAAGCAATTTCTCAACCCCCAGAAGTGATTAAAAAGCAATATAAACCTAGTCACATGTAAAGAAAGGAATTCTTTAGAAATTTCAAAAACTAACCACTGTTAATAGCCAGTGGACTGATGATTTAATCCAGGAAGGCAGATCTAATCAGAGCCTATGCTGCAGCATTTAGCCAAGATGGCCCTGATAACACTGAGAATATCACTTACTTTTGACATAAACAGTACTTCCACTTGGCAAGACAACTACATTGGAGGCAGGACTGGCAGGTCTTGGAGACTTAACCGTTGCTATGCTGCCACTTGGAACAGGGGTAGAGGTTGGGGTTGACGTGGTACTTGTGTAGGAATAGCAAACCACTACTGAAGGAACGATAAAAAAGTCTGCTGTTAACTTTCACCAAAACTGTCCACGCATACAGAAAAATTATTTTTTTACTGCAGGCCAATTTTAACATTTTCATACGATCAGAAGTTAGAGGCCAGTACTTAGGTATTAGGTCCACAGGTTAAAAGGTATTAATAACCTTTCCTGATAATCATCACTTAACTGGATTTTCCCCTAAGTATTTAACAGCTGTCTATAGGTGACATTGCCAATGGAGAAGAGAGTAGTTACAAAGAAATCAAATACTGGGAAAAATGAAAATCATTTTTCATTCATGGCAGGAGTTGGACAAGAGGTAAATTACTTGTATTCCCTTTTAATACTAAAAGCAATATCAATAAGGGAGTGATGGATAATTTTTCCCTAACCATAGCAATTTCCAACTTAGCTACTGGGAGGAACCAAGGCAAGGTTCCTTTATTATAAACCAACTCACTAGTCACTTGCCATCCAAGTAGTGTAAGAATAATTCAACAAAAGTAATGACAACATCATATTTCAATTTCTTGAATAACAACAACAACAAGCAAGAATAGCTCATAGGCACCATTTACTGAGTACCATACATTATGCTAAATCCTTCCCATATATTATCACTAATTCTGACAACACCACAACCTCATTTTAAAGATGAGGAACCCAAGGCTCAGGGAAACTAAAGACTTGCTGGAAGTCACAGCTAGGAAATGGCAAACTAGGATTCAAACATAGATTTGACCATTGGAAATCTTTCCACTCTACCAGAGAGCTGGTGGATAGAAAATGTAAAAGTGGAATTTCGAAAAGGATACCCTTCCTACGACAAAGAAAACAGGAACCCTATGGAGGCCAAGTTTGCACACTGATAACTGTCTTTCTCTAAATACAGCTTCCTCCAGCCTAAAACAGAGCCTGGCATGCGTGAAAACAGTGTCTCACTCTGCTCCACAGCCCACTGCTAGTCAAGAAAAGGCAATTCCCCAAAGTAACCTTACAATTGCATTATTTTCAGGTTTCATGCAACACCAAACTAAGCTATTAGAGTTAATTCAAATATGCACTCTCAAATTTAATGTTACTCTTGGTGACCTCAGGAGAACTCGGGGATTTTTAAAACATGTGTCAATTACTAGATTAAATAACAATAAGAAAGCCTTCTCCATCTGCCAGGTAATCCCTAATGGATTCAGCACATTGACTGGAACAGAGAAGCAGCATATACCACTGATTCCAGAAGACAAAAACAGAACTTTATTTTCTAAAGTATCAGTTCAGCACCTTTGTCCAGCAGCTAAATGAGTTCTATCATCTTACTTATTTTCCATGTCACCCATTAAGGCCTTTTATCCACTTTTAACAAGATACACTGATATCAAAACTTCATTCCAAGAAGGCTTTTTGCAATTTTCTGATTAACATAATTCACATTTTGAACAAAAGAGAGGTTTAATTTTGGCTGAGACTAAAGCCTTGGCAGTTTCTAGTTTCATAATAAGACTTGCTCACTATGTTTTGCAACCTTTAAACACTGGGATAAAAACAGATGAAAAATAAGACAACTTTTCTTGAAGAATCTGAGAAAAGTCATCTCTACACAAATATTTTTCTACTCACCTTCCTTGCTTCCTGTTTCTGCAGGCACTGGAAGAGATGCATTGTGCTGGATAGCTGCATTGGCAACAGCGTTAGCTGTTACAGTGAAGGCAGTTTGGGGAACCAGCCGGGGCATCAGTGGTACCAATCGACGACCTTCAATGGACCATTCTGAAGAGCTATTAGGTCCAGACATACTAAACAAAAAAGAAAACGCTGCTACAAGGGTTCTCAATCACTAAAAATGAATCAAATATATTTTCTCAAACAAACAGAACTCTTTAAATTACAAAAAGTACCCTGAGTGAATAGGAAAGGCTTTATTTTAAGCAAGCAAGATCAAAACTATGAATAATAATCAGAATTCAAGGAATTTAACACACACATATTTTATTCTATAATCTGAATCTTTTAACAAACATAACTGAAACTGTGAAAAATTTTCCCATGCCTTCTAAATAAATATTGACATTATTTTCATTAGTTTAAATCCAGCATTGCTAATGAAAACTAGTATTTCTACTAACTTTTAGAACTTAATTTTGTAATTAAACTAAAAAGGTAAAAAGTATTCATAATTTAAAAAATCAGATTTTCCTTAATAATTAAGGATGGAATTCACGAAACCTTCACGAAATTATCTAACTGCCTGCATGGCCAGAGGTTCTAAGGCTTTCAAACAAGGGAAACTGAGGCAGTAAACGAGGGAGACCAGGTACTGAGGGATGGAAGAGGGATGCACATATCACTGCATGTGTCACTGCCGACGTGTTATAGTATTACCCTTCCTACTGAAACAGACTAGATCTGAGGACACGGGAAGAAAACTGCTGCCACTTTAATTTTATTGTTTTTCCCACTCATCGCTCTAAGAAGTATTCCAGGCTACTGAACTCTACCCCTACACAGATACTGTTCTCAGTTTCTCTACTCTAAACTTCTTGAGCAAATTTTATCCCAGGAATCCAAATAGAGGTTAAAATATGAAAAGACAGGTGCGTCACTTCTTTTGACTTGGCTCCACAAAAAGTAGTTGTCACCTCTCCTGACTAATGATTGGTGTCGAAGTTTAAAATTCACTCAGAATCCATGAAACAAACTCTTCACTAAGAAATATTCACTGCACCTTTTTAAAAACCAAAGATCCTACAACCCTACCTAGAGTGTAAGACTCTGTCCACTGATTCTTCAGATTTAGATAGAGTACACAAAAGCCCTTGTTAGTGGAGAGTGGAATAATGATAATGATGATGATGATGGTAATGATAGTTAACATCAATTAAGCACTTACTATGTCAGGCATTGTTCTAAACATTTTTCACGTATTAACTCATATACTTTTCTCAACAATCCTATGAAATTGGTATTATCATCTCCATTTTATAGATGGGGAAACTGAGTAACTGAGAAGTTAAATAACTTGCGTAAGGTCACAGAGCTACTAAATGTCTCTTTCCAACAAGCATACATCATGCTACTGAAATTATTCACCACATCATAAGTAGAAAGTAGAAAATTTTTCAAATGTGTTTTATGTCTAACTTTTGCCTTTGATTTATACTAATTAGGTACTGCTATCTAATTACTACCAAATTCTACTGAATGGAATAAATAAATTACTTTACAACTTGAGAAGGATTTACATTCAGTTCAGAAAGGAGTTTCTAGGAGTCGATGAATCCAGTTGGGTTACTGTGGGAAATCTGAAAATTCCCTCCTGGTTTAACACAGTCCTAAGACAAGGGAAAGAGGAGTTCCTAAGACCCCAATAATCCTCACAAACTTTTTATCACTTAATTTCCAAGTTGATGCTAGTTCTGAAACAGAAAACAGTACAAACAAGAAATAGAGACAGGAAAGGGCTTTAGCTAGTTGTCAAAGGAAAAAATTCTAAAAGCTATTCAGCATTTTCTTGGCTTATTCCTATTTTGCTATCATTTCACTAGAATATCACTAATAAATTTGCTTGGTGAGAGTTTACCACACAAACTGATGTCTACACTTACCTGGTGCATTGTTTAAATGGTGGCAGAAATTATGGAAGATTAATAATTTGAAACACATGAATATATGCTATGGAAAAGACAATTTGCAGTGCAAAAGACACAACTGCAACTTTCAGAAAGATCTATAAATCTTCCAAATTTCTACTCATGCAAACATGCTCAAGCTTTTTTAAGTGAGTGAAAAATTAAACATCATGTTAGAATTAGACTGAAAAATTCCTATTTGCTTAGTAATGAAGGTATAAATATGCATTAGTTGCACAAATCATCTAAACTAAATTTTACCGATTTTTGTAAACATCTTACTCCACGGCTTCCCTGGGATACCCAAGTTTCAATGTAAGAAGGCCTCTCTATTTATACTAAGTATGGCAAGAGAGGGTGGAAACCCTCCTCCAGCCCCTTTTCTGAGAAATCTGACCTAACACTAATGAAACTATCTTGGCTCTCACATCCTTTGCTGTGCAGGGCACCAGCATGAAATCCTCATCCTCACACAGAAACTCACACAGTATCCTATCAGTGATTGGCTGATGGGGAAGGGGTTAAGAGAACTGTAATTCCAGATAGCCACTTTCTTTGAACTCAGAGACAACGGTGGCAAGAATTGCCCAATTAAAAAATCTGAAGCCCCTTGACATTCCAGGCTTTAATAGCGTAATATTCTAACATATTTCAAAACTGAATTAGAGTATCAAAAATAATAAAGAGTCTGGTGCCAAATAATAAGTATTATGCTTCAAGCCACAAGCAAGGCTTTTCTTTGATCCCAGACACTCTACTCCTTTTGTTTCCACCTCCTTTGTGCTCAGTCTCCTCGGCTTTCTGTTCACCTTTCAACCGCATTCCTTCTGGCCCAAGCTGCTGTTTTGAGTGGGGGAGGGAAGGGAGAGGAAGAAGGGAATGCAGTCAGTTCAGATGCATTCCTCCTTGGCTCGAGCTGCTTTTTTTGAGGATCAGAGTGTGAAGCCCTCCTATAGATAATCTTTGGAACTAGGTTCTGTTGCAACTTCTGAGGGAAAGAGGGCCAAGGAGATGGGGAGAAGGAGGGGTCTATTCCTTCCTCTCCATTCCCCACTCACTGACCCTTGGGCTCAACAAGTAAATTCGACATCTGGTCAAACTAAAACCACAATATAAAATATTAAAACAGGAGTAAGGAAAGACCTAAGAAGCTTACAATTTTACACTGCAGTAAACTCTTTTCAAAAAATTAAATTTGTGTAGTAAAGAAATCAGAAAGGAGAGTAAAAAAGAGGAAACACAGGCAGATAAAAGCCAACTCTCAATTATCCATGCTAATAGAGAGAGGAGGGAAAGGGAGAGGTCAAACAGATTAAAGCAAGCCACATATTATCCAAAAATACTTTGGCAAATACTTGTAAATTCTTCCACCAAACCTTTTCCAGGACAACTAACAAGCAGTAAAATGACTAATTAAAATTTTCACCTCCTCTCCCTTCCCACCCTCTGACTAGAGGTACTCCCAAGCAGCAAAATAGCTAAAGGGTGGGCAGTATTAGGAGGGGGAGGAGGGGAAGAGAAGGAAAAGCAAGGGGCACAGTTAATTTGTAAACAGACTATGTGCCCCTGAATAATTGAGAGCTTCAATTTTGAAATAAATACAAGAAAAGCCTGAAATAATAATAACCTATTTGCATACCTGTAACTTGGTCTTTCACCCAAATATAAGGATAAATTCATTCTTTAAAGGGGAAAAAAGGAAAAGGAGACTAAATAAATGTTATCCTTTAAGTATGAAACTGATGCATCAACTTAAAACTAATTGCCCCACAATATTGTTCCAATGCTTTTAAGGTACTGATTTTGTCTCTAAGTGCCTCTGAATGCAAGCTATTGTTTACTACTTTATTATTTAGCACATAAGTTTCCTATTACCAGTTCTCAAATTAGAATCTAGCCTCAGTTATTACTTTTAGAGCATCCCAATTCAAAAGTTTAGAGCAAATTAAAGAAGGAACACATTAATATTTGAATGTTTCAACTGTGCTGGCCTGCCAACTAAATACTTGATGTCTCTAATGGAAAATTTCCAAATTTCTACAGTGCATACGAATCTACCACTGAAAAATCTCAAAATTCAAATAGCTAAACTTTCAACCTATGCAGTTAAAAAGGTAGCACCTCATTTTACAAGTTAAGTAAAATGAGGCACAGTGAAGCACCACATGAAGCTAACGGATCTTCTGAGTCAGTTCAAATACTGCCAACTGGTTTAAATGCACTATTTATCACAATACGGAAACACACTCAATTTTTTCCTTTAGTTTTATTTCACACTAAAACATAAAAACAAAAAACAAATGAATTATACTATAACATATCTTATTTTATGAAATGTTCCTATCATCTTGCATTAACATTTAAAGGATTTCTGTTCCTTCTATTTTTTAGGAGGGACTATCTCCACACATACTCTATTAATGCCCTCCACTCCATCTGTCAAATAGTTATCATGATCTGAAAACAATTTGATAATCTTTCACAATTTTATCCTGTTGGCTTTTAAAAGTAAATTAAGATATACTGTATTCACATTTCTTAAAAGCATAACATATTTTACAACCTTTTTTCGGAATCTCAAAATACATGAAATATTAGAGTCAGTTATCAAAAAATTTATAATGCCTATTTATAAAGCAACGTACACATCAAATACCATTACAAAGAACCTCTAAGGGCCCGTCAAATTTGGGGAGCACACTACTGTTATTAAACTTTGATTCACAAGTAAGTGAATCATCTGCTTAAGTGTGTCGGCCCTTAATCATACGGAGATTACACTGTAACGGGATTTGACCTGAGTACTTAAAGCTTGCCTAACCAAATGCAAAAACAATCAACTGAATAAACAGTTAACACCACTATGGTCAGGATCCCTGAGTATAGAGATATTACTATTAAGATAAAAACTCAGGAATCTGCTACACAATAGGAAGACTATTTCAAAAACTATGTTACACTACGTCATAAAAAAATCAGGGGTGGTATGACTAATGGCTTACTTATGTGCAATTGTTGTTAACCGTTCATCGTTTACTGCTCTCCGAACTTCAGCACGGTGGCGTTCTGTTGAGATGCTATGAAAAAAAATAGCCATTATAGAACTCTGCCAAGCAGGCAGCTCTTTTCTATACTTTTATTCATGTAAGTCAACATTTTGCTTGGTGGAGAGGGGACAAGATTGATTTGTGAAAAGAAATAGACAGGGGCCTAATATATCTTCAAATGCTTTAATTAAAGTCATTAAAAAGGATTCATACTGATTCTGTGTCACTGCAGAGAGAACTTGTTGCAAATTAGAAATCACAGGAAGACAAATTCAGCTTAATACCAAGTCATTACTTCCAAAACTCAGAAATGTCAGACCACGCTCAAGATTAGTAGAGGTTCCTCTTATCTAAATATGCAAACAGCCAGTGAATGACCCATAATCATGGTTACTGAGAGGAGGATTTTGACACTCAGAAGAAAGTCTTCTAAGGTTCTTTCTAAAGCTTAAGAGTCTATAATCTTAGGTTCAGTGAATATAATGAAGAAATGAAAGTGGCAAAATAATTAGTTTTCTGTGGGTATATGCTATGAAACCTGACACCAGGATATTACTCAACACTTCAGCTGTTAGGTTACCACTATGGTTAAAATGTGCTTATATTGATCCTGATTAAATACATGTAAAGTGAATACTAAACAACTGAAAAAGGCTACACCTGTTCCATTCATAAATATTCAATAAAATGAATACCACTCTTCAAATTGCAATCTTTACTGCTTAAGCTAAATCTACACCATGGACTAAACTATTCAAGGGGCTTGAAAGCAGAATTTATCAGGAAATACAAACAACAAACAAAAAACATAAACTGTTAAATTTAAAGGACAGTAAGACTAAGGATTTGGCTTAATAACATCTCTATATTAATGTTGATTAAATACAGGAAAGGCCTCTTCTCTATTTTCACTTAAAAAAGGAAGAGGACAAAATGGTTTTAAATGTAGAAAGGAGGGGCCAGCCCCACCGCCTAGCGTTAAGTTAGGCGCCCTCCACTTCAGTGGCAGGGGTTCAGTTCCCCGGTGCAGACCTACACCACTCCTCAGTGGCCATGCTGTTGCAGCAACCTACATACAAAATAGAGGAAGACTGGCAGAGATGTCAGCTCAGGATGAATCTTCTTCAGAAAAAAAAATATATATATAGAAAGAAAACTTCAGTTAGAACATATTTTGAGAAAGTTCAAGATGTTAGAATGGATCAAGGCAAAGTATCAAAAAACCTTTCACTAGAATTTATAATGGATTCAATGCCTCTAATGGGAAGCTGAAGGCATAAACTATGCTTAAGGCTATTGCTATACAGTCATCACCCATTTCTATCAATTAAGACAACAATTACCTAGTATCTCCTTCTTTTCCCCAACAAATGCCACTGCGCCACTCTAGATCCTCATATTCAGTTGCTGCCAGCTCTTCTCTCCTTCACCCATGTCAAAAATATCTCCCTTTCCCAGGTAGCTCAAGCCTAAAATAATCTGCCTTAAACCATTTCCAATTATATTATAGAATAAATGGTAAATTACATAATTTTCTGTAAAAAAGCACACAACTGGGATGAGATCTCTAAGCACCAACAACTTGAACACCTCTATTCTTCAACTTGAGAATGAACAGTAATAAAACCCCTCAAAAGGAAATTTCTAGAGTCACATCTCACAAACTTTTATGATAATTTACCTAAGAACTTTTGAGAGTTCTCCAAGAAGATCTTTCTTTTCCTTGGTGAGATCCCCCTGTGCCCGAAGTGCACTGATAACTCCAGCATATGCCTCCAATTCTAGAAGAAGAAAATTATTTTATCAGGATAGGCCTTCAATATTTTAATACTATGGCTACATATAGTGAAATTTCAGGGCAGGAAATCTAAAAATAAATTAAAAATCAAAATGCAAATATTTTTTTAATTCCTCTCAAAAATTTTATCTAATAACATCGATTAAAATGTGAGTTTTATAATTGTATATCATTTTCTTTCATACTGCCCCACAGAAGTCATATATGTTAAACTTTTAGAAAAATCTAACAGTAAATATTTTGTCTCACACATTATCACTGAAGAACATTTAACTCAGATGCTACCAACTACTGGGAACAGGCTCCAAGTGATATAATAAGGCTGATAAGTGTAGTTTTTAGCACTATTGAAAGGTACCTTCACTGCCCAATCCTTGCAATAATTCCTTAGGCCTGCCTAAGAATTCAAACTATATTCCACCTCCCTCCTGGGTAGCTGAGAGTACTATGAGTACTGTGCAACTGAAAAACTACTGAAGAGTCAAATGACCAGACTCTGCTCTAGCACTGTGACTCACTAGTTGTGTGACCTTGGGCAAGTCCTTTCTCATCTCTGAGCCTCAGTTTCTCTATGTAGAAGAGGTTTTGAAGGTACCTTCCAGATCTAAGATCTTCTGCATCTATAAAAACCACCATCACAATGACTAAGGCAGATTAGGGAACATGAAATGCTCTTAAGAGCAACAAGGACACAATACTAAACCCTAATGCCAGACAGTTTCATTCCACTGTCTTTCCACAGCAACAATCATTATGAAATGAAGTTGTCAGTCTCTAGTACTGGTCAAAATGTAAAACAAAAAAGTCCCTCAATGGTTCTCAGTGAACCATGCCTGCCTCCCAGCGTACTCCTTTTGTACTACCTTTGTATAGTCTGCTCCGGCACCGACTCTGGGCTTGGCACATGACTTGCTTTGGCCGATGGAACGTCAGCATACATGATGCAAAAAGCAGCTCACTAAGCACTTGCACACAGGGCCTTGCTCTCTTAGAACCTTGAAATCACCAAGCCATGAAAAAGCCCAGGATGAAAGGCCACAGAGAGAGCCCTAGCCATCTCAGCTAAACCCAGTCAACCGGCTAAATACCACCACCTGAGAGAGCTCAGGCAAGACAAGCAACCTACAGAATCATGAGAAATAAGAAGACAGTTATTGTTTTAAACCATTAACACTATAAGACAGGTATATCTGAGTAAAATAAAATGATGGGAAATAAGTATCCAGACTACAGTTATTTTCTTACTCAACTGAAGTTACTACCAGTATTTGCTATTTGCCAATGCCTGACACACAAGAGACACTCAATGTTCGCTGAATAATGAAGGCATGGATACTTGCATACTGGGTACTACACCAATAATAAATTAGTAGACTCATTCAGTTCATATTATTCACAGTTCTGACAAACAAAAAGAAGCTTTATATAGAAGAGTGAGCTGACTATATTAAACAGAAATGTCGGGGGGCTGGCCCCATGGCCGAGTGGTTAAGTTCGCGCGCTCCGCGGCAGGCAGCCCAGTGTTTCCTTGGTTCGAATCCTGGGCACAGACATGGCACTGCTCATCAAACCACGCTGAGGCAGCATCCCACATGCCACAACTAGATGGACCCACAACGAAGAACATACAACTATGTACCAGGAGGCTTTGGGGAGAAAAAGGAAAAAATAAAATTTAAAAAAAAAGAAAACAGAAATGTCTGCTCCAACAGAATTATCCTATACATTGTGGCCAGCCCGGTGACGCTGCAGTTAAGTTCACACGTTCTGCTTCAGTGGCCCTGGGTTGGCCAGTTTGGATCCGAGGCACAGACCTATGTACCACTTGTCAAGCCATGCTGTGGCAGACACAAACAAAACAGAGGAAGATGGGCACAGACGTTAGCTCAGGGCCAATCTTCCTCAGCAAAAAAGAGGAGGATTGACAGCAGATGTTAGTTCAGGGCTAATCTTCCTCAAAAAAACAAAAACAACAAAAAAAGAATTATCCTGCATGCTCAATCTGTGCTGGATACCATATAGCTGTTTCACGGGGTCTCTCTGGAAGGACAAAGCCCTGCTGCTCTGGAGTAGTGAAGGAAATACTTCATTCCAGGAAACACATACTTCAGTTTTTATCACAACCCAAACCAGAGTTCAGAAAGGCACTGGGGATAACCAACTAAGAAACTGCTATATTCTAAATGTTTATGCCCCATTTATGGAGTATTTTATTCAATAAATCAGTATTGAGTCCTGTTATTTATACCAAATAGTATGGTAAATCCTGCCCTCAAGGAGTTAACTCTAGAATAAAGCTACCATGAAACACGTCATCAGACAAGCATGATACAGTTTACAATGCAATGGTAAAAGTACAGACGAGAAACATATCATCTAGTCTGGAAGCATAAGCTTTAATCAGAAAGACAACTGTGCTCTAGGCAGGCAGGGGGGGAATTACAAATGTGCAAAAGAACAGAGAGAGCAAAAGAGCAGACAATGGTTCACACAGACACCCAACTTCCAGTAACAGTTAGTGACTATTTTGAGAATTTTACATTAAAGAAGTAGAAATACATCTGTACTTGGATAGTCACTAATTCAAACCAAACTACTAATTGAACATTACTACTATAAGGTACCATGGAGAATATTTACAGGAAACAAAACAAAGCCTTTATCCTCAAGGTGATTAAAATCCAGCAAGGGATGCATGTAAAGGAATAAAGAAGGATAAAAATGGAAGAGAAGTTTGGGGCCTGCTAAGATAAGGCCTCTACTTCCAGTCCAAAAATATTTTTATTTGGGGGCCGGCCCCATGGCTGAGTAGCTAAGTTCATACATCCCGCTTCAGCAGCCCAGGGTTTTGCGGGTTCGAATCCTGGGCGTGAACCTGGCACCACTCGTCAGGCCATGCTGAGGCAGCGTCCCACTTAGCAGAGCCAGAAGGACCTACAACTGGAATATACAACTATGTATTGGGGGGGCTTCAGGGAGAAAAATAAAATACAATAAAAAATAAATTCTTGTAAAAATAAAAATTTTTATTTGATAGGACTCTGTAATTGATTTAATGTGGGAGGAATGGCATAAGGACAGGAATCAGGTTCTGCAGTTTGCAAGATGCTGAGGAGAATGGCAATACCACAAAAAGAAATGAAGAGGTCAGAGAGAGGAAGCACTTCGAGAAAAAAGAAAAAGAAGTTCACTTTTGGTCTGTGGAATTTATAGTGATCAAGACACAATTTCTTAAAAAGTGAAATTAAATAACGAAATGTGACAAAGATTTTCAACATCTGAAGTCTCATTCCAAGTCTAACTAAAAAATCACGCATAAAAGTAAAAGGTGGCAACCTCACACAAAACTGGACTCAGAACACAGTTATCACGGGTACACAATCCAAGGCACTTCCTCCCCTTCTCAAGAAATTCACTTACTGTAAAGAACCTTTACTAGCTTCCCAACCTCCTTCACGTTTTGATGGGTATCTTCAGATCCTGACAAATATCCAACTTACTTGAAATTCTGGTATTATTTTTGGTGCCACTCTATTGTAGTGTTAACGCTAATGACACATAAGTATAATGAAATAATAAACACATGTAAACACTACAGGAAACCAAAGATTTGCCAAAGCATTTTTTAAAGCCTTCAACTCATTCCATTTAAACAAATCAACCACTCAATTATACTACAGTCCACAAAGCCATGTTAAGAGTTACAGCTCAGGAATGGTCATTAAAAAATAGGGCAGGGGAGAGGCCGGATAGAAGGAAGGAAGTATTTACCTCTCACTGGTATGTTCAGTACATATAAAGAAATTCTCTATCCAAGTTTCTCTATACTTAAGTAAAATCTAAATGTTTAGCATCTTACGTTAAAATGATTTATAACTATTTTTAAAAGGACAAAATTAATTCTTAAAATATTTAAGCTAATTCTTTAATACAGTACCTTCTCTAAACTTTGGACCTAGAGCTAGAGTTTCAAGGCAATTCAAAGGTTTCATTGTCATGATAATAAGCCAACGGGTGGGGAGGAAGTCCTTCTGCAAATCACTACCAAGGCTACCTCCTAAAGTGAAGGGTCATTGAAGATGACATTACCCTGTAGGAAGGCTGCTTTCTTTTGTAGAGAAGCAGCTCTCCAGCAGCATTACCCATACTGCTCTGACTAAAATTAAGGATAAATTTAGACTTAAAGGTTACCATTTTTATATTTAAACATAATCTCTTGATTCCAGGCCCCCAAAGCCCGGAAACCTTAATCTAATCTACTGTAATTGTGATCTATTCCTCCTCTACAATTGCTTCAGCTAGGAAATAAATATGAGTCCAACTTTATAATTAGAGGTAGCAAGTTACAGCAATTGCACATAAGTGTGTTGAAAACCATCTTTGAATTATACTAAGAGATTACACACACAGTTAAAGGAAACAAAAAGGTAAAAGAATGACTGACTATAAAAAAGCTCTGTAGATGTGTTAAAATATAATGCTAAGAAGTAGTTTAAAATAGAGAAATCCTCATAGTGGCCTAAAGGGAAATAAAAAGGGTAAAGATTATCAGCAGGCAGGGCCAGAGCAGCTATGATTCTGAGTGACAGATAGGAATTGCCAAGAAAGATTTCCTTTGAAGATTCACTTGCAAATAAATTAATGTCTGAAAGCAACTGCTTTAAAACACTATACACTCAGATGTCAGGCAGGCCCTTTTTATATACAGTTAATCCAAATAACAAACTTACGAGGCAGATATCATTATCTTTCTTTCACAAAAGTGTCAACAGATTTAGGGAGATTAAATAACTCATCCTTGATCATGCAGGCCATTAGTAAAATGATCAAGACACCAGGTCTGTCTGAACTCAAGGCCCACACTTTCCCCCTCAAAATCACAGATATGAATAATATATAAATAATTCATATCCACTGCCAAAACATTTAATGTTCTTTCGAATTATTTTTTCATTTACGGAGCGGCTACTATGCACCGGCCTGAGACTGCACTGGTAAATAAGGCAGTATTCTCAATCAAGGGTCCTCCTTTGAACCACAGAATTCAGAAAATGATCTGAATAACTCTTTTTCTCAATTTTCCCAAGGATACTACATAAGTAATACCACGCTAGATGCATAAGAAGTTAGTTCATTACATACAGTGGATTAACATCCACTGTAGCCTTAGCATTAGGGCTTAATTCTCTCGCTAAATGCTAGTTGAGAAAGCCTGTTCTAAAAGAAAAGAAGCACTAAATAATTCATCAGAAGCATAAAGAGTGTTTTATTACTGACAGTAAAATACAATTTGGGAAAGTCAGCATAGCTTACATTAATTTAGAATTCAGAAATACTATGTCATTCACACATACATTAATGCAGGTTAAAAGTATGCTAAAGTGAGACTGGAATCATATTCCCTGGGTTGAAACCCCAACTCCATGACTTACTATTGGCATTACCTTGGGTTCTAAGCTTCAGTTTTGTCATCTATAAAATGGCAACAAAAAAAGCAAAATACCTACCTTTTTGATTTGAGGATTAAATGGGATGTTGAATGTAAAGGACTCACAAGAGTCCAGTACCCCTCAAGAACTCCTAGTTGCTAATATTATGATGATGATGATGATTTACGCACGTACTTTGTACAAAGCACTATGCTAGGCACTGAGAAAATAACAATAAGACAGGGAGTATACCTCTAAAGAATTTCTGACACAGCATGACATATGACATCCATGCAAAGAGCCGTGACCCAAACACAAAGGGAAAAGTATCAGAGAGAGGCATAACACATCAAAAATGAAAATCATACCCAATTTTCGAAGAATCCTTTTGCACTCATCCCTGCTGAGATCCAAAAGGGTTGGCCACACAACAGGCATTCCTGCTTCCTTTTGGTAGCCCCAAAGAGCTTGTCTTCCCTACCAAAACAAAAAACAAAAAATCAAATAACCAAAGTACCTTCAAAAAGCCACTCACCTGGAGACCCATACACACTCAGAAGTGCAATCCATCAGAATATCTCAGAATCCTATTTCACCACCACACTTTCCAACTTCTCCCAAAGAACTAAATAACCACCTGGGAGCTGACTATTCCAGCCTGTGACAGCAGAAAGAGCACAGGCTTTAGAGCCAGACACGTCTAGATTCTAGCTCCAGCTTTCAACTTAGTGGCTGTGTGACGCTGGGTAAATCAGCCTATCTGAGCCTATTTTACACTCTTGTATAACAGATGTAATTTCACCCAGTTTGCTATGAGGATTAGAGAACAGTGTATGTGAAGTTCTTATAGTGGCTGGCACGCTGTTTATTAAATAGGCGCTACTACCTGTGTAACCTTGGGCAAGTTACTTGACTTCTGTCGGCTTTCTCACTTAACGAGTTACACGAGATAAAATGTGTAAAGCTCCCAGCACGTTATGTGGGTTCATGGAACTTAATAAAGAACTTTCTCCTCCAGTCTCAGCAATGAAAGGTGAATTTACATCCTGCAGGCCTTCAAACCGTTCGCCAAAAGTTTAGATGTCAGGAATTTCCCTCGTCCTGGGAATTCCCTGGTCTAGAAGATAAAAGGACAACCGCCAGTAAAGCGCTGGGCGCTTGCACAATGCCTGCTTAGCACTCAGTAGATCTTGTAAATATTTGTTAAATGGACAAATGAACGATTGCCAAGAGTGAAATGAATGAATGAATGAGTGAATGAATGAATGAGCAAGCTCGCTGTCTAGTCTGGGAGTCAGGCCCCGAACCGTAGTAACTGCTGCACCCCGTTCCAGGCGCTGGGGCTGCTACCTCCAACTCCACGCCAGGAGATAAGCCCCCTCCCCCTCCTTCCCATAGTCCTCTCAGCTCCGAACAAACCCAGAGCGAGGAGAACTGGACTGCGCGCCCCAGCCGGCAGGATGACATAAAGAAAAGGGGTGGGGGGGAGGAGGAAGGGGCCGAGCCAGAGGAATCCGCTCCCTCCACCAGCCAGGCCCCGCCTCCCGACAGGAGCTCGGAGGCGGCCGGCGACCGCCCGAATCCAGCACCACGTCACGGCATCCCGACGCGTCCCCGCCGGCGGACCCCAGCGCGGGGCCGCCCTGCACCGGGAACCCGGGCGGCCCCGGCCCGAGCCCGCTCCGGGAAGCCGGCTCTCGCATAATCCTTCCCCAACTCAGGTGTCAGGCAGGCAAGCCCGCCCCGCCCCCGCCCCAAACACGCACTCGCTCGCAGCACCACAACAAGAGCAGCCCGCCCACCCTGCTCACCCGCGCCGCTCGGCGCCCGCCCCGATGTCAAGCCCCCCGCCCGAGCCCTTCGGGACCGGCAGCCGGTGTCAGGGGCCCCGGCCGGCATCAG
The DNA here is from genome assembly GCF_037783145.1 of Equus przewalskii. Lineage (NCBI taxonomy): Eukaryota > Metazoa > Chordata > Mammalia > Perissodactyla > Equidae > Equus > Equus przewalskii. Next base: position 67,957,324 of record NC_091836.1, read on the forward strand.
CGCCTCGCTCCCTCCTCGGCGCAGGGGACAACGGAGAGAGAGGAGGCGCGCGGACAGCCAGGCAGACGACCGAGGCCCACCGGGAGGCCCCAGAGCTGGACCCCCGGGAGCCCGGTCCCAGGCCTGCCAGAGTCCCCCCCTCAGCCCACCTCGGGGAGCCCCACGATCCCGTTAGGAGACAACGGAGGATGGGGCTGGGCGCCCCAAGCCGGGTCCGAATGCTTGGCCCTGCGTTCCTCCAGCCTGGCTAACCTGCCAGCTCTTCCCAGTACCCTGTCTGAGAGTCACCCACCTGCCCGGCCTTTCGGGGCTCATCTAAAAGGCTCCTCCGCCAAGACTAGGGGACACCAGGAATTGGGTTTGTTTGCGGTGCCTCAGAAGGGGCAAGATGGCGACAGGTATCAGGGCGCAGGCGCAGCCGCGCGCTGGCAGTCGGGAGGTGTAGTTCGCCTTTCCCGCCTTTCGCAGAGCGGACGCCAGAAGGCCTCCATGCTCCCTGCTCCTCTTGTCCTCCGCGTTTTGAAAGGGAAGGAGAGACATGGCGGGGGCGGTGCTGGGAGTTGTGGTCCGAACCCAAACTCCCTCCTCTTTCGCTCTCAGTATGCTGTCGCACGCGCAAGGAAGGCTGGGATTGTAGTTTCCTTCGCTTGTCCTCCTCACCCTCCTCCCGGGCTTCGCGCGCCTCTCCTCCGGCTGCCGTATTCCAGCCAATCGGCTGCGCTCTCTGCTACGTGTGGCGTCACACGTCGCGGTCAAAATGGCGTCGGTCGGTGGAGGGGAGTCTTTCCTGCGACCTTTACTCTAGGCGAGGTTAGGGACAGTAGGAAAGTACCTTCGTCCCTGAAGCGCCGTTGAGAATTAGGACCGAATTCCTCGGTCATGGGAGCAGTTATCGGCGGCCTCCGGTCCCCCGGGACGCAACTCAAGGAGAGATGGTCCGCGCTACGAGAACGACAGTGGACGTCGCGGTTGCCCGTAGCCGATCCCGTAGCTGCAGGTAGAGAAGGTGGACCCGGGCGTCCTCGGCTTCGGGTTCCGCCACGAGTGGAGCTGGAAGGATAGTGCCGCCTCCTGCTTTATCTGTCAAAGGCAAGAAGAAGGGATTTATTTGAGGCCCCGCGACGTGGTAGGTTCACCCTGCAGCCTTTGTTCCTATTTAATCGCAGAACAATTGTGTGAAGAAGACGTTGTTGCCCCTATTAACAGATGAGAAAAGGGGCCCGGTCTATAGTTAGTCGCGGCCATAAAATCGAAGCCAGTGTCTGGTCTTGCTGAAGATTCAATCACGTTTTGTGGTTGCCCTCCCTCTTGAATTTTGTACTTTGGGAAACGTCGGATCTGATAAAATGCTCACGTCAAAAGGGGTTTTTCACATGGATAAAAAACAGATTAGTGGTTGGCAGCGGGGGAGGGTGAAAGGGGTAAAGGGGCACATATGTATGGTGAGATAAACACTAGACTATTGGTGGTGAGCAGGATGCGGTAGCTACAGGAACTGATATAGACTAGTATACGTCTGAAATTACACAATGTTATAAACCAGTTTGACCTCAATAAAAGTTTTTTTAAAGGGGGTTTTCAGTATGCTTTCTAATGTTAACACAGTTTTCTTGCAAAATGGGGTTAATCCTACCCTGTGGGGATATTGTGATACACAACATAAAAAAGTTATTTGTAAACTGTCGACGACTATACAAATGCGTGAGACTGTTCATGTTCTTGAATGGAGGTATAAATTAGAAAGAGAAAATAAATAACAGCATTTAAGTTTCCTACTGTAATTCCCCATTAGCTAAAAATACTCTCTGAGGTCCAGGAACGTGGTTGTTGTTGAAACCCAAGCCTTCAGAAAGTCATGAAGTGAGACAGATAACCTCCAGGCTCTCCCTTCACGCCACCCGTGATCTTCCAATGCATTCTTTTCCGTCTTTCCCCCTAAATTGAGTTACCTCTTGTTTTCAAGCCAGTTAGAAACTCTTGGAAAGGTGGTAAATGAAACGATTTTGCAGTTTAACTTATATTCTTTGATTTTAGCCTTACAGCATCCCAGTGAGTCAGGTTTAATTAAGATTCCCCGCCACTCTGAGGAAACAGATCAAGAACTCACCCAACTTCACAAACGAGCTAGGAATTGAAAGGAGCTGGGCTTTATAACCGCAGATCTTCTAACTTCCAAGCGTCTTCCTCTATAACAGATAGCAAGGTGACAGGTAATGGAGTAGAAATGAAAGACAAGCGGCTTATAAAGCCGACCCTGACCGTAATAAGTAGCATATGATCAAGAGTTACTAAAGCTTATCCTGGTGCTTACTAGGTTCCAAGTCCTGTTCTAAGCATTTCACATTGATCCGTTTAGTCCTTAGAGCACCTTTATGAGGTAGAAACTATTGTCTCTGATTACAAATGAGGAAGCTGAGGCATAGACAACAGGTAAAATAGCTCGCCTAAAGTCACACATTATAAGTAAACAATAAGGCCAAGATTTAAACCTAAGCAGCTTGGCTCAAGACTCTCCTGTAGGCAGTGGTTCTCAAACTTTAGTGTTCAGTAGGAACTGCCTGAGGATCTTGTTAAAGATGCAAATTTTGATTGAGTAGGTCTGGGTAGGGCCTAATGTCCAACATTTGTAACAAGCTCTCAAATGATATTGATGCTCTGGCATCAGCTACTATCTACCACATATCCTCCTAACTGTATTTGTCTTTTGGAGCCAGAAACTGCCTTCCCCATGCTGCCTCTGACTGCTCCATATTCCCAATGTTGCCAACGTTAAATTCTCTTCGTTAAGGATCAGACCCAAATTTTACCCTCAAAAAGCGTATCCTGCCCCTGCCTTTCCCTCTAGGATGAGACAGGCTTTCCTGCCTCTGCTCATACACCAGTTACTACACATCTTGTTAGAGAACTCAGAACATTGTGTTATGGTCATATGTTTGAACATCTTCCTGACTAGACAGTGAGCTCTTTAAGAGGGGAACTTGGTTTGCACACTCTTGTGCCTAGCACGTAATAGCTAGTGCTTATCCAAGGCTTTCTCTGTTCCAGATGCTGTTACATACATTAACTTGTTTAATCTCCACAATAACCTTATGGGGATACTGTTATCCCCATTTTATGGATGAAGAAACTAAGGCACAGAGAGGTTAAGTAGTTTGCCCAAGGTAACAATGCCATGATTTCAAGGGAAGGCACTTTGACTCTGGGAAGTGTGTGGTAAATGAGAGCCACCCTCCACCTACTTCCAAAGAAGAAAAACCATAAGGCTTGATAATCTACTAGACATGAGTATAACCACCTCTAGTCTGGGAAAATGTCCTGGAGTACAATACCTGCCTCAAACTTTATTCCTCTATTGATTAAGCAGGTTTCTTGAAACAAACTTCTTCAAGTGCCTATGATCCACCATTGTAATTCTGTAGTGCTATATTGGAGAAGGTGGATTTCACCATTATGAAAATATCTGTTAAGCTCCTGTGGTATTGTAGAGGTAGGCAAGTTGAAATGGATAAGACCTTAGAGATCCATTTTCTGAATGAAAAAACTGAGGTCCAAAGAAGTCAAGAGAGTTAACCAAAGTCATACGGAGATTTCATGGCAGGACTGAGATGGAAACCAGCCCTTTTGACTTACAGGCTGTTGCTCTTTCCACTGTACCACACTGCCCTTAGAAAGTTTTGTTACCACACTGGTATAGCCAAGGTATGTACTAAAACTGGATGTTGCAAGACCAAAAAGAATAAAAATACAAATAGGATACCGAATAGTAGATCAAGATAAGTGGATTTAGGGGACAGGAAAGAAAGAAGCAAAGTAAACTGGGGGTAACTGGCAGTTAAAGATCCAGGCTCAATGGAGGATCAGAAGAGCTTTGAACGATCTACAACAGCTTCAGAAAGGAGGTGAAAGATCTGGCCACTGCCTTCTCAAGTGCCTCCACTCCTCTCCCTCACTGCCCATTAAATTCAGTAGTCTCTACTTCTGGATAGCTGACTCCATTCTCTTAGTGGACTGATGATGAGGCCTCAGCACCTGTGTGGAAGGGACCCTTTTACCAACCCTTTTCCTTCCAAGGAACCTGCCAGCACTCATGCGCAGTACATCCACCATCCTGCCACTGCTGTCAGGGTGAGCTTTCTAAAATTCAGAGCTCATCATGTCAGTCCCCTGCATAAAACTTTCCAGTGGTTCCCAGTTGCCAACAGAATAAAGTTCCAGCTTCTTTACAAGCAGACTCATGCCAATGCGAAGAAACTTCCTTACACTTCGAACCTTTTCCTAGAGCATTCATTGCTGCACCTCTTGATCTCGTCTAAAATTCGATGTTTCCTTGAGTTCACTGCTTCCCTTGAAGCCCTGTCAAATTGAGTTCTTCCTTCTTCCCACGTCTTCAATATCTTGAACCAGAAGTAAAGGCTGGCATTCTAACTTGTCGCTACAACAACCAGGCCAACTACCCCTGCGTTGAGGCTTTCACCATCAAGCCGTGCAACCTGCATTCCATCCTCATGCCATCACTTTAGGGATGAAGGGATCTTAGGAGAAGATTTCTAACAGTCTGCTGTCATCCGCTTATGCTGCCGCATCGTCCCATGTGTACTTGTACTCACCAGAAAGTTAGAAAGACCTTTCCCCGGCTCTGCCATTCCACCACCCACCTCAGTGACCGTATCCTGCACTTTGTTCTCCAGAACTGTCCCACCTCTGAAATCAGTAACCAAGATATTCCACATTCTGAACAAAACTTGCTTTTGTTCCGGATTTCTTAGTCCTTTGCCCTCACCAGACCTGCTCTTCAACTTCAGTGAACTCTGCAGTTTAGTATCCCGGTTCCAAGTCTGTTTCCCTCCTCGGCTTTACTTTCTTCCCTGTCTACTCCAGACCCCATGGCCATTTATTTCAAACTCAGTCTCATTCTTGAAAGTCAGCACTTTCAAGTCCATTCAGGCACCTCTGTCCTTCCATGTAGACCCTAAAACAGCCCTCAACCTTGGATCAGTTTCTCCCCTACATCCCTTCTCATGTTGATATATCTGTTAACTATTAGTGCGTAATAAATTATCCCAAACTTTAGTGGCTTAAAACAGCAATAAAATTATTTTTATTTCAGACAGTTTTTGCAGTTTCTGTAGGAATCAAGAGTGGTTTGGCTGAGTGGTTCTGGCTTGGGATCTCTGAGAGCTTGCAGTCATCTGAAGGCTGCCTCAAGCTGGAGGATCAGTTTGCAAAGTAGCTCACTCAGGTAGATGGCAAGTTAGTGAGGCAAGAGGTCTGTTTCTCACTATGTGGCCCACCCTGTAAGGCTACTCCAGCATCCTCCTGACACGGTAGCTGGCTCCCCACAAAGCAAATGATGGGAGAGAACTATGTAGAAGCTACAGTGTTGCAATGTGCCTATGTGTGTGCCAGTGCACAAAACCAGATTTTCTATTTGTGTGTACGTAACACACACATACCCTACATACCCTGAAAGGAAATTTATACAAAGCAGTAAATCCAGAACAACTTGATGGAAGTAAATTGAAATAATAGGTAGCATTTATTGAAGTCCCGTTGTGAAAAGAACACTTTGTGTGTGTTATCTCCCTTAAACTTCACAACATTTCCATGACATGGTAATTATTGTTCCATTTTACAGCTGAGGAAACCAAGGCCTAGAGAGAAAAATAATTTGTCCACAGTCAAATATCACCAGAAGGCTCTTCCCGAGAACACATGGATATTACAGAATTCTGTTTATCTATGGTTGCATAACAAACCATTTCTATGGCTTAAACCATTTATTTTGCTCATGAATCTCCAGTTTGGGTAGGACTTAATGGGAACAGCTCCTCTCTGCTCCTCTGGGCATCAGCTGGGGCAGCTTGAAGGCTAAGATCTGGAACCATCTGAGGCCTCGTTCATTCCCAGCAGTTGATGTTGGCTGTTGCCTGGAGTCTTTGCTGGGATTACCAGCAGGAACATCTGTATGTGGCATCGCCACGTGACCTAGGCTTCATTACAACATATGGCCAGATTCCAAGGGCAAGTGACTGCAGAGAAAGAGATAGGAGGAAACTCTTTTTTTATGATCAAGCTATGGAAGTCATAGCATTATTTCTACCAGAGTCTTGATTGGAACAGTCAAGGCCAACCAGGTTCAAAGGGAAGGGAAATAGAGTCCATTTCTTGATGGAAGCGTGGTAGAGTTCTGAAAGAACAAGTAGGACCAGAAATATTGTTTCAACCATTTTTGGAAAACATCATCTGCCACAGTCAATCCTCGGTCCACAAGTCATGTCCCTCTCGCATGCAAACATTCATTCCTTCCCCCACGACCCCCAAGTCTCTTCTCATTATGACAGCAGGTGTAGGCTGCTAAGAGGCTAAGAGGTTGCAGTCACATCATGAGATTCCATATATATCAAGTTCAAAGGCAGTGAAAAAATATAGTGATAGAAGTCTGAATACTAAGTACCTTTAGGGAGCAATTACTTGGCTCCATCTGGGTCACATGCCCATCCCTGAACTGTGGCCAGGGGAATATAGTGCCCTGATTCGCCAGGCCTAAACCACATGTTACTCTCTGGAGAAGTGGGAAGGGATGTGAGTAAAGTCAATTATTCCCAAACCACATGTACTGGGTATGAGGGTGGGCTTGGTTTCCCTTGGGAAAATTAGGGTACTATTATCAGAGGAAGGTGAAAGAGTGCTGCAGAGCAAAATCACAGATGCTTACTAAAATAAACTGTGGCAATGTGTGGTAAGTCATACAAATGTTGGGATTTTTTTTTTTTTTTGATGGGATTCCCATTTGTTGGAATAACCCAAAGTATGGGAAAAGTTAGATTTACTGAGATTTTAATTTCAGTGCTATCAAAAAATTGACAACCTAATTATCTTACAATAGGAGAGTATTTACATATCCCATTCATCTACTCAGTATGTAGTCATTTAAAATGAAAATTACAAATAATTAACATCAAGGAATATGCTTATGGTAAGTGGGAAAAGCATACACATGTAAATGTAAAAAATAATGGAAGAAAACATTGCAAAACAATAACATTAGAGAGGTAGAACTATGGATGGTTCTTTTTCCTTTATTTCCCGTTTCCTTTTAGGTATTTATATTACTGTTATGATTTAATAATATATTTTGTACAACTCCTTAGTATCTTATTAAAAATACTTCATTCTCCTAAGTATGGAGTAGAGCCAAAATAAATAAACTTGCTGCATCAGTTTAATGAATCTGGTTGAGGTCATAAAACCTCAGAGTTAGGAGAAACCTCAGAGATGTTCAATTTTACCCCTCATTTTACAGAGGAGGTGTCCAAGACCCAGAAAAGTGAAGTAACTTGTACAAAGTCCCACAGGAACCAGGGGGCAGGTCTTCTAATTTTCAGGCTGACATTCCCTACACTGATTGAACCAACCAATTAAGATTTGGAGTATTGTAAGATTGCTTTCCTGAAAACACATTCTCAAGTTCAAGTTGATATCCAGCCTTCCGTTACTAATTCATATTAAAGCAGCTATTATCACTTTTGTTGGGAAAGTGATGTTTTTAAAAGAATATTGAAAACTAATTTCATAGCCCTGTAGGTCCTTCTCTTTCACATCCTTGCACATCTTTCTTTGTAAGCAATTTAGTGAGTAAATGCAGAGGAAGCCCAGATCTGGCTAAATTAAACCAACCAATGTAAAGTCTCTTTACTTTTTTTGGGTATTGACTTCCTCATTCATTCAGTGAATGAGTGGCAGGTCCCATGCCAGGCCCTGGAGACAAAAAGATGAATAAGGTACAACCACTATCCTCCTGGAGTTCACATTTGGAAGTTAGACACATGCAGATAGCTCAATTTACCACAGGATAATGTGATAACACAGAATGTTCGTAAAGGTGTTTAAGGAGTGCTATGAGATCAGAGAGAAGATTATTTCCATCACAGGAGTCTTCATAGCAGAGGTAGCATTTGGGCCAGGCCTCTTAGGGTCAACAGGACTTCACCAGGTAGAGAAGTGAGGAGAGGGTATCAAGGCTATCACAGCAGAGGAAATAGGAGAAGCAAAGGCATGGAAGCAGAAAAGGACACATAGAATGGCAACCTCAAGAAGCAAAATGAGGGATGTTGGACTTTTAGTAGTCCTCAACTGGGAGTACTTGTCAAAATAACCTGGGGAGGTCTATCAAATTGCAGCAGATTGTGATGTACACTCTTGGCCAAAAACCTTAGATGGCCACTGAGATCTTGTCTATACCCCGAAAGTTGCTGAGCCTATCACTGCCACAGTACCTCACGAGAGAGCACCAGATCTAATAACAGAAGTTATTGCCATTTAATCCATGTTGCAACCCAAGTGGCAAAAATACTGTCTGTGCTCTGGACGATGATTTGACACTGATTAATGACTTGATCATTAGAAAGCCAAAGGGAATTGCAAATGAAAATAGAAATAAAGACATAATTTCACACATTGAGTTTTCCCTAGTTCATTTTTGGAAAGAAAAAAATGTTTTTAGGTTCACCCAAATGCTAAAGCGCCTCAGGTGAAGAGCTGATGATAATCGGTAATTATCCAAGGTGAGATCCAAGATATTTCATAAAGATGGAAATAATAACCCTGTCGGAAATGGAGATCAGCTATCGTGGGGGAGGGGGCTATAAATCCAAACATAATATCCAACTTGTCTTCACCTTAGAGAGTTTCCAGCTGTTTATGACGTTCTGCTGTGATTTGCCAGAGATGAAATGCATTTTTTTTAAACTCTGCTCCAACCAGCTGAACAAAATGTTTGGAGCCATATTCTCTTTCAAGAAGTGTGGAGCACTTGTGAAGTCTGCAGAGAAATGGCGGAAGGTGTCTGCTTGCTTGTCAGTTCCAATGAAGATCTTTTCCTTGCAACCCTAGGATTGATCATTATTTTGTAAGTGAGCTAGTGGAAGACCAGGTCAGGTCTCTCTTGGGTTGAAAGGGCACTTGTTGAGATGCTATGGGCTTTAAACTTATCACGTCAAGGCCAGCAGTTCAAATCCAAACTGGCTAAAGGCAGAGGTAATAAAGGAACACACGCTTACGGAGAGCCCAGGGAATGTATGTGTTGAGAAATGATTGTGGGAAGGAAATGGTCCAAATAATGCTTGGGTGAGTATGTGCACATGCACACGCACACACGCACACGCACACACGCACACTCACATCCTGAGCTGAGATGTGGAAAGCAGTCAGTGGTGATAACAGTTATCTCAGCAGACTCTAATGAGATTGGAGACTCCTTAAGAGCGAGGATTGAGGTTACTGAGCTCTGAATCCCCAGCACTGTTGAGTGAATTACTGAATGACACATTGAACCTGAGAAGACAGTGATATAGGTGTGTGACGATGTCTTCCCACAGTCACCAACCCCCCTACAGGCCTCTCGCAGTGCCCTGCCCTCCCATTCTTCCTGTCTGGAATGCATTTACTCCATCCCTTCTTCCACCCCCTTGCCTTTCAAAGCCTGTCAAAATTCTCATTCTTTATAGTCCATCTCAAATGTCTTTTGAAAATAATTCTCCAAGCACAGATGGGAGCAGGGCATGTTCTGGGAAGTCAGAGAGATCTGGGTTTGAATCCCAATTCCACCTCTTTCAAACACGTTACCTCACTTCTTTGTGCCTCAGTTTCCTCCAGATGGGTTTTGGGGAAGATTTAATGTGATAACGTATCTCAATGACTGGCACAGGATAGATTATCAGTGAGTAACTGTTAGTTCTCTCGCCTGGTTCACCTTCCTCTGTGAAACCCAGCTCAGTGCTTAAAAAATGTTAGCTCCCTTTGCCTGTACATTCTTTAACACTTCCCTTGGACTTCTTTCCCCCAACCCGGCACTCCCTTATCAGGAATAAATTGCTCCCTCCTCTGTTCCATAGTGCTTTGTATATGCCTCTTTTCTAGGGCTTATTATAGGCTGACGTGCTATAACTTATTGTGTTTCCCTCTAGCTGAAAACACCTCAAGGGCAGTATCTCCAGCTGCTAGCCTAGGGACTAGTGGAGAACAGACATTCCATCAATGGTCGTCTAATTGAAACAACATTCAATCCAGCTTTCCAAGAGGCAAAGCGAACGTGAAACACGTCTTCTCCCAACAAGTGCCGAATGGTCTAAGTAGCAAGGAGGAAATTCCCCTGCAATTAAGCGGTTCAGAGTTGATTGCTGTCTGTCCAGCCCAAGTGAGCAGAGCCTCCCCTTCCAGATGTCTGTTTCTTCCACTTCCAAACCAGCGCAGCCAGAGGAGCATTCCCACAGGGTAACCCAATATATCTTTTTTGGCTGGTCTGATTAGAGTGTGAAATACTTTCTTTGGAGAAAATGCACAAGAGTGAGGTTTTTCTCTGTTTTTGCAAGGGACAGAAAGTAGGGGGGGAGAGAGGAAAGTTGAAGCCAGAGGAAAATCTATTGTACCCCAGGAGATGAAGAATCCATGTAGCCAACACAACAGATATCGTCCTGGGTCAAAACTTCAAAGCCTGAGCCATACTCCATACCTTCGCATTTATCCCAGGAAAAGAATTAAACAGAAACAAAAACAAAAACAAACTTCCCCAGAAGCTATTCTTTGCAATGATATCTGTACCAATGAAGAACTGGAAACAACCTAAAAATTCAACCCAATTTGACACAATACTTACTGAACTACTAAATGCAAAGGCACTAGAGTTAAGGAGATATTGGTGAAGTTAGACTTCTAACCTTAGTCTGTTCTTCTATCCACTCAATTATTTTCAGCCTTGGGAAAAGCATAGTATTTTAGTCAATGTTCAAATAAGGAAGCAGAACTACTATGAGTTGTGGGATAAGGGACTTATTCATTATAGGAATTAGAACTTACCCAATTGTGGGAAGAGCTGTGGAAGTGCCCTCTGAAAATGGAGGGATGAGGATCAAGGGATCATCAATCAGTCAATCCCAGAAAACACTAAGCACATCCAGCTGTGGAGAGGCAGCTGATGGAGAAGTCTACGGAAGGAGTCTGTGGGTCCACAGCCAAGTGTCTGGTGGTGGGCTTGGAGCAGGTATTAGCCAGCAGAGTCAGCAGTCAGGAAGAGCTGCATGTAGAGTGGAGGAGAGTGAAGACAAGCTAGAATCTGCTGGCATCTCCATGCCTGTTGTTGCTGTAACCATCTCCTATGAGCTGCAGAGAGTAATGGCTGCTGATTCACTTTGGCTTCCCAAATCCCAAGCCACTATCTTTATTGACCAACTTTAACCTAGAACCATACAGTTGTAGCTTAACTAAGCTGACACACACAAAATTTCCTCCATCACCACATATTCACATCCATCTTCTTCCAATTTTCTACAATGGAAAAAGAGTAGGCTTTTAAGTTGAACAGGCCTGAGTCCTAATCCTGGTTCTGCTCCTGCCTAGCTGTATGACCTCAGGTAAATTACCATTTCTGGGCATTAACGGATCGGGAGCCCTTCCTCTGTGCTACCATAGCCCCCTGTGCTTCTCTCTGTTGTCACATTTATTTCATTTTCTTATCATTATTTATTTATGTGTCCATTTCCTCCACCACACCACAAGCTCAAGCATAGGGATAGTATCTGATTCTGCTCTATGTTTAGAGTACCTAATGGTGCCTAGCACAGAATAGATGCTCAATAGATGTTTACTGAGAAGGAATCCTTGAAATGGAGAAGAGAATCTTGTCAGACTATCAAGCTGAGAGTGGAGCCCAGTAGTAAGAAGTTAAGGCAGTGAGATCCATCTCTGTCCCTGTCACATCTCAGCACCCTGTAAAAACAGGCTCCAGATGCCCTTACCTCATCCATAGCTTCTATCATAAACCGTTCCACTTGCCAGCCTGTTTTAATCCTCCCCTTTCCTGACTCCTGAGCTTGTCTTCTGTTTGTCACCTGCTATCACCTCTTGGACCTAGTACTCGAAGTGTTCAGGCGGCTGGCTCTCTAGCTTGTCTGAATTTTTATTTTCCCCTCTGATTAAACTATTTTTACTTTCTTGGCACATTTCTGACTCTCCTACCGTAGGTTCCCAGGGCACAAACTATGAAAGTCTCTACCCTCAGGGAGTTCTCGGGCTGACAAACGACAGACAAGGAAACCAGCAATTCCAGGACAGCGTGGTAAGAGGCCTGGTTGAAGTATATTCAGGGTGCTATGGAAGCATAGAAAGAATGAAGAGCACCTAATCTTACAAAGAGAAGGGTAGCTGTTGGAAGGAAATATAGTTTGATCTGAGTCTTTCGAGATTCCCAGGCGGAGAAAAGGAGGATGTGCATTGCAGACAGAGACCAGCAATGCAGAGGTGAGAAGATAAGAGAGATCAGGGCCTGGGGGCTGCAGGTGGGTTGATGTGGTGGAAAGAGCATGGAGGCACAGTTGGAAAGTGGAGGGAAATGAGCCAACATTTTAAAATTGGGAGATTTCACATAAAATTCTGGATCTCTAGCTTCTTTTGAAAAATCAGAAGATCTGGCCTCACCAGGCTCTCATTCCTACCTGAGCTGAGTGTTGTTTGTTCTTCTTAGATGCCATACATGTTTGGTAACTAACTAGTCTCCACCACGCCTTTTGTCATCACACTTGCACCCTCGTCTCTCTTTAAGGGGAGAAATATTTCTCAGTACCTATGTCTCTGTGAAAAGTGGAGAAGTGGAGGTTAGACCACAAGAGCCACGCATTCCAAAAAATGGGGAATGACATGTTTCTTTGTGGAAGTGAAGAAACAAGTGTATCTCCTAAACCCAGTCCCTTTCACTGGTCTATGTTACCTGCAGGGCTTGCTGTATAGAGTGATGACTTCATGGGGCCACCTCACTTTTCATAAAACCTCGCAATGTTCACAGACCATCAAGAAGGGATGTGCCAGGAGTGCTAGCCTCAAAGAAGGTGTAGGAGACATGTACAGGTCTGGAAGCCAACACTGACTCTCAGAGCCTCCAATAGGTGATGAATCAAGTAGAAAGAAATCAAGAGGATTCAGAAAAGGGCTTGTCCATGGCCCAAAGGCAGCTCATGGCAGGAGTTCTCTGCAGCCAGTGACAGCAGGGGGATATTGCTATGCAACCCTCACTCCCAGATCCAGAGCTGAAAGACGGAGCTGTTCCCAGTAATCAAGCAGAACTGGCCCAGCTTCTCAGTAAGAGGGTTACTGGATCCTTCAGAAACCCCCCTGGTCCTCACATCCTGGGACTGCACTGCACTTCCAAGTGTCTAAGGCGTCCAGCCCTCCCAGAGCCTGGAACTCCTGCTCTGAGCTCCTCACAGCTGGCTGAGAAGAAGCCGCTTGGGCTCCTTTGGGGCCTCCTGTCTTCAGTGATGATTCTCTGCAGCTCAGCTCTGGCAGTCTTACCTCCTTTCCCTGTGTAACTGATCCCAGTCCTCTGGCTCTGTCAGCACCTCTGCTGCGTACATCATGACATGTGTGAGCCTTGAGCCGGCGGGGACCCCTCAGAGTGAGGTGTGAGTTTCCTCCCAGGCCATTGAAGCTGCTTTTCCACGGTATGCCAGACATTTGGGCTCTCTTAGTTGGAAAGCAGTGCCTTTACTAGGTCATCAGGGAGAAGGGATCCCCTAAGTCTTCAAATTGATGTCCCTGCTCCCCATCTTTTCTCACATCAATTCTGCTTGTATCTGCTGAATTAATGTACAATAAAGCATAATGCTGAGTATGTTATGTTTCTGATCAAAAGCCTTCATTTGCTCTTCATTTCCTCCCAAAATTATTTCTTACCAAATTCAAATTCAAATTCATCTGCCCTGGCATGTTGGACCTTTCCCAGGATGACCCCAAATGCTTTTTCTAGGCTTATCTCCCAGTATGAACACCAAATACTCCAGCCAGAATAACACTTGCCATTCTCTGCAGCCATGGAGTTTTCTTGCCATGGTTCTTCCCTTCCTACCTCCCCGCCCATTTCGACCTGTCCAAAGCCCACCTGTTCTACAAATCTCATCTCAAGGCCACCTTCAATGTCCCTAATGGCTCTACTCACACTCTACTACTTGCTTGAGGTTCCTGCCACACATTGTGTTTTCCTTGTTAAAGCCAAGGCATAGTTTCCTTATTTTAATTATGTGGCCCCATGCCCCAGCTTTCTCACTAGACTGAGCTTAGCCATGTCCTGGACAGGGCCTAGTAAATGCAAGATGCTCAGAAATATTTATTTGAATTGATTGTGTTCCTCCTTCCTGCCATGTTTTTTGGTAGATTTGACAAAAAGCCTTTCTGGTACCTCTCATGTAATCCTAGACTCTTTAGGAAATGAGTGGATCTGAGCTGTCATTTGTCCAATCCTGCATTTGATGATAGGAATCTCTTCCTGACATCCCTATCAGGGATGCCAAGTAATTTATCACTGGGGCAGTTGGAAAAGTGGTTGGGCTCATCCAAGTGGGACTAAATACCTGGGGCAAGTGAGGAATTTCATGTAAAGAAGCACCAAAGAGAGCACTGGTGTCTCATTGTGTCTCACTGGGGGCCAGGCTGTCTCTTTCAACAGATGTTCTCAAGCCCCAGTAGCAGGAAAGGCCCAGTCGACTGGTAATGGGGGACCCAGGGCAAGCCAACTTGTGTGTCTGGGTCCCTCTCACTTGCAACCATCCTGCCCTGCATCCTGTGGCTGCCTCTCCTTATCCAAACGGGGGCCATCATATTGTAAGTACCATACATCATGGATTCAAGTTTCTTGAAATATCTTCCTAGCAAAATCTGGAAGAAAAAGCACGGTCTTTGGAGCTAGCCAGACCAGGTTCAATTTTCACTGTCTGGCTAACTGTGATGTTAAGAACTCTGGCTCTGGAGTTAGGGAGAACTAGAACTACTCTACCATTTCCCATCTCTGTGACTTTGGGCAAATTACCCAACTTCTCTGAGCTTTCATTTTCTAATATGTAAAATAGGGACAATGACACAATCCTGCTTGATTTTTTGGAGACAATTAAATGAGAAAGTACATGTGTGTCAGCTAAAATGTCTTCAGCTGTAAGTTAACAAAAACTCAAAATAGCTGAAGCAAAAAGGAAAATGTATTATGTCACACAACAAGAGGTCCAGAAGCATGGAAGGCTCAGGACAGGTTAATTTGTCAAGGATCCAAGTTTTTTCCACCTTTATGCTCTTCCAACCTCAGCTAGTAGGTTTTCCTATGCTGTTTTTCCCCATGATCATAATAGGATGGTTGCCACAGTTCCAGGCATCACATCCAGACACTACAGTATGCAACAGAAGAGGGTCATCTCTTTCGTTTGTGTTTTCTTGAGTAAGAAAACCTTTCCCTGGTATTTCAGTAACAGAGGGCTGGGCACCTGTTCTCTGGGCCATCCTGGCACATCTGTCAAGGCTCTGGAATCCCCCTCCCCAGCCATACTCTCCAAGCCCGCTGTCCCTGGTCTTTTTTTTTTTTTTTTTTTTGAGGAAGATTAGCTCTGAGCTAATATCTGCTACCTATCCTCCTCTTTTTACTGAGGAAGACTGGCCCTGAGCTAACATCCTTGCCCATCGTCCTCTACTTTATATGTGGGACGCCTACCACAGCATGGCTTGCCAAGAGGTGCCATGTCTGCACCTGGGATCTGAACTGGTGAACCCCGGGCCGCCGAAGCGGAACGTACACACTTAACCACTGCGCCAGCGGGCAACCCCGATTCCATCTTTTAAATAACCCTGAAATTGTTACATGCTTCTGTCTTCCCACTGTCACCACTCTGTTTCAGGCCTCCAGCATCTCTTGGAGTAATGTAGCAGCTTCTTAACTGGTCTCTCAGCCCTGATGTTATCCTCCAGCATGACATTTCTGAAGGAGAAAGCTGACATGTCATTCATGCACCTGAAACTCTTTTAGAACAGGTGGCCCTGCTCGCCTGTGCAGCCTCATCTTTTGTCACTTTCCCTTCAAATTCTGGTCTCTGGTCACTTGGAATGACCGGCTGTTCCTAAACAGACCACACTGTCTCTCTCCTTCGTAACTTTGCCCATGCTACTTCCTTAGCGAGGAGCAATGCCAACCCCACTCCCATCCTCACCTGGAAAACCCCTCCTTGTCCTTCAGGATGAGGTTCAAGACAGCATCTCCTCTTTCTGCACCTCCTACCCACAGCTCAAGTGATCCGGAAGCAACTTGCACTTATTTCTATCATTGCATTGATCTCCCTGGATTGCGACTGTCTTTTACTGCTCTATCTTTACCTCGAGACTGTGAGACTGTGAGTTGAGGGCAGGGTCCCCCAACTTATTCATTGCTCTGCTCTCAGATGAGTAGAGGGTGGAAGTGTTATCGCTGCACTGGAGTCTTATCAGGGAAGGGGAGCTCTGCAATTTCCAGTTGCTATGGGTGTTATGTGGAGCCCCCAAAGCATCACAGACTCATTTACCCTCCCCCCCCCCCTTTAATCCCCAGAATCCCAACCACAACAAAATAGCATGATGACTGACTTCCTTGGGAGACTTCCAGCAAGCAGAGCATTTCAATAAACAAACAATAAAAGTGTGGAACAAATGGGAGAGGGAAATGTAGGCCCCCAAGAGGAGGATTGGAATCCAACTTGGCAAGAGGCTGTGAATACTTCTAAGGCAGATAGATTTATGATTCGGAATTTTGTGTTTCCACACGGACCTTGCCTGCTTCAAGTAAACTAACAGGCAGGCTGGACATAGAGTCAAAGTGATTAGGAGGAGATAGAAGCCCTAGATTCGTTTCACTTGGAAAGAGCTTTAAATTTTTACATTCTGTCTTCAAACATAGGAGTCCTGAATGGTCTTAGCGGGGTACAGGTGCCTTTATGCACATGTGTGCTCTTTCTCTCTTCCTCTCTCACTCAACACACACACACTTCTGTATGCAAGGACTGGTTTTTTAAAAAACTTAATCACATTCCCATGCTTCCCCAAGAAATTAGATAGATAGAAAGGAGACCCATAAGCTTCTTTTTAATTTTTCTGGAGATCAGGAGGATTTAGGCATTCCAGATTCTCCTGTTTGTCTGAGTCGAACCAAATGTCTCCATCCCAAGTCTCAGGATCCCATTTCTTCCCATTTATGCCCTAATTTTCATCTAAGAAAACTGGGGAAGCTGTGAACTGTACTAGCATTATAATTCTGTAGCCACAGGATCAAAGTTTGGGTCTGATTTTCCATTACACCAGTCCTGAAGCTATAATAGATAAAAAAATATTTTAGAGCCATAGTAGAAGCTCTCAAGTTCTTGGAATGTGCTTAGAACTGAGAGTTTAGAAGTATGAGCTTGTAATTTTCTTTCAATAAGCCCTCCAGTGCAGTGAGAAGCAGCCAACCCATCTCAAAATCCGTATAGTCACAATTCCCGCCGTAACAGTCCATTTCAGCAGTAATTTGGTCTCCCAAAGATTTGCCTTCAATAGGTGTTTCATTCTACGTATTCACAGGTGTTAGTTTAAGTAATTCTCTTGCTATTGCATGCCATGGATTACTAGTTACTGGGAGAGGCAGTCCACCAGGGGCCCCAAGTGTCCCTATACATCCTTGCTGAGTGTACCTAACTGCAAGGCCTAACCATGCCCTGACCCTGAGTATTTCTGCAACTAGTCTCAAAGGCAATTAAGTAGGTCAAGGTGACCACAACATGACTACTGTACAACTATTCACTCCTTAGGGGAAGGGAACTAGCTTGTTGGCTGCTTGCTGTAAAATGTTCTGAGTCCTTGGCCCCAGGTTCCTCAGTGACAATGCAAACCCATTGCATGCATAGTTGCCATCTGGGCCCATTGCATTGCCCCATGGGCCTCGAGGGCAAGGAATCCAGCTGTACCATGCTGTTGCTCCTGCTGTTTACGGTGCTGTGAAATAAACTGTCTTTCTCTGGTCTGCTGAATCTTTTCGTCTACTTTCATCACCCATGGAGTGTGGCAAGCCAGCTTGGAGTCCTGTTGCTCCTTGCCATCTTCCAAGAGGTTGGGGTTCTTCCTTGACACAGTATTCTATTTTCCACTGGCAACGAGGTCGTCACTGAATTCAAGCCTGGTCAGGTCATATAACAATCCGAGAGTCCGTCTTTGAGGGTCAGTTTCCCATGACCACTTTCTGTATCAACTACCGTATTAGCCAGTGCTCTGTCAGAAAAACAACTCATTCTAGACTTGTGCTGTCCAGCCACGTGGGGCTGTTTACATTTAAATTATTAAAATTAATCATAATTAAAAAGTCAGCTCCTCAGTCACACTAGCCACATTTGAAGAGCTCAGTAGCCACATATGGCTAGTAGATACTGTATTGGTCAGCACAGTTGGGGCTTTCTCTCATCACGGAACACTCTATGGGACAACACTACTCTAGATCATTGCAAGCAGAAAGGGATTTAAAGAAGGAAATTGTTTACAGAGATGTTGGGCACATGGGAGTAGCCCAAGGAAGAAAGGGCTTAGAAGGGTTAGAAGAGAAAAAGGGAGATCAGGGAGGTGCTGCCACCCTAGGTGAAGCTGGCACACAGTAGGTCTGCTAGGGCTGCTGCTGCTGAGGAGGAACTCAGCGCTTGGTGGTGCTGCTGCTGGAGGCACCACCAGAAAGCAGAGCCAGACAATGGCTTCTTCCCTCCACATGCCCTTCCGTCTCCTGCCAACACCTTCCATCTGGCAAAGGCGTCTACAAAAATGTAATTTGCAAGTTTCCACACTTCCTGTAATACTAAAGAGAGCAAAGAGGGTGGGAATGTATCTTATAACAAACAGACAAATAACCGCAGAGTAGGGATTTCACCAATAATAATATCATTAGAAGGTGCCAGGCTCTCACCCTGTAACTTACATCCCTTCCCTTATCTCTAGCAACTGCCCCTGCCCTTTATGTTCCAGCCATATGGAATTGTTTTCAATTCTGCTCTGATGCCTTTTGGTGTTGCTCCTCCTTGAAACTTGCATATACTGTTCTCTTTGACTGGAACATGCTTTCCCTTGCTCTTCACATAGCTGGCTCTTCTCATCCTTCAGCTATCAGGTCAAACGTCACCTCCTCAGAGAGCCCTTCCATGACGTTGCTAACCTATCTAAAATAACCTCATCCTCCCCACCTGCCACCCTGGCCATTTCCCATCATGCCGTCTTGTTTATTTCATGGTCTGTGTTTCTACTGAAAATTATTTTCTGTGTTTATTATCTGTTTTTCCTCACCAGAATGTAAGCTCCGGGAAGGCAGGGGCCTTGTCTGTGTTGTCCAGTGCTGTGTTCTCAGCATTTAGAATGGTGCCTGGCAAGTAAGAGGCACTTGGTAAATGTATGTCGTGTGAGTGAATAGTTTCTATCCATCGTTCAGGTCTGAAATCCTTCCTGTCTCTCTACCTGGGTGAGGTGTTTCTGCTAGGTGTTCCCATAGAATTCATACTTCTACCATTATAACACTTAAAACAACTGTAATTACTTGTATCTGACCCCTTGCTAGAGTGTAAACTCAGTGAAAGCAAGGACATGTCTATCTTATTCACAGTTGTGTCCCCAGTGCCTAGCAGGGTGCCTAGGATATAGCTGAAGTGAGAAATTACCTGATGGATTTGGTCATCATATTGTCCTATCAAAGAGTTTAGAAGAAGATTTAGTGATGGGTATATAGAAACTAAGCAAAAGAAAATAACAAGACAATTATTAACTCTAGGAAAAACTAAAATCTTGCCAAAAATGAAAATATAACCACAAAGGCCTACACAGCTTGGCTGTGAATAATATTTATATAATCACAGTCAGGGCCAACAGGACTGTGTTAGTTATATTAGGTTCTGTTAGTTGTTGAAATTTTTCTATACTTGTTAGGAAATAGCAGTTACCTCAAGCTCCCTAAGTACCCCACTGCCACTTCTCCAGCTGCCACTGCTCCCCGTCTTAGAATTCCTTGAACTTTCTCAGGATCCAGCAACTAAAGAGATAATACCTGAGACAGTCAGGGCTCCAGAACCTTGTCAAGAAGACAGCATCTGTTTGAATCAGTCAGTGCCTGTGGCAATCAGCAACCTCCAGCCCGTCCTGGGCACTACCTTTGGCTCCCAAAGAAGGCTTACTTCAGTCCTGCTTGCTACACCTACCTGGGCCCGGGGAGCCCTGCACAGGAACCATCCAGGGACTGTTCTGGTACCCACCAGGCTTCCAGCCAATGGCTGGCCTGCCTCACCTCCCACACATCAGCCCCTGCCCCCTGAGTATTTTGCTTTCTCCCAACACGCTCAGACCTCACCAGGAGAGACGGCAGTCCTGGAGAGGATGCTGGCATCTCAGAGGGAAAATATTTTTAATGGTACTCTTGGTCATAATATGTAAATACCATATAATGATTTAACCAAAATTGTGATGTAGTTATATCGGAGGATGGAGCAGGGAAGTGGTGTTAGAGAAATCTTCCATTGTTCAAAATCAGTAGATAATTTCTGAACTTAAAAATCAAGAAACAACAATAGTGGTACACTATTTGGAAGACAGAAGTAAACACTAAAAGAAACAGCTGAAAGAGTTGAAGTGCCCAGTTGTCTCTGAGGAACAGGGCTTGGGGTGCAGACAGAAGGTACAGGATCTACTGTTGCTTATTATAAGCCTTAGAGAGAAATTTGACTTTTGAGCCATGTACATATTACTCTTTTTTTCTTTTTTAGGAGACTATTGCAGGAACGCTCATGAGAGGTGATGGCCAATGGTGATGGCAATGAGACGGAGATAAGAGGATCCAAGAATATTTAGGATATGAATTGGCGTAACTTGGTAATTGGCAGTGCAGAGGAGGAGGGAGGGGGAGGGGGGGAGAACCACACAGATTTGGGCATGCAGCTGGGCTTAGGGGATGACTGTCTCGTGATGAGCACTTGGATGCCAAGGGTCCCTCCAGGCTCCACATATAGCAAGAGTGACTACTCTGCTTAGAGAACTGGAACTAGTCCATGAGAAAGCGGTATTTGAGCTGGGTCTTGAAGAGAGTATGGAAGTTTCCAGTGCCACAAAGCGTGAGCTCTATGGTAAGCGAATGCGCTAAAGGAAGGATATTCTTGGACAAGGGTGATGGAGAATAACAGGAAGTACAAAGGCACAAAAGTGTGGGAGCGTCATTTTGAGGGGAAATAGTGAGTTGCCCCATGTGGCTGCAGTGTGGGAGGCAAACTGGGGGAGAAAATGGTGGGAAATAAAGCAGGAATGGGAATTTGTGGCGAGAGCCCAAAAGTCTATGTTGTAGTCCGAGTGGTCCTCTCCCCTGAGCTGATGGCAAAATAACAGGTACAAACTTCTGAGAAACAATTCAGAAATACACACGAGAAGCCATTAAAATGTGTCTAACCTCTGTCCTAGTGATCCCGATCCTGGGGATTGTTCCTAAAGAAGTACTTTTCTTAAAGGATGGAGTGAGTAATACACATTAAGATATGTATTGCATCATTATTGGAAATAGTGAAAAATTGGAAAACAACCAACATCTCCATCAGAGGAGAATACTTAAGTAAAAGATGGTGCATTCATCCAGTGAATAATAAATACACAGACTAGTGTGCCTGTAAGAACTTAGGTGGGCTTTCCAGGAGGCCTGCTTGGCCCAGGTGAGAGGAGAAGGTCCAATGTGTGCAAGAGAGTAAGGGTGGAAGCAAAGCGGACCCTAGGTCAACCCCAGCAAGGCCATGGGAAGGGGACCCTAGGTCAACCCCAGCAAGGCCATGGGAAGGGGACCCTAGGTCAACCCCAGCAAGGCCATGGGAAGCGGACCCTAGGTCAACCCCAGCAAGGCCATGGGAAGGGGACCCTAGGTCAACCCCAGCAAGGCCATGGGAAGGGGACCCTAGGTCAACCCCAGCAAGGCCATGGGAAGCGGACCCTAGGTCAACCCCAGCAAGGCCATGGGAAGGGGACCCTAGGTCAACCCCAGCAAGGGCATGGGAAGGGGACCCTAGGTCAACCCCAGCAAGGCCATGGGAAGGGGACCCTAGGTCAACCCCAGCAAGGCCATGGGAAGGGGACCCTAGGTCAACCCCAGCAAGGCCATGGGAAGGGGACCCTAGGTCAACCCCAGCAAGGCCATGGGAAGGGGACCCTAGGTCAACCCCAGCAAGGCCATGGGAAGGGGAGCTTCCATTTATTGGGCGTTTCCATTTTAGCATCTCATTTCGTCCTCACAGTAATCCCATGAGGGTGATACTAATACCATCCTTATTTTACAGACAAGGACCTGAGCCTCAAAAAGACAAAGTAATCTGCTCAGGGCCATCTAGCTTCAAAGTAGAGGAGTTGAGATTTCAACCCAAGTCTACATGATGGCAGAGCAGTCAGTGCTTTTCCTGTGTACCATGATGCCAATTGTCAATGACGGCCAAGTTATCCATAGGATGTCCCTTTTACATGGCCCTGGCATCTTTCTCTGGTCTTGGGGAAACAGGGCCAAGCCTGTGTGGACACCAGGGGTTGGCAGTAAGTAGTGAAAAGGAAAAAGCTGTGTGATATAATGCTGAGCAATAAGACTATGTAACTCTATCAGTGATAAAAGCTCCCCCAAAATTATGCTCACAGTCCACAGCAGGAAGGAGAAATGGAAACAGATAACGTATGAGTGAGTGCTTTTTCCTCTTTCTCTTATTTTTGGGGTTTCCATTCTTATCACTGTATTATTTGCACAATAAAAAAACAATTTACAATGAAAAATGGAGAGACTGAGAAAATATGAGTCCCTGGGGTGGGCCCATGGCCATGCCTTGAGTCCAGCTGCAGCTCCTGGCCTTCCAAAGCCATTCTGATGGCAGCACTCATAAAGAAGAAGTTGGCTGCTTCTAGACAAAGGGGGGAAGGAGAGAACCGTAGTGTGTGACCCATGCCAAGAGGCTTTGGGTCTTTGCCGTCATGCTTCAGATGTTGGTGTCATTGCTACATCCATGTGAAGCTCTAACCTGGGCTGGGGAGTTGTAGCTGTGACCAGTCCTTCCCAGCCCAGGCCCCTTTGCATCTGATGGTCGTTGAGGTTCCCTATTCATTTTCATTGTTGGCTCTCCTGCCTGCGGCTTGAGTTTGGCCTTGCTGGAGGAAGGGCCAGTACAGGATTTTCTCTGATTAAGGGACAGAGGCCAAGGTGACCTCAGCCAGCAAAGAGAACAGTGAAACAGCAGTATTCATGCCTGGGCTTCAGAGCTGGGGCCCAGCAATGTTTCTTTTGTTCATGCTAACACCCCACATCTCATTTGATTTTATTCTGTTCTCTAGATCACCATTCCTTTCAGGATTCCATGCATTTGCCCATGCTGTTCCCTCAGTCTGGAGTGCCCTTTCTCATGCTTCCCAACAAAGCCTCACTCTGCCCATCCTTTAACAACATTTCCTTGATGAAACTTTTCCCAATTTCCTTTTGGGGAATGAATCATTCCCTCCTCTGGCTCCCACAGCACTTGATTTGTATCTTTCCTGTGGCAATTGTATTTTTCTGCAGTATGTTATAGTTATTTATGTCCACGTCTGTTTCTCCTACTAAATAGTGAGCGTCTCAAGGTGGCCAAGGAACACATTTTACCCAGCTCTGATTCCCCCACAGTATGGCCGATGTTTGGCATATGGTAGGTGCTCAATCAATGTGTGGAATGACATTAGAGTACAATGGCTGAGTTCTTCTTCTTTCTGCATCATGGACTCTCTGGGAAAGCTGTTGAGACTGTAGGCAGATGACCAACTGATTTTATATCCATTTCTCTCCTGTGCATTTTGAAAGGGACAAGAAGAGGAACAGAATTAAAGCTATCTGTGGATCCATAGCCCAGAGATTTCAGCCAGAGGTCCTTAGAGGCGTAATAATATGAGTAATAACTAACATGTGCAGAGACTTTTACTTACACTCTCACACCCTTAACTCTGCCAGGTCTCACGGGGACTCTAGGAAGTAGGCTGGGTGGGCAGTATTTGGCTTGTCCCAACGTTACAGCCCAGGAAACCAAGGCTCAGAAAAATGAAGTGATTTGCTCAAGATTACATCACCTCAAAGTAGAACTGGGATGACTCGAACCCAGATCTGTTGACTCCAAACCCCATGCTCCTGGGACTGCAGAGGTGACAAGGACACGGGATCTCCTCTTCTTGATAAACCTTTGCAGAATGAAGGAAGGAAGCCCAACTCTGGGAAGATGGTGGCATGGGAGGACTCTGAACTCATCCCCTCCCATGGACACAACAAATCTACAACTACCTGTGGAACAACTTCCTCTGAGAGAGATCTGGGAACTGGACTAAAAGAATCCCCACAACAAAGGACAACACTGACAGGGGTGCAGGAGGCAGGAAGCCCATCATTTAACCCTTGATAAGGTGCGCCCGCCTCAGGCCCCAGTTATTACCTCCTGCACGTTTACCTGTTCCTCCAGGGGTTTGGCTCCTCAGGGGTAGGGACCATGCCTTCTCCTTTATTTCTCTCCCCAAACCTCAGGTCTTTGGCAACCCCTACACTTTTGTTGGGTCTTGGTCTCCATTTCTGTAAAGAGAGGAGGCTGAGCCAGAAGTTTAAATTGGGTCACATTCCCACCAGCGTCCAGCACAGAGCCTGGCCCACAGTTGCCATCACCCTCCTCATGGACATCTCCCAGCTCCAACACTAGAGGCCTCCAGGATTCCAGCTGACATGATGGAGTGTGTACCCCGCACGTTGCAACCTCTTCCCAGGCTGGCTGCGGAAACAGAGCCTCCTCCAGACAGCAGGGCTGCTCCGCTCACGCGGATCAAGTTGGGAGCCTCATTAGTCATGTCAGATGACATAGTTAACACTCGGGGCAGGCACAGCCAGTTCATCAAAAGCTCCTATGTGCCTGGCTCCATCGCTGCAGCTGAGGAACTACTGTATGTGGAGCAGGCAGCACATCAGAGGAGCAGCGCCAGAGCACTTCCAAATTGGTTTTGATTAATTGCATAGACATGTCTTTAATTGGTGCCAGGATAGCGGCCAGAGAACTTATGGGAAAGCAGGATGTTATGCTTTCATTCCCTGAAGTCCCATAAAGCAATGAAAGATGAGGAACAGAATCACCGCTCGTTGAAAATTTATCGACCGTGCAGACCTAGAAAACACAAATAACTATCTGAATCGAAACCTAACCTCATTTTCCCAACTCATTGGAAGGCATGCATGTCCCCCTCGGTGCCCCTGCCTGCCTGCTGAGATGTACAACTGAGCAAAAGGTGTGATTTCTAAGAAATGAGTGCTGTAGCCCAGAGACGGCACATTCAGCTTCCCCCAGATGGGCGCGGGGGTAGCTGGGAAGGCCCCTCCCCTCAGAGCCGGCTCAGACTCCGTTTCTATGAGCTGATATCAGAGGCTCATTCATTTCGGGTGAAGCATTCGTTCTCCATTCATTCTTTCTTTTCCCCCCGTTGGAGATTTAAGACCCGTGTATTGAGTGTGTACATATACAAAGCACTTTTCTGGCGGTGTTGGGAATACAGATGGAGTCAAGTGCAGACCCTTCCCTCAGGGAAATAGCTATCTAGGGGAAAAGAGGGGACAGATCCACAGATTAACTAATGGGTGAAGGGAGGCACCACATAGAAGATGAAGCATTGGGATTTGGCATCAAGAGGACTTGGGTTCAGATCTTAGCTCTGATTCTTATTCCTAAGCCACCTTGGAAGTCACTTTGATTCTCTGAGTTTTAACTACAGAATAGGATAGTAATACTTGCACATGGCGGTGGGGAGGCTTATAAGAATCAGCAGAGGTGAAAGGACCCAGCACAGGGCCTGCCACTCATGAGTAAATGGTTGCTAATTCTGAATAAGCTTCACCAGGGAGGTTCTGATAGAGTGCTATGGGAGAGTTCATATATTCAAGGAACAGATGTTTACTGATCGCAGCCCCTGTGCCTGGATCTGTGCCCAGGGATTTAGTTAGCAAGAGGGAGCGGCAATGCTAGAGTATGGTAAGAATGGCAGACTGTTACAGGTGTGCCTCAGAAGTCTACTCAGAGTCCATGGGCGGGAAAGGAGACAGTGGTCCCCTCTATCTGGGGAAATCAGGAGAGATTTGCCCGAGGAGGTGATGCTCGAGCCAGGTCCTAAAAGATGAGGTTTTCGTTTGCAGATAAAGCAAGAAAGGGGATTCCATGCTCAATGCCAGAGTTTCCTTCCTTTTGTTCCTAGAGCAAGCAGAGGTTATCCCCTGGGATCTTGGAATCTGCTCTCTTTATATGGAAAGGTCTTCCCCTGATTTTCCCACAGCTGACTCCTTGACATTCATAACCTGATGTTTTCTTACTTGTTCCTTTGTTTTTTGTATGTCTCCCCTGCTAGAATGACAGGTCCACAGGAACATGGGACCTGGGCTGGCTTTTTCTCCACTCTATGACAACATCTAGAACACTGCCTGGCATGGCGTAGGCACTCAAGATCTGTTTGTTACATGAGTAAATAAATAAACAACAGGAGGCACAGGAAGGAATACTGCAATCAAGGACTTATAAGCACAGTGCCCGGTGTACAGCGGGCATTGAAGTTTTTTCTCATAAAATTGAACCACGAGGAGTGCCTGAAGCACAGACCGGAGGAATTGAGCTGCACCTGAAGGCAGAGAAGGATGACAATGTGATGGGGATGTTGGGGAGGGCATCAGAAGGATTAAGTCAGATAACTTTTAAATCTCTATCAACGCTGAGCTTCTAAGGATTTCTCCCAAACACATCAGCTCTTGCCATGCTTCCTGGCCCCCTCGCTCACTCCCTTCCTTTCCACTCCACCCTGTCTGGAGGCTGTAAGGACCTCTGACACACCATTTCCTGCCAATGTAAATGATGGACTGATGTGTGATGCTCGTTCTCAGTTTTTACCATGCCCCAGGTGGAGATGGCCCCATCACTGAGGGTGGAGGCCCCAAGCACAGCCAGTCTTTCCACAGAGTGGCAAAAAAGGGGGAATTGTTTACCGACCAGCCCCTTCCTGGCCCTGCTCCCACATCATTTTATGTCCTCTGGTCCTGGATCAGCTCCTCAGTTGGATGCACCCCAGTTCACTTGCTGGAGCACTGATGTGTGACTGTTTAACTGCCGCTGCTTCCTGTCTCAGGGATCCTGGGCTTCAGGGACCATGGGAAAGAGACAAGAAAGAGAGCTTTATATGAGGTTAGCTTTGACAGTAACTAACTTGCACTTACATAGTGCTTAACAATTTACAAAGCCCTAGAGAACTCCTATTCATCCTTCAAGACCCTGCACAAATGTTACCTCTTTTCACCAACCTTCAACTCTTCCAGGCAGAGCTAATCCTTCCCTGCACACTTTGCAAAACCTCCATTATAGCCCTCATTACCTTGTAATTAATTTGTTTGTATACGTGTCTCATTTCCTCCATTAAACCATCAGCTCCTTCCAGGCAGATCTCATCTCTTCCAGTAAAACACATTTCTTTCTTTCTTAAAAAATAATTTTCATTATATATATTTTTCTAAATATTTATAGTTACAATGATCAAAAATTGTATATATAAAAGCATAATTGAAAATCACCTATAGTTTTATCACCTAGATAAAACCACTGGTAAAATTTTGAGTATGTCTTGAGCCTTTTTTTTAACATATAGAAAGCAAAAGTGGGACTATATAATGCATGTAGTTTTATCATCTATTCTACCATGAACATTCGAACATCACTGACAATTCTTCAAAAACATCATTTTAAATGGCTGCATTATTTCATTTAATGAGTATACACAATTTCCCTGATGATTTCCCTATTGTGGGACATTTGAGTTACTTCTTTTTACAGATAAAATGAATAGCTGTATCCGTAAATCTTTGTCCGCCTCTTTGACTATTTCGCTAAGAAAGATTCCTAGAAATGGAATTTCTAGGTCAACTGGTTTAAACTCTTCAAAGGTTCTTGATGCTCACCGCCAAATTGCTCTGAGGGGCCAATTTACAATTCCCCCAGCGCACGAGGGTGCCCCTCACACAGGCCCTGCCCTGAATTATGGATTATCCTATTGGTATCTTTACCAAGTCCAGTGTGCTTTTCACAGTGCCCCTCAAAGCAAGTAATGTTTTTTAAACACAGCAGAAATTATACAAGCAAACTTACCGTTGTCTTTTTCCAAGATATCAACCAGGGAGGGCATATTTATCTGAACAGGGCTTCTACTGCTTTACACATTTCTATAATGCTGATCTGAAAATTGCCTGCAGGTCAGACAACCCATTCTTTCACATCTAAATTGCAATACAATTCTGTCTTTGGGGAAGGATTTTTCACTTTTGGCAACAGTCGAAAGCCATTTGGAACTCATGGTAAATGAGATGAGGAGCTGCAGCTGGGTTTGGGGTCCGACATGAGGTGTCATTTTACAGTAATGAGATTGAGGTCTTTTGGTGACTTGTAAAGGGGAGTCCCACGGGAGTTCTGGGCAGTAGCAGCAGCATCAGAACCAGTGCCGAGCCTCCCAGAGTGACCATTTCAAAGTGGCTACGCTCAGGTGGAGGCACGAGTCTAGCACGTGTAATTATGGAACGTCTTCTCATGACGTCATGTTTACGCCGCGTGGAGCCCCAGGGGCAGGCCTCAACTTATTTCAGAGCTACTCTCTTCCTACCTTCTCTCTTCATCAAGCCCACCGGGGCCTGATGTGACTCCAAGACCTTAGAGGGCCAGTTTAGGGGAGGGTGGGGCATAGCATGGCAATGGAAAAGTCCCTTGGACTGCAGTCAGAAAGAACCGGGTCTGACACCTGGCTCTGCTTTTTACCAGCTGGGTGTTAGGCCTCATTTGTAGAGGAAACGACTTCACAGGATTGTTTGGAGTAGTGGAGAATACATATAACCACACACAGACACACACAACACACACACACAGAGGCACACAAAATAGCTGACACATACTGAGCTCTTCCTCTATGCCAAGTACTGCACTTTACATGCATGTGGCAGACCCTGTTGGCTGGCCACCCAGAAGCCATCTCTCCCTTGCTACCTCCCACCACAACTTCCTTGTAGCTAGGGGTGATGGCCCAGTTCTGGCCAATGACATTTAGTAGAATGCTGCTGGGAATTATTGGGAGGGCTTTTGCTTTTCTGATGAAATAGGACAGCTGAGTCTGAACTGTCCTCCCACCCCCACCCCTTCCTGCCTTGAACTTGGAGGTGAAGGCTGGGCATTGCAGCCATCTTGTATTAAGATGGAAAGGCCAAAGGAGCACCCCTGGAATTCTTGTTATGTCGGAAAATAGCTACCTGTTTGTTTATTTAAGTAGCTAAATAGCTTAATAACTTAAATAGTAGAAAATAGCTAACTGTTTGTTTAAGTCACTGTTAGTTAATACTTGCAGCTAAAAATATTCCAGTACACATGCATATAAAAAATGTCACACAGGGGGCTGGCCCCATGGCTGAGTGGTTAAGTTTGCATGCTCTGCTTCAGTGGCCCAGGGTTCGCCAGTTCAGATCCTCGGCACAGACCTACACACCACTCATCAAGCCATGCTGTGGTGGCATCCCACATAGAAGAACTGGAAGGACTTACAACTAGGATATACATCTATGTACTGGGGCTTTGGGGAGAAAAAGAAAAATTAAGATTGGCAACAGATGTTAGCTCAGGGCCAATCTTCCTCACACACACACACACCAAAATTATAGAAAGATTGTTTATTAACTTGACCTCTTCTTTAAAAAGTCACACATAATCGATGCTCAATAAAAGGTTTCTATTTACACTCATATTCACATAAAATACCCCCTCTAAAGGACTAAGGAGATTAATGATGGTTACCTCATATTTATGCATCACTCGGCAATTTTCAAAAGATTTTCACATCCATTTTGTCATTTGATCCTCTCAATTCTGCAAGGAAGGCAACTTTTTATCCTAAAGACTGATTTAAATTACAAAAGGATATATAAGAAGTATTTTAGAAAGCTTATATTTTACATATAGGCTTGTCTTCTCTCCTTTCCTTCTTTTCTTCCTTCCTTCCAGGCTGGTCCTGGGCCTGTTTTTCCCAGACCCATCCCCCAGCCCTCTCCTGCTCTGCTCTGCAACACAGGAAAATTGATCCATTCACCTGTGAATCCAGGCTCCAAGACATCTGACTTCCAGTTGAGTTTGGCCAAAGGAAGGTACTAGCAGAAGATGGGGGTAGGTGGAAGGCACCAGCGGGAGATGGGGGTAGGTGGAAGGTACTACAGGAGATGGGGGAAGGCAGAAGCCAGTGTTTCTTCCCCTCCCTATCTGCCCCAGGAGGCATCTCTGGCTACATGTCCTCCATGACTCCAGTTCCCACTGACAGACCTGCTAGGGTTCAAGCTTCTGATCACTTGGCTCCTGGGTCCTGGTGACACCGTGCCCCACCTCTGCCCCTTTGCCTTATCGGTGGCGACAGTTTCCTGCTCTTGCTCAACTCTGTGATGCCTCTTTGTCCCTTATCCCATCAACCTGTGTAACCAGTCCACCTACTTAAGGTCCCTCTACTGTAAATACTTGAAGTGTCTTCTTTTCTCCCAGTTAGACCCGAACTGATCCCGACTGATCCATGACACCTCTGCAGGGTGCCTACTCACTGCCAGGACCTGTGCAAGATGCACAGGGTAAGAGGTGCTCCCAGGCTAAGGAGTGAAGTGAAAGCCTCAGAGTAACCCAGTCTCTGCTGAGATATCCCCCAAAGCCAGCAGAACTAACAGGTAAGTCTTGCCCTGGCCTGGGCTTCCTCCTTCTTCCAGAGTCAAGCCAAAAAGAAGGTGCAGGACTCTTGGTATGTCCCCTTCACAGCCCACCACATAAGTGAGCTTGGGGATGCTTCTGAATGGTGGTGGAAATGCCTGTTGGCTTTCACATCCTCCCAGCCAAATGCTCTTATCAGTGGCTATTAGGTTCCAGAGAGCCCAGCTTCCACAGCATGCTTTCTACTCTCTCCCCTTCTCTCCCAAACAGCCTTACGTAGGAAGCAGGAGGAATCTCTTCCACAGTATTTGCTTCAGCAAAATGCCAGAGGTGAATTGTCCATAAAGGCTAACAATGGAGAGAAGGCAGAGGTACAGAGCTACTTGTAAGGGGCCTAGAGGTCCTGCATGGGATTTTGTAGACAAACAGACTGAACACAAAACTTATTTCCCCACTTAGAGTTGTGTGGCTCTGGCAATTTTTTTAGACAACCATTCTGAGCTTTGGTTTATCTATAAAATGGAGACAATGAATGTCTTCCTCATAGAATTATTGTTCCTGTTCTGGCAACTTCCAGAAACATGACCAACTATGCTAATATAGATGGGTTTCCCATCCCATCCCCTGTTACAGATGCATAGAGATGCTACATGACCTATAATAGAAATGTTATATATATCGTTTTCAATTATTTTATTGAGGTTATAATGATTTATAACTGTGTAATTTCAGGTAAACATTATTATTTATCAGTTTCTGTATAGACTGCATCATGCTCACCACCAATAGTCTCATTCTTATCTGTTACCACATATATGTGCCCCTTTACCCCTTTTGCCCAGCCCCCAACGCCCTTCCCCTCTGGTAACCACTAATCTGTTCTTTTTATCCATGTGTTTGTTTATCTTCTACATATGACTGAAATCATGTGATTGTCTACGTCTGGCTTATTTCGCTTAACATAATACCCTGAAAGTCCAACCATGTTGTTAAAAATGGGATGATTTTGTCTTTTCTTATGGCTGAGTTGTATTCCATTGTATATATATACCACATCTTCTTTATCCAGTCATCAGTCGTTGGGTACTTGGGTTGCTTCCACTTCTTGGCTATTGTGAATAATGCTGCAAGGAACATAGAGGTGCATAAGTCTCTTTGAATTGTTGATTTCAAGTGCTTTGGATAAATACCCAGTAGTGGCATAGCTGGGTCATATGGTATTTCTATTTTTAATTTTTTGAGAAATCTCCATACTGTTTTCCATAGTGGCTGCACCAGTTTGCATTCCCACCGTTCCCTTTTCTCCACACCCTCTCCAGCATTTGTTGTTTAATTTTGTCTTGGTAATTATAACCATTCTAACAGGTGTAAGGTGATATCTTAGTGTAGTTTTGATTTGCATTTCCCTAATAATTAGTGATGTTGAACGTATTTTCCTGTGCCTATTGGTCTTCTGTGTATCTTCTTTAGAAAAATGTCTGTTCATATCCTCTGCTTATTTTTTGATTGGTTTTGTTGTTGTTGTTGTTGTTCAGTTGTGTGAGTTCTTTATATATTTTGGAGATTAACCCCTTGTCAGATAGATGATTTGCAAATACCTTCTCCCAGTTGGTGGTTTGTCTTTTTGTTTTGTTCTTGGTTTCCTTTGCCTTGCAGAAGCTCTTTAGTCTGATGTAGTCCCATTTGTTTACTTTTTCTTTTGTTTCCCTTGCCTGAGTAGACATGGTATTAGAAAAGATGCTGCTAAGACCGATGTCAGAGTGTATTGCCTATATTTTCTTCTAGGATTTTTATGGTTTCAGGTCTTACAATGTCTTTAATCCATTTTGAGTTAATTTTGGCGTATGGTGTAAGATAATGGTCTATTTTCATTCCTTTGCATGTGGCTGTCCAATTCTCCCAACATCATTGATTGAAGAAAGTTTCCTGTCTCCATTGTATGTTCTTGGCTCCTTTGTTGAAGACTACCTGTCCATAGATGTGTGATTTTATTTCTGGGCTTTCAGTTCTGTCCCATTGATCTGTGTGTCTGTTTCTGTGCCAGTGCCATGCTGTCTTGATTACTATAGCTTTGTAGTATATTTTGAAGTCAGGGATTGTGATGCCTCTAGCTTTTTTGTTTTTCCTGAGGAAGATTAGCCCTGAGCTAACATCCATGCCAATCTTCCTCTATTTTATATGTGAGTTGCTGCCACAGTGTGGCTGACAAGTGGTGTAGGACTGTGCCTGCAATCCGAACCCACAAACCCAGGCCGCCGAAACGGTGTGCGCCGAACTTAACCGCTATGCCATGGGGCTGGCCCCAAGAGGCCTTCAGCTTTGTTCTTTATTCTCAGGACTGCTTTAGCTATTTGGGGTCTTTTGTTGCCCTCTATGAATTTTAGGATTCTCTGTTCTATTTCCATGAAGAATGTCATTGGGATTCTGGTTGGGATTGCACTGAATCTGTAGATTGCTTTAGGTAATATGGACATTTTAACTATGTTTATTCTCCCAATCCATGTGCATAGATTATTTTCCCATTTATCTATGTCATCTTCTATTTCTTTCAATAATGCCTTATAGTTTTCAGTGCATAGGGCTTTCACCCCCTTGGTTAAATTTATTCCTAGATATTTTATTCTTTTTATTGTGATTGCAAATGGGATTGTATTCTTGAGTACTCTTTCTGCTAGTTCATTATCATGTATAAAAATGCAACCAATTTTCTTTTTTTTTGAGGAAGATTAGCCCTGAGCTAACATCTGCCGCCAATCCTCCTCTTTTTGCTGAGGAAGATTGGCCCTGAGCTACCATCCATGCCCATCTTCCTCTATTTTATATGTAGGACGCCTACCACAGCATGGCTTGCCAAGTGCTGCATCAGTCTGCACCTGGGATCTGAATCGGCGAACCCCAGCCACCAAGTGGAACATGTGAACTTAACTGCTGTGCCACTGGGCTGGCCCCGAAATGCAACTGATTTTTGTAAGTTCATTTTGTACCCTCAAACTTTGCTGTAGTTGTTAATTATTTCTAATAGTTTTCTGGTGGATTATTTAGGGTTTTCTATATATAGAATCATGCCCTCCGCAAACAGCAAAAGTTTTACTTCTTCTTTTCCAATTTGGATTCCTTTTATTTCTTTTTCTTGCCTAATTGCTCTGGCCAAAATCTGCAGTACTATGTTGAATAGGAGTGGGGAGAGTGGGAACCCTTGTCTTATTCCTGTTGTCAGAGGGATGACTTTCAGTTTTTCCCCATTGAGTATGATGTTAGCTATGGGTTGGTCATATATGGACTTTATTATGTTGAGTTACTCTATACCCATTTTTTTGAGAGTTTTTATCATAAATGCAGGTTGGATCTTGTCAAATGCTTTCTCTGCATCTATTGAGATGATCATGTGATTTTTATTCCTCATTTTGTTAATGTGGTGTATCACATTGATTGATTTGTGGATGTTGAACCATCCCTGTGTCCCTAGTGTAAATCGCATTTGATCATGGTGTATGACCCTTTTAATTTATCACTGTATTCAGTTTGCCAATATTTTGTTGAGGATTTTTGCATCTATGTTCATCAGCAAAAGTGGCCTGTAACTTTCCTTCTTTGTGTTGTCCTTGTCTGCTTTTGGGATCAGGGTGATGGTAGCCTCATAGAATGAGTTAGGAAGTATTCTGGCTTCTTCAATTTTTTTTTTTTTTTTAAAGATTTTATTTTTTTCCTTTTTCTCCCCAAAGCCCCCCGGTACATAGTTGTGTATTCTTCGTTGTGGGTTCCTCTAGTTGTGGCATGTGGGACGCTGCCTCAGCGTGGTCCGACGAGCAGCGCCATGTCCGTGCCCAGGATTCGAACCGACGAAACACTGGGCCGCCTGCAGCGGAGCGCGCGAACTCAACCACTCGGCCACGGGGCCAGCCCCTAGCTTCTTCAATTTTTTGGAATAGTTTGAGAAGGATAGGTATTAAATATTCTTTGAATATTTGGTAGAATTCCCCAGAGAAGCCATCTGGTCCTGGACCTTTGTTTTTTGGGAGGTTTTTGATTACTGTTTCAATCTCTTTACTTGTGATTGGTCTATTCAGAGTCTCTATTTCTTCTTGATTCAGTTTTGGGAGGTTGTATGAGTCTAAGAATTTATCCATTTCTTCTAGGCTATTCAATTTGTTGGCATATAGTTTTTCACAGTATTCTCTTATAATCCTTTGTATTTCTGTGGTATCCATTGCAATTTCTCCTCTTTCATTTTTAATTTTATCAGAGCCTCCTCTCTTTTTTCCTTAGTGAGTCTGTCTAAGAGTTTGTCAATTTTGTTTATCTTCTCCAAGAACCAGCTCTTAGTTTCATTTATCCTTTCTACTGTTTTTCAGTCTCTATTTCATTTATTTCTGCTCTAGTTTTTATTATTTCCCTCCTTATGCTGACTTTGGGGTTTGTTTGTTTTTTCTAGTTCTGTTGGGTGTAGTTTAAGATTACTTATTTGACATTTTTCTTGTTTGTTGAGGCAGGCCTGTATTGCATGAATTTCCCTCTTAGAACCACTTTTGCTGCATTCCGTAAGAGTTGGTATGATGTATTTTCATTTTCACTTGTCTCCAGGTATTTTTCAATTTCTTCTTTGATTTCTTCCTTGAGCTAATAGTTGTTCAGTACTATGTTGTTTAGTCTCCACATATTTGTGACTTTCCCAGCTTTTTTCTTGTAGTTGATTCATAGTTTCATAGCATTGTGGTCAGAAAAGATACTTGATAAGATTTCAGTCTTCTTACATTTATTCAGGCTTGCCTTGTTTCCCAACACATGGTCTATCTTTGAGAATGTTCCATGTGCACGTGAGAAGAATGTGTATTTTGCTGTTTTGGGATGGAGTCATCTATATATATCTATTAAGTCCATCTGGTCCGGGTTTTCATTTAAGTCCACTATTTCCTTGTTGACTTTCTGTCTGGATGATCCATCCATTGATTAAGTGGGGTGTTGAGGTCCCCTACTATTATTGTATTGCTGTTAATTTCTCCCTTTAGGTCTGTTAATAGTTGTTTTATATCCTTTGGTGCTGTTGTGTTAGGTGTGTATATATTCATAAGTGTTATGTCCTCTTGGTGGAATGTCTCTTTTATCATTATATGGTGCCCCTCTTTGTCTCTCACTGCCTTCTTTATCTTGAAGTCTGCTTTGTCTGATATAAGTATGGCAACACCTGGTTTCTTTTGCTTGCCATTTGCCTGGAGTGTCATCTTCCAACCCTTCACTCTAAGCCTGTGTTTTTCATTAGAGCTGAGATGTGTTTCCTGGAGGCAGCATATTGTTGGGTCTTGTTTTTTAATCCATCCAGCCACTCTGTGTCTTTTGATTGAAGAATTCAATCCATTTACTTTTAGAGTGAAATTGATATGTGAGGGCTTAATATTGCCATTTTATCTCATTTTCTGGTTGTTCTATATTTCCTTTGTTTCTCTTCCCTTGTATTTCAGACTGCCATTTCAGTTTGGTGGTTTTCTGTGATGATTTTCTCAGTTTTTTCTTTATTTATGATTTGGGTCTCTGCCTGAATTTTTGTTTAGTGGTTACCATGAGGTTTCTATAAAAGATCTTGTACATAAGATAGTCCATTTTCTGATAGTCTCTTATCTCCATTAGCTTAAGCAGGTTTCATCCCTTTCCTCTTCCTCATTTAAGTTATTGTTGTCACAAATTATTCTGTTTTGTGTTGTGAGTTTTTGCCTAAAATGAAGTGTTTATAGTTATTCCTGATGCTTTCCTTCTCTTTATCTTTTATGTTATAATTAAGTGTTTGCTGACATATTCTGGTAGAGAGCTGAAACTTCTTGATTTTGTCTGTCTATTTATCTCCTTGCTCATGGATTTGTAAACTTTGCCTTTTTGTTTCAGGTATGAGGGCGTCCTTGATCATTTCTTGTAAGAGAGGTCTAGTGGTAATGAACTCTCTCAGTTTTTGTTTATCTGGGGCAGTTTTTATTTCTCTATCGTATCTGAAGGATAGTTTTGCTGGATGGAATATTCTTTGCTGGAAGTTTTTGTCTTTCAGTATTTTGAATATATCATTCCGATCTCTCCTAGCCTGTAAGGTTTCTGCTGTGAAATCTGCTGAAAGCCTGATAGGGGTTCCTTTGTAGATTATTCTCTTCTGCCTTGCTGCCCTTAATATTTTTTCTTGTCATTGACTTTTGCCAGTTTTACTATTATATGCCTTGGAGAAGGATTTTTTGCATTGATGTAATTAGGAGTTCTATTGGCTTCATATACTTGTAAGTCCAGTTCTTTCCCCGGGTTTGGGAAGTTATCAGCTATTAGTTATCTGAACAAGCTCTCTGCTCCTTTCTCCTTCTCTTCTCCCTCTTGAATACCTATAATCCTTATGTTGCATTTCCTAATTGAGTAGGATATTTCTCAAAGAATTTCATTTGTTTAGTCTTAGTTCTCCCTCCTCCTCCACCTGAAGTATTTCTTTATTTATGCCCTCTAAACTATTAACTCTCTCCTCCATAACATCAGCTCTGTTCTTTAAGGTTTCTAGATTGTTTTTTTTATCTGATTCATTGTATTCTGCATCTCCAGAATTCCTGTTTAGTTTTTTTTTTAAGAGCTTCAAGTTCTTTTGTGAAGAAGTCCTTCTGCTCATTAATTTTACTCCTGAGTTCATTGAACTATCTTTTGAATTTTCTTGTAACTCATTCAGTTTCTTTATGACAACTATTTTGAATTCTCTGTCCTTTAGATTGTAAATTTCTGTGACTTCAGGATTGATTTCTAGAGACATGTCATTTTCCTCCTGCTCTGGAGTGTTAAGTAGTTCCTCATGGTGTTTGATGAAGTGATCCTTTGCCAGTGCATAGTGGTAGTATCAAGTTGTAGATTCCACTTGCCACCGCTGGGGGGGGGAGGGGCAGGAGCTGTGTTTTCTGAACTTGCCAGGTCTGCTGGGAGTTGTGCCAATAGGGCTAGTCTGTGTTTGCCCACTGGTGGCAGCCACTAGGCAGGTCACACATGTATGCACAGGCACTCTGGTGCAGGTCTGCTGACTTGTCTGGGCCTGGCTAAGCTGGAGCACTAGGCAGGAGGTGGGGCGCACTTTATTTTGCACACGTGCAGGGCCTGCTATGCATTCACAGGTGGTTTGCCTGAGCTGCTGTGCTTGGTGGATGCATCCATGCAGTGGCTGAGCCACACCACTCAGTGTGGAGCATTCTTGTGAGCTGGGCTGCCACTCTGATAGTGAAAGCATTTGCATGCATGCCTGCCTGCTCCCCTGCCTCCTTTTACAGCCACACGCTGGCTGTTGTGTGAGGACCTGCAATCTAGATCACTGCTGTTGGGGAGAGGAAGGAGATCTGTCACCTCTTTCCACTGCTTCCTGGGATCCAGTACCCCTATCTTCAGATGTATGGCTGTGTGAATCTCTCAGACATCCTATTGTGCTTTGTAGGAAATCCTCTCTTGGTTAAGGAATGTCCGTTTGGTTGTAACTTAGTGGGGAAAGACTAAGGGAACAGCTCACTCAGCCATGATGCTGACATCACTCCAGAAATGTTATATTTTTATTGCCAATTTGAAAAGTATAAAGAGAAATCTCCAAATGTCAGAAATGAAAAACTCAGAACCAGAACTGGGTAGAGATGATGTGCCTTAGCAGCACACAGGGATTGCACACTTAGCTACAGATCCTGAGAGCTGAAGGCTAGGGTTCCACTCCACACTAAGGAGAAGGAGATGGGGCTTCAGTCCCAGCCAGGGGAGGGAGCTGGAACCAAGCCCCCTGCATAAAGCCTTGACGTAGGAAGCTCTGCCCCCTTCCATAAAAGGAGACTGGAAACACCGTGCCCGAGGGTTAGAGAAGTTGCAAGGAAGCTTGATGTCTGAAGAAGCCTTGGGTGGGGAAAAATGGCACTCATGGGAAATAGAAACCCCAATCTCTGCCAAATGCATATGGGGTTTAAATTTCTCTACCTCTATGTACAGGCACCTACTGAGATACGTTAACACAAAAATAGGTCCAGACCATTAAAATTCCTAGGTTTAGGCTGAAGCAAATTCAAAATAGCTCTGTAGGGATGCTATGAAACCTGGGCTTGCAGAATCCACTAGAAAAAAAAATCCCCGATGAAGATGCTCACAAAAAGTAACAAACCAAATGAGGAAGGAAATGACCAAAATAGAGAGTCAACAAACACAACAAACTAGAGAGAAGAGGGTAAAAACAGAACCAGCTGAAAGAGACTCTGAATTAGGATGATTAAAATAGACGTAAGAGAAGGAATAGAAGCCATAAGAAAAGAACCGAATAATACAAGGGGAAAAGAGTTTGGAGATCTGAAAAAGAACTATATAAAACTTTCAGAAATGAAAAATATAGCCATGAAAATTAAAAACTCCAAGGAAGGGGGCCAGCCCTGTGGCCCAGTGGTTAAATTCGGTGTGCTCTGCTTTGGCAGCCCAGGTTCAGTTCCCTAGCGTGGACCTGCACTGCTTGTCAGCAGCTGTGCTGTGGCAGTGACCCAGACCCACACACAAAATATAAGAAGATTGGCAACAGATGTTAGCTCAGGGCGAATCTTCTTCAGTACAAAAAAAAAAAAAAAAAAAACTCCAAGGATGAGTTAAACTACCTATTAGATTAGCTGAAGAGGGAATTAGAAGAGACATCTTGAGGACATCACCCAAAATGGAGTAAAAACGAGAAAGAGATAGAAAACCTAAAGAAGAATTTAAGAGAGATGATGTATAAAAAGAGAAAGTCAAGCATATGTCTAATAGGAGTTCCAGAAAGATTTAATAGAGGGAATGGTGGAAAATCATTATTAAAAATATTATAGCTGTATTAGGGTTCTCCAGAGAAACAGAACCAACGTATCTGTGTGTATATATCTATATCTATATAAGTTTGTGCGTGTGCATATATATATATTTACAGATATGTAAAATCCTATTATAAGGAATTGGCTCATGCAATTATGGGAGCTGACAAGTCCCAAGATTTGCATTTGGCAAGCTGGAGACCCAGGAGACCTAATGATACAGTTCCAGTCTGAGTTTGAAGGCCTGAGAACCAGGAAAGCTAATAGTGTAAGTTCCAGTTCAAAAGCCAGCAGTCTTGAGACCCAAAAGGGAGCTGATGTTTCAGTTTAAGTCTGAAGGCAGGAAAAGACAGATGTCCCAAATCCAACAGCCACTTGTAGGAGGAGTCCCTTCTTACTTGTGGGAGGGTCAGCTTTTTGTTCTATTCAGGCCTGATTGGACGAGGCCCACCCACATTAGGGAGGACATTCTGCTGTACTCAGTCTACCAATTTAGCTGTTACTCTCATCCAAAAACACCCTCACAGACACACCCAGGATAATGTCTGACCAAATATCTGGGCTCCCCATGGCTCTGTCAAGTTGACACATAAAATCAACCATCACAAAGGCTGATAATTTGCTGAAATTGAAGAAACATATCAAGACAGTCAATCAACCATTTCATAACTAGTCATACCCTGATGAAACTGCAACACTACAAGGCAATGGAAAAAGACAAAAGCCCTCAGTGAAAAGGGACGGATTACCAAAAGGGATGTTAACTACAACGACGGCAGACTTCTCAGCAGCAACAATGGAAACCAAAAGACAGGAGGATAATATCTTCAGAGTGTGGAAAGAAAATAAATCTCAAAACAGAAATTCTAGACACAGTTAAATTCATAAATGAGAGCCAAATTTTCAGACATTTTCAGACAAGCAAAGACAATGCGTTTACCTCACCTGAACTCTTGCTGAAAGAACCTAATGGATATACTTCAGTAAGAAGAAAATCCAATCCAGAAAGAAGATGTGAGATGCAAGGAGGGGGAGGCAAGTGAGGTGCTGGAGCCAGCTCACATTAGCACAGAGGACCAATGGTTAAAATTTCAGGAATTTTGAAAACTGGCTGTTAAACACAGTCATTATTACAAATTAAATTATATAAACTTACAATGAGATGAATTAGTCTAAAAATAAAGGTAAAAAATCCTCACAATGCATCACTCCTTAATTATTTCACTACAAT
Source organism: Equus przewalskii (assembly GCF_037783145.1). NCBI lineage: Eukaryota > Metazoa > Chordata > Mammalia > Perissodactyla > Equidae > Equus > Equus przewalskii. The sequence continues at coordinate 67,997,928 of NC_091836.1, forward strand.
TTCACTATCATCTATTGTCTTGAGGTTATTGCTATCTCCTGTATCCATAATGGTAGAACCACCATAGAATGCTATGCTACCGCGCATCTCTTACCATCTCTCTATTTCAGTGATGTCGCCTTGGCAACTTGAGTATTTACACCCCACAGATCAACAAATGCCACAAATCAGGCCCCCCCCCCCTTACCCCCTACAACATGAGAACAAGTTATTAAACAGCTATCAGCACACCTCTGGATACGAGAAATAATAGTTTCCACTCCTAGGTATAAATCCAAGAGATCTGAAAACATATGTCCACAAAAATACTTGTACGTGAATGTTCATAGCAGCATTAATGTATAATTGCCAAAAGGTGGAAACTACCCAAATGTCCATCAACTAATGAATAGATAAATAAAATGTGATTTATCCATACAATGGAATATTATTGAGGCATAAAAAGGAATGAAGTACTGATACATGACCCAACATGGACGAACCTTGGAAACATTATGCTAATTGAAAGAAGCCAGATACAAAAGGCCACGTATTATATGATTCCATTTATATGAAATGTCCAGAATAGGAAATTCATAGAGACAGAAAGTAGATTATTTGTTGCAAAGGACTGGGGATGAAGGGAATGGGGAGTGACTGGCAATGGGTATAGGACTTCTCTTTGGGATGATGAAAATGTTCTAAAATTAGATAGTGGTGATGGTTGCACAAATTCGTGAATGTACTAAAAACTATTAAACTGTAAAAGGGTGAATTTTATTGGCTGTGATTTATATTTCAATTTAAAAAAAGGACTAAAGAAAGGTAGGTAAAGAAATTGGTATGCAGGTTTGTAAATCTAAATAAATACTGGCTGTTAAAACATCTAATGGAGAGGTGAGTGGTTAAAGTAAGTTGGAGCTAAAATACTAAAAACCAAATCACTTGGAAGATAGAAGTGGGTGGAGGTCAGAAAGAAAGCATTCTAAAGATCCTGAAATCTTCACAATGAGCCAGAGATAGTGATTAACTCACCGATGTTCAGTCAAGTCTGCACATTAATAATGTAAGAACACCCACGGAAAGAACAGGATTAGAATGTATAACTTCCAAATCACTAGTGAGAATAAAAAGGGAGTAAAGAAAACAACCAAATCAAAAGACGACAGGATAAGAGAATAAAGCAAAGAAAACATACGGCAAACAAACAAAACAAAACAATGGGGGAAAATGTCCCCAATATTTCATAACAATAAGAAATATAAACCTGCTTAAGAAAAGACAAGCGTTCTCAGATCAGATTTTTAAAAATCCAGCTGTATGTAGATTGCAAGAATACGTTCATAAGATAATGACACAGAAATGTTAAAAGGACGGAGAAAAATATACTAGGCAAATACTAAGTGAAATAATGCAATAATAATAGATTTTAAGGCAAGAAGCATTATTAGGGATAGAGCCATATGCTTTAATGATAAAAGAGATAGTTCACCAGGAAGATACAATGACCCAGAACATCTCTGTACCAACTGGAAACACTGCCTCCAAATATGTAAGATGGAATTACAAGGAGAAACAGACAAATCCGTACAGTGGGAGATTTTAACACCTCTCCCTCAATAGCTGATAGAGTAAGCTGACAAAATATTTTAAGGCTACAGAAGATCTGAACAACACAACGACCAAGCTTTTTGCTTTCCGTCTTTCCGTGCTTACATTTCTAGGCCTTGAAAGTTCCTCGTCCCTGTTGCCGTACACAGTCAGCCGCCAAGCCTTGTGGACTCTTGTAGCACAGTGGATTGGTTCCCAGCCAACATGCTTTCACTCTCCAGCTAGTTCTTTGGCTCAGGCTTTGGTTGCCTCTTGCCTGAACGGTTGTAATTGTCCTTTAATTGACCCCCCTATATTTATGGAGAATTGCCCAAATGACATGTGGTTCAGTAGTTTCATTTTGATGCTATAAATTTTATCTTTGGATTAAGCCAGACCAAAGGTACTGCAATATTTCAGTCACAGTAGAATCACTTTTACTGAACTGAGCTCTAGTGTGAAGCTATTGGCTATCTGGAGGGATGGTAAAGATAAAATCCTGGGAAACTCCTCTGGCTGGTATATTATTCCAGGCACATACAGTATCCTCTTTATGAAGAATCTTGTGAGGAAATATTCTGAAATCTGTACTTGTCCTGTACAACCAGTTTGTATATATTTTATGGACACTAAATCTTGTAATGGATATTTCCACTTTGCTAGGGTCACTAGGAAACTCACAGCCAAATTTGCTGACCACTTTAAACAAGTATACAGAATAATAATAGCTAATATTTATGGAATGCTTGCTCTCAACCAAGCACTGTTCCAAATGCTTTACATTAATCCATTTAAACCCCATCTCATTCCAATGAGATAGGAGCATCATGATCCCCATTTTAAGATAAGGAAATTGAGGCCCAGAAAGGTTATGTAACTGGCCCAGGGTATACAGTTAGTGAGATGGAGAGCCAGAATTGAACCGAGGCAGTCTGGTTCTAGAGTCCATCCTCTTAACCACCATATGAATTACCTCTTTAAGTCTTAGGATATGCATGCCTGTGTGCTAATCACAGCCGCTGGTTCTATTAATTTCCTGTGCTTACACCGTTGCTTCCCACTGAAATGTAGTAATAGGGCCTAGATTTACCTTCCCACTTGAAGCAGCTACAAATCTGGACAAAATATATGAAACAATGGTTTTTTAAGACAGTGGCTATCAGGCAACTAAAGACAGTGATCCCTGAGAGATAGGAAACAAATGAGGCAAGCCCTACAAGCGTCCCTGCTCACCTCCCGGAGAGGCTTTCTAGGCCCTGGGGCTGAGAGAGCAAACACAGAGCCCAGTAGTTTCCCTGAGTTGAGGGGATGGAGTTAGGAGTCTGGGGAGGACAAAGTGGCAAGAGTTCACAGTGAATACCCCCAAAGAGAAGGGAGCTGCACAAGAAGCAAGCTCTGGCTATCTGCTAAGAGTTCCCCCCCAAGTCTTCAGCATGCAGGTGAGGAAACTCCCTGAGGCCAGAGAAAGAACCATCCAAAAGAATTAGAAGAGACAATTCTCAGAGATCACACAGGTCCAGTTCCTGTTCCCAACATTCAGAGGCAAGGCATGTTTCACAAGACATCAGGTGGGCTTTGCCACAACAGTGGGACAAAATTACCCTAGACTAATATTGTTCTGGTCCCATCTAACAAAGCTTAAAAGTAATAGCCAACAGCTGGTTCCAAAAAGCCAAAGGACCCATGCAAAAGGACCCAGAATGAGGAAAAAATATCACTCACTTGAAACTGAGTAAGATAGGTAGAATGGATAGATAAGGGCATTCAAACAGGTATAAACATATTCAATGTGACCAAGAAGCTAGAAAAAAGAGTACGCTTTTTAGTAAAGACATAGAAGATATAAAAAAGATCCAAATCCCAGTGGCAACAAACACATTCAGTACTCATATCTTGGTTTCTAAATACCATTCTCCAATAAAAGGACCAGAGTTCTTTAGAGAAATGTTTGATTGCAGATCTGGAACAGGGAAATGCAAGATGGTCCTGGAGTATACTATAGAACTAGAAAGTCAGGAAGTGCTCACAAAACAAAAGGATGGGAGCATGTCAAACAGACACAGAAGCCAACCTGAAAGAGCATTCAATGGCCAAAGCTTCAACAAAAGAAATAACATAGTACTGGATTATAATCCAAAATATTAAATAAATATACAAGAGTCCAAACTGATATAAATAAATGATTGAATAAATAAATAAACTGGGGAGAAAAGATAACTATCCCATATAGAAGAACTCCAAATAGTATATGCAGATACTGCCCCTCTGCGGGAGGTGGAACTTCATCACTACCCTCCCCTGGAGTGTGGCCTGAACTTAGTGACTTACTTCCAAAGGACAGAGTATGGAGAGGGAAAAAAAGTAACTTCACAGCAGGAAAATCTAGCAAAACTACCTTAACCAAGTGACTAAGGTTAACATCACCAATGATATCATGTGCCCTCTAATTTGATGTAATAAGAAAGACACTTTACCTCCATGTGAGTCTTTCCTCAAACCCATAACCCCAGTATAATCACAAGAAAAATGTCAGATGAACTCAAATCAAGGGATATTGTATAAAATACATGACTAGTACTCCTCAAAACTTTCAAAGTCCTGAAAAACAAGAAAAGACTGAGAAACTGTCATGGGTCTGAAGAAATTAAGGAGACATAATAGCTAAATGAAATGTGATATCTTTAACTGATCCTTGGAATGGAAAAAAAAGACATTAATGGCAAAACTGTTGAAATCTGAATAAAGTGTGGAGTTTAGTTAATAGTAATTACAAATGTTGGTATCTCATTTTGACAAGTGTACCACAGTAATGTAAGATAATAAAGTTAGGAAAAACTAAAGCTGGATGAGGGCCATATGGGAATGCTCTGTATTATCTTTGCAAATTTTCTGTTAATCTAAAATTATTCCAAAATAAAAAATCTATTTAGAAAACCCAAGTCAAACTTCCTGAGATGGAAATCACAATATTTGAGAAGAAAAGTATACAAAATAGGATTAAAACAGATTAAACATTTCAGAAGAAAGGATTAGTGAATTTGGAGACACAGCAATAGAAACTATATAAAAAGACACAAAAGAGAGGGGGGAAAAAGACAGAAAAAATTCAGCAGAGCATCAGTGAGCTGTGGGACAACTTTTTTGTTTTGAGGAAGATTAGCCCTGAGCTAACTGCTGCCAATCCTCCTCTTTTTGCTGAGGAAGACTGGCCCTGAGCTAACATCCGTGCCCATGTTCCTCTACTTTATATGTGGGATGCCTACCACAGCAGGGCTTGCCCAGCAGTGCCATGTCTGCACCCGGGATCCGAACTGGCGAACCCCGGGCCGCCAGAAGCGGAACGTGTGCACTTAACCGCTGCGCCACTGGGCCGGCCACTGTGGGACAACTTTAAGTGGTCTAATATAAAAGTAATTGGAGTCCCTAAAGGAGGCAGGGGCAGAAAAATATCTGAAGAAAAAACGGCCATAAACTTTCCAAATTGATGAGTACTTTAGGTCCTGAAATCCAAGAAGCTCAATGAATCCCAAGCACAAGAAAAATGAAGAAAACTACACCAGAGCATATCTTTTTTTTTTTTTTTTTTTTTTGGTGAGGAAGATTGGCCTTGAGCTAACATCTGTGCCAATCTTACTCTATTTTATATGCAATGCCACCACAATGTGCCTTGATGAGTAGTGCTAGGTCCACACCCAGGATCTGAACCTGCGAATCCTGGGCTGCCGAAGCAGAGCACACAAAGTTAACCACTACGCCACCTGGCCAGCCTCAACCAGGGCATGTCTTAATCAAATTGCTAAAGTCTCTAATAAAGAAAAAGTCTTAAGAGCAGCAAGAGAGGAAACAGGGCATACAGAGGAACAAAGATAAGAATTACAGCAGACTCTTCATCAGAAGCAATGCAAGCCAGAGGACAGTGGAGCAAAACCTTTAAGGTACAGAAAGAAAAAAAGAATTGTCAACTTATAATTTAAAATACCTTTCAAAGACAAATGTGACAATGGGGGAAGAACAGTCTTTTCAATAAATGGTGCAGGAGCAACTGGATATCCACAGGCAAAAGAATGACGTTGGACACTTACCTCACACCATATGCAAAAACAAACTCAAAATGGGTCAAAGACCTAAAACTATAAAACTCTTGGATGAAAACACAGGGATAAATCTTCATGACTTTGGATTTGGCAATGGTTTCTTAGCACCAGCAACCAAAAAAAGTAAATTGGGGGACTGGCCTGGTGGTGTAGTGATTAAGTTTGTGTGCTCTGCTTCAGTGGCCGGGGGTTTGTGGGTTCAGATCCCAGGAACAGACCTACACACCGCTCATCGAGCCATGCTGTGGCAGCAACCCACATATAAAATAAAGGAAGACTGGCACAGATGTTAGCTAAGGGACAATCTTCCTCAAGCAAAAAGGAGGAAGATTGGCAGCAGATGTGCGCTCAGGGCCAGTCTTCCTCACACACAAAAAACTAAAAATAAAAAATAAATTGGGCTTCCTCAAAATTAAAAACTTTTGTGCATCAAAGGACACTATCAAGGAAGTGAAAAGACAAACCATAGAATGGCGGAAAATATTTGCAAATAGTATATCTAATAAGAGTCTAATATTCAGAATATATAAAACACTCTTACAATTCAACAAAAAGACAAACAACCCAAATAAAATATGGGCAAAGGTCTTGAATAGGCATTTCTCCAGAGAAGATATACACATAACCAAAAAGCACATGGAAAGATGCTCAACATCATTAGTCATTAGAGAAATGCAAATAAAAACCACAATGATATTCCACTTCACACTCACAAGGATGGATAATAAAGAAAAAAAGAGAGAGAGAAAATGTGTTGGCAAGAACATGGAGAAATTGGAACCTTCACTTCATACATTGCTAGCGGAAAATTCAAATGGTGCAAGCGCTGTGGAAAATAGTCTGGTTGTTCCTCAGGAAGTTAAACGTAGGATTACCATACGACCAAGCAATTCCATTCCTAGGTACATACCCAAGAGAATTAAAAACAGGTGTTCAAACAAGAACCCGTACGTACATGTTCAGAGCAGCACCACTCATTAATAATCAAAAGGTGGAAACAACTCAAATGTCCATCAATGGATGAACGGATAAACGAAATGGTATAACAAACAACCAAGTATTATTCAGCCACAAAAACCAGTGAAGTACTCATGCGTGCTACAATATGGATGAATCTTGAAAACGTTATGCTAATGAAAGAAGCCAGACACAAGAGACCACATACTGCATGATTCCATTTATATGAAATTTTCAGAATAGGCAAATTCATAGAGCAGAAAGTTGATTAGTGGTTGCCAGGGACTGGGGGTACAGGGGGAATGGGGAGTGCCTGCTTAATGGATACAAGTTTTCCTTTTGGAGCGATGAAACTGTTCTGGGACTAGATAGTGGTGACGGAACTTGATAGTGGTGATGGTTGCACAACACTGTGAACGTACTAAATGCCACTGAAATGTACACTTTAAAATAGTTAAAATGGTGAATTTTGTTATGTGAATTTTGTCACAATGGAAAAAAAGCAATTACCATAAAAGTCTCTTAGTTATCTATCAAACATTTATTGAAGGCTTCCAGGCAAGCTTTATTCTGGATGCAGGGAATACAGAGAATAATCAGATGTGATCTTGG